>NC_061114.1:226434868-226441566 GCF_002878395.1 Capsicum annuum | reverse complement strand
GTGCAATTTTTAATTACGTTATATTGTAGGAGTAATTACAATTTTAACTCTACTTTTTATATTCATTGGTTAAATTTTAAACGTGAACCTAAACAAGAGAAAAGTTGTGCATGGTTATTATGAGATACAAAAAAGGGAAAACACTTGAACGTATGTGGAAAAACTTTAAACTGTTATAAAATAATAAACAACAAAGAAGAAGAGAAGAGAGAGAATAGAGAGTAATTCTTATTTCTCGTAAGGAATTTTTATTTCTCTTGAGAGATGAATTACAATGAAGCAAAACCCCTTTATTTATAGGGGAAAACTAACCTTGGGGTTTGTAACTTTTTCATAAATAGACATACACAATATATGATAAAGTAGGTATTCACTATATATAGTAAAGTAGACATTCACTATATATGGTATATTTATAACACTCCACCTTGAATGTTTAATTGATAGATAATGTGCCTCGTTAAAACCTTACTAGAAAAACACCCAGTGGGAAAAAAATGTAGTGAAGGAAAAAGAGTATACATCTCAAACAATACGCATATAGGCTGCCTCATTAAAAACCTTACAAGGAAAACCCGGTAAATAAATCAGCCTAATGAATACATCCTTGAACCTTTGTATCTCGATCTTGTGCACCATCTTCTTAAAAGTTGTAAGTGGAGTAGACTTGGTGAATAAATCAACAACATTTTCACTTGAACGAATCTGTTGCACGTTGATATCACCATTCTTTTGTAGCTCATGTATGTAGAAAAGCTTTGATGAAGTGTGCTTTGTTCTATCTCCTTTCATGAATCCTCCATTAAGATGTGCTATGCATGATGCATTATCTCCGTATAAAATTGTGGGTAGATTGTCATATTTCAGACCATATTTTTCTCGAATAAGATGTATCATGGACCTCAACCATACTCATTTACAGCTTGCTTCATGAATAGCTATTATCTCAACATGGTTCAATGAAGTGGCTAGATAGACTACTTTGTATATCTCCAAGATATGACAGTATCCCCACATGTGAACTCATAGCTTATTTGAGATCGAGTTTTATACGGGTCAGATAAGTAGCCAACGTCAGCATAACCAACAAGATCGGGACTACAATCTTTTAAATAAAATAAGCTCATATGCTTGATCTCATTCTGATGTCTCCTAGTAGGAGCAGAAATATACCTTGCTAACAAATTGACTGAAAAGGCTATATCGAACCTTGTAGTACTTGCAAGATACATGAGTGCACCACTTGCACTAAGATATGGTACTTTAAAATCAATCCAATTCGATATATTTTGAATTTCAGCAAATAATCTATTGCTTTGAAAACTCTCCAAGAGTTCCAATGATTTTCAAGCTATAAGTTTATACAATATAAAGATTATAAATAAGTTTTTCAGAAACTTTTCTATGCTTCAAGAAGTTTGAATCCTTAAAAGTTTTCACATAAGTTTTGTCAAGTGACAATATTCAACATTTCATGAGTGACATCTTTAAGTGTCTGGATTACAAATCAAATAAATTTTACGCTTACCAAAATGTATCCTTTCATGTCACTTGATAATATTTCTACGTGAGCATGCTTAAATAAACGTAGAATTCAGATCCTCGTAATCTTTCACAATATTGTGCCAATATTGTATCAAAGATATCGTCAATGATATATCATTTTATATCGGTTCACAATGTGACATAACATTTTGAGATCTCATCACTTCATTATTTTCAGGTACTTGAACCTTTCATAAGGTTTTATGACGTGTTATGTCGTAGACTCTTCAAAAGCACATTGCCTTCTTATTATGATTATTTGCACCTATCCTTTTTAAGGATTATTTCATTTGGAACCGATTAGTCTACCACGCTTCACGCATGCATAGACTTTATCCTTTAGGAACACAAAATAGGAGCACTTTCAGCTTAATATGAGATGCTTTCGGCATTTGACTTGAATTATCTTTTGAATGAGGATCCGATGATAATTCCTAACATATTTCATAGCTGCTTATAATGTCCCCCTTATGTTAGGAAAGCTAACATACATCCTCCATTTTCTTTGTGGAATCCATCTTTGTGCATCATGGTATATTCATTAATCATATACCGCACATCAAAAATATTAGATGGAATAGTTGGTTCCCGACCTTTAACCAATTAAAAGGAAAGAAATAATCATAATTTGTTGATCTAATGCATACAAGTGTATGCAACATATCATATTTCAGACCAACAAATGAAGCTTTGTTCTCATTAGCGATGGTTTAGCTCTTTATCGAAGGCATTCAATGCCAAAACATCATCATCTAGATAGCTTTCTTGATTGCACAATCTGAAAATTATGTTCTTAACTCAATTATTTTGAACAAGCAACTTTATAATGTCAAACTGCAGATTGACAAAAACTCACATGTTAGCATCTTAATAGATCACATAACTGGTGAACGGGCCCATATTCACCTTTTATACTTTTCAGATTTAAGAAATTCAATCCCAATATTAGTTGGTTCAACCAACTTATCATGAGAACAAGCGACATAAACAATTCTCGAAGAATCTTCTAGTTCTTCAATACATGTCTAATACTCAATATGCACATCTTTGAGATATCACAATCGTTCATATCAGTTATGAACTTTTATTCTAGTAAACTCCATGACATGAACTTTTTTCTTTAGTAAATTTCAGATTTACTATTATATGAATAAATTTCAGATTTACTACGTTAGAAGTAGATTTCAAAATAACTTTTCTCAATTATTTTACCTCATTCGGAGGTGAGTTGTAATGGACGTTTGTTTTGAAACAATCGAAATTTTCATTCCCAGGAATGGACTATAATCGTGCCTTAAGCCTATCAAATTATGATAGCTTATAGCCTCTTTCAAGATATTGCTACTTCATGAGCAAATCGAGGCATAGATATGACGTTGAGAATTTTTCTCTAACATATCTTATGATCATAATATGCGTGTGAAAATGTCATCACTTTTGATGATCATTATCATATTGTCCCTCCTCATGTATATTCGTGCATTTAATCACTTGTCTTCTTTCAAACATATAATGCACTATTACCATATACACCTCAAGAATGAAGTAAGTTGTCATATTTCAGACTTATCATATATTGCTACCACATTCACTTTATGGAATGGAGCATATTCAATGGGTCGAATTTCATGACTTTTCACCAAATACCCATTATTTTGCCTTAACCATCATAATATCATCAATATGGTGCATTGAGATCCAATCTCAATGTCTTATCCATATAAAGACGTCTTAGGCATAAATTGATGGGACTTAAACCCAATATTTTTCATCATGGTGCATCAGGACTTTAATCCGATGTCTTATTTTTTGGGTGCGACATAACTTAAATCCATTATTTTACCCTCAATCAAAAATATAATAGAATAAATTAGTACTTACCACGTTATATCCATAAAGCAAAAAATAACAATTTCATCATGACTATTATTTATTTGTACTTACAAGTATATATATTTCAGTAAAGTAAACAACATTCACCTCTCAGATCACGAATACCAAATGGCATAATTAAAGTAACAAAACAAAAACGTAACATTCATATGCATAATGTCATTCTCTCTTCTTCGTCTTTTTTCTTTTTGAAAAAACCTCATGCACTGCATGTACTTATAAAAATAAACTCGGTTAATATTTTCTTTGGACCGGCTAACATGTGGTTTTACATTATTGCCCAATATCTCACTTGGTTAGAGCATCGTGTTGATAATGTGTTTTTAAATAATAAAGAATAAAGAAGAAGAGTACAGAGAAAATAAAGAGTAACTCTTATTTCTTATATGGAATTCTTATTTCTGTTGAGGGATGAATTACAATGAAGCAAAATCCCTTTATTTATAGGGGAAAACTAACCTTGGGGTTTGTAACTTTTTCATAAATAGACATACACAATATATGATAAAGTAGATATTCACTATATATGGTAAAATAGATATTCACTATATATGGTATATTTATAACATAAACTTTGTTGAACACCCTTTTTAATGCTTATTACATGAATAGCTATTCAATTTTTTACGACAAATTTTATTTACATATTTAAACTATAATTTAATTTTGTACAATTGACCATTTGAGCACACAATAAAATTATTCCTATAAGATACTTTTGGTTTAAGTTTTGAAAACTTGTTTTTGCGCGTGTTTTGAAATGTCTATTATCCAGATAAGTTAATCACTTCAAGTATGTGACCTTATTTAATTGTAAAATCAATCTCAGTAGGTCGTATAATCTCAAAGATGTTTCAATTGAGGATCAGATGATGTGTATAATTAAAAGAGATGACATGTTTTGAGATCACACGGAATCATATTTAAAAATCTGAGTTTCCATAGCAAATTTAGAGGTTATTTATGTATTAAGATTTTTTTAAAAGAATATATTAAATTATCGGTTATTTCTAATTGTACAAATAATATTTACAAAATTCTGATTTACTCGCAAATTGATTAGTTATTTATATATTACTTTTTTTCGTTTTTTTTAAATAGTCAAATTAACTTCCACTCTTATGCATTCAAAACATATTTACAAAATTCCAGATTCCTCGCAAATTTGGCCGGTAATTTATATATTAAATATTTTTCATTTTTTTTTTTTTAAAAAAGCCAAATTGACTTGCACTAGTAGCGTCCAAATCATATTTACAAAATTCCAATTTCCTCGCAATTTGACCAATTATTTATATCTATTAAATCTTTTTCAATTTTAAAAAAAAGTCAAATTGACTTTCATTCTTAGGCGTCCAAATCATATTTACAAAATCCCACTTAAAAAAAATATAGAAAAAACTTTAAATGATTAGCCTCTCCAACTAGTATAAATAACCATTCTTGCTAAGGTTATTTTTACTTAGAAACGCAACAAAGTATCTCCTATCTTGATATTTTTTTTTTCTTTTTAATAGTTCTTTTGAATTGTCAAATTGCAATAACTATGACAACAATTCCACCAATTACCGCAGAGAGAAATGAAAATGGTCGTTTGCCTATCAATAGTCCTACGGTACAAAAAAAATTATTTGTTTATCTTTTACTTATTTTTTTATATTTTATTCTTTTAACAATTGTATGCCTTTTTGTATCTTTTTTTTATTATTATTTTTAAATTGAACCGTTAGATCTCCTCAAATATTATGTATTTGATAGAATTAAAGATTAATAATTGTAATTTTTTACATTATTTATTATCCCGCTAAATCTTTTTTTCTTGTTTTGAACTTTTCATTGAACGGCACAGGTCGATGCTTCTGAGAGGATCAATGAAGGAATAAATTGCACATTAAACACAGAGGATATGGAGATCCCTGACAATGACCATATAAGTCTTCATGTTAGAAAGGCTTCACCAATCTTTGTGCTAGAGGCACCTAAGAATAAGAAGTAAAAGATTAGTACTGAATAGAGTGTATCGATAATATAGGGCTAATGTTGTTTTCTTTATTTCTTATCCAGTGTTGTTTGATGTATTAAAAATAATTGCATTGCCCTATTTCTAAAATGGTATTGTTTGTTTACAAAATACTCTCTAAATACTATTATTCTCTATATTTTCTTTGCCAAGTTTTATTACTCATTCTTAAGGTGATAAACAAAAAAAAGTTTAGTATTTTCACTTAAATTATTTTTGGGTAAATCATTTACTTGATAAATTGAAAAGACGTGATTCATACTATATAAATATAAAACGTGAAAATTAAGAAAATAAACAAAATAAAAATGAAATCTTAAACAATATTCTTCGATCATTCTGCAATTTGTGGTTATCAAAATATTGAGTGCAACGTGAGTTTTGTAATCAATCTAGCATTTAAGTTTACTGCCTCTATTGAACAATTTTGTATCTTATCATTTAGATGCAGTAATATGAAGAATTCTTTTTTTTACGACTTTATTTATGTAATCTGAGAAGTAAAATATAAATTTATCTCCCTTGCTAATAGCAAATTTACTCTGTGTAGAAAGTATTTTAATTTTCAGCTTCTTGATTTCAAATTGAGAAGTAAAATCAACTTGAAAAATTGGGAAGAAATTTTTTTAGTGTAAAGTGTAAAAAATATTTAGAAGGATTGGAAGGGAATTTTCTTTGTAGTATAGTATTAGTTAAAATCATGATTTTTAAGGTATTTGTTATACATCCTATAATATCATATAGGGTGTATAACTAATACATGTATCGGTTATACAGAGGCCCCAAATTTCTATTAAATCAAGAATTAATTAATACCACATTATAAAATGTTTGTCTGAAAGTTTCCTCCACATAAAATGTGAGCATACAAAAGAATGAAGAATTGGAAACAACTTATTAAAAGCTTAACTCCATAAAGTAATTAACTATAACATAATTTCATAAAAAAAAAAGAGAAAAAAGAGAAACAAACCTAAATCACAACTTGACGAACGAATGAACAAAATGTAAAGTGAGGCAATGAAGAGTTTTAGGTTTTTATATGGAAAAAATTCAGATATAGGTAACTTTTAGTCCATAATTACAAGACATGGTTAAAGTTTGCATAGTTACAAAACATAAATATACCTTAAATTCCTCTCTTTCTCTCACTCTTTCTCGCCTCTCGCCTCCTTCTCTCTCTCCCCTCCTCCATTCCCGTTCCTCTATTGGTCCCCCCCCCCCCCCCCCCCCCCCCCCC
>NC_061114.1:226328369-226434768 GCF_002878395.1 Capsicum annuum | reverse complement strand
CCCCCCTCTTCTTTCTCATTCTTTTATTTTTTATAATTTCAAGAATTGTATATTTGTATATAAACTATGCAAAATGTATATGTACACACTCAATATAAATTCTGCAAACTGTATATATACAGATATATAGTTATTTAATATACACCATAATAATATACAAAAATTCAGATATACAATTGAAAAAAAAAATGTACATATCCAATTAACAACTTATATAATTGACATATATGACTTATACATATACGACTTATACAATTACATTATATATACAATTTATACATATGCGCATATATATACATATACAATTAACAACTTATATATATATGACACATATAATTGACATATATGACTTATACAATTGACTTACACATATACAACTTATACAATTACATCATATACACAATTAATATACAACTTATACATATACGCATATATAGTGACACATAATATATAATTGATAACAATTTAGTTGAAGTAAGAAAATAATTGAACTAAGTTATCTCAATCAAAATTTACGATAGAAAGGTTTGCAAAATATATATATATATATATATAAAATCTAATATCAAAAATACTGAAAGATTACCTCAAATCTTCAATAAATATTCTAAACGGATTTTATGTGGTGACAAATCCGCAAAAAAAGGTTCTCCAAAGTAAAATCAAGGATGATATCTTGTGATAATAAAGTGATTTTGAGAGAAAAATAAGGAGAAAAAAAGTTGAAGGTCTCTTGAAGAACACTATTATGATGTTGTCAATGTTGTTGTTTCTTCAATGTAAAATCAAGGATATTAGAGTGATTTTGAGAGAAAAATAAGACAAAAAAAAGTTGAAGAAGATATCTTTAATAATCGTGTATTTTGATGTTCCCATTGTTGCCTTTTTTTAGCCAATAGAACAAAAAAATAATTTAAACTATCAAATAACTATGAATTGTAATTTTTTAAAGCATTAATCATATCATGTAATTAATATAGTATTTTGTCTATAATATATAATTTTTCTTTTTTATATTAATTTGTTACTAATGGACAAATATTATAATTAAAGACCCAAGAATATATATCTATTTTCTGAATATAAAAAAGTAATAAAAATAATTAGAAAGTAGATTATAAGTAATATTTTTTTAAGTATAAAAAATTAAAATTATATATATATTATGTCGGTTCGGTTTGGATTCGGTTTGATTTTATTTTTGCTAATACCAAATCAAACCAAGAATGATCGGGTTTTTTTTGCCAACACCAAACCAATCAAACCAAACCATAAGTAGATTTTTTTCCTCGGTTTGGTTTGATTCATCGATTCGGTTTGACTTAACGGTTCGATTTGTACACCTCTAGTGGAAAGGATGTGAAAAAGATTTTAAGGGTCAATTGTGACTTTAACCATACTAATGCATGCATTAGAATCTATTGCACTACTAATACTATGGATATCTATGCATTAGTTATACACTTCTTAATACTAAATAGAATATATAACTAATGCAAGCATTAATACTACATATGATGAAGAAGTATACCAAACAAAGTATTAGTAATATATAAAATTAATGAAGCATTAATTTTTTTCTTTTAACTCACTCTATCAAACGACCCCTAAGTATTAAGATTCACCACTGTGCTTTGACAAATAGCTGTGTATTATGGTTTTAACATTATGCTTTTGTGCTCCATTACGTTGTTAATTTTTTCTTGATGTCTAATTTGATTATGCAATTACTTGCAGGTTAGGGACATCACAGAAACGTTCGATATGAATTAAAGTCAAGGGAGAATAAATAAAGCGCGAATTAGAGTTGTCAAAGGAAATTTATATCACTAGATAATGTGTCTAGGGTCCATTTATGAATAATAAAAATTAACCTCAAAAGGAAAAAATGCAAGAACGGGGAATAGATCTTACCTTAATAATTCTAATGAGATAATAAATTTCTATTAACTAACAAGAGTGTAAAAAATAAGAGATAGGGAGGATTAGATATTTTAAAATCATCATAAAATTTATTTCACAATGATGGCAAATTACAAAGAACAAAGCTTTAATAAAAACATATAAAAATTAAGGAGAAGTTTGAGTTATCAACCTCAAACTCCTTTTTACAAACGTATGACCTAAATAAAAAGGTGGTCCATCTAAAATAACTTGAGTTATATTATGGTGTATTCGGGTACAAGAATATGTATACATGCAACACACATTTCAACTCTAGTTCAAGTCTAAGACAAGAACACTTTTGAAGTTACTTAACACCTTCAACACTAAATTATGAATAATCTATCTAAGAAGTGTGTTTATTTTCAGAAAATAGATAAAATAGAATTTGTAAGGTCAAGTCCCTATAGTTCACAGAGTCTCCTTAAGGAATAATTTCCCTCACTGTACCCGAGGTTATGGAATCTTCCACCCAGGATAAAATGGTCTTCAATCCGAACAATAGCGGTACCTCAAATTGTTGGATTCAATGAACTCACTCAACAGCTTGATTGATCACACAGAATGTTTTGAAGACAAGAAGAGAGTTTGTATTTCAGAAAATTCGTGTCTAAACCTATGGATGAAAACAGGTTTATATAGCCTTCATATGCCTCTTCTGAAAAGAGACAATGGTTCACTTAAAGGTGTGATCTTTCCTGAAAGATCATGTCTGTTCGTCCAAAGTTTGCATCTTTTCCGAATAGGCAGACCATTTCATGAATCAGTGTGTCATTTCGTTGAAGGATCACATCCTTCTGAAGCATCAGTTCAAAACAGTGCATCCTTCTGAAGCATCAGTTTGAAACAGTGCATCATTTTGAAGCATTAGTTTGAAACACTGCATGCATGTATATAACTGGAGGATCAAAACACAGAAAAAAATTATTGTGTTTATATTTTTCCCTTCGGATTAAATTTCTGTCAAATAAATTTTGTCCAAAAAGATAGATCTCATCGATCGATTATTTTCCAAAACCAAATCCGAAGCCGAAGCCGAAGCCGAGCGAGCGTCGACGACGACGGCGCAAGGAATCTCTTATTTCTTGCCTCACTTACCAAGTGGAATAAGTATTTCTTAATATAAACACTTGAAAGTCACATTCTCCCACCAATGTAGGAGAAATAGTATACTGTCCATTTTAGAGTACACTTTTCATTTTAGTGTTTTCTTCTCTATTTTTCCTTCCACTTGGTTTCCTCCATTTTTAATTCACACTTTTCATATACTTTGAACCCAACAATCCCCACATGAATGGGAAATGATTATTTTTCGTAAAAAATTTACGGACAAGTATGTGATCATCAAGCAAAGACTGATTGCATCTGGATAAGTGAGTTTTTCTTTGAACTTTCTGTAATGAACATGCATCGGATGCACTCGGTTAATCGATAGATTTGACATCTTTGAACCATCAAGATTTAATGTCCACCTAGACAATACATGTCACACAACCAGCCTTTTATCATTTATGGTTCTCACAGTTTTATGTCCTTTCCACTCCTTCTCTAGATAGGCCTTTTGTAAGTGGATCCGACACATTATCCTTTGACTTTACATAGTCAACAGTGATAATTCCACTAGAGAGAAGTTTCCTAACGATATTATGTCTCCGTCGTATGTGACGAGATTTACCATTGCACATCATGCTCCCTGCCCTACCTATTGCCGTCAGGCTATCACAGTGTATACATACTGGTGTCACTGATTTGGGCCAATAAGGAATATCTTTCAAGAAATTCCGAAGTCATTCTGCTTCTTCACCGGCTTTATTCAATGAGATAAATTCAGATTCTATTGTAGAGCGAGCAATACAAGTTTATTTGGATGATTTTCAAGAGACTGCACCTCCACCGATAGTA
Source organism: Capsicum annuum (assembly GCF_002878395.1). Classification (NCBI taxonomy): domain Eukaryota; kingdom Viridiplantae; phylum Streptophyta; class Magnoliopsida; order Solanales; family Solanaceae; genus Capsicum; species Capsicum annuum. Next base: position 226,430,922 of record NC_061114.1, on the reverse strand, counting down.
AATACATATCCACTTGTGAATTTTACTTCTTCAATCTGTTGATCCAATTTGCATCACTATATCCTTCGAGTACCGCGGGATATTTATTATAATGCAAGGCATAGTCTTGAGTGTATTTAAGATACCCCAAAACTCTATTCATAGTCATCCAATGAGTTTTGTTGGGATTACTCGTGTACCGACTCAATTTACTAATAACGCATGCTATGTCTGGTCGTGTACAGTTCATATATACATTAACATCCCAATACTCTTGCGTACTCCAATTGTGAGTCACTTTCACCTTCATTCTTTCGAAGTGCAAAGCTTAGATCTAATGGAGTCTTGGCAATACCAAATTCCATATACTTGAATTTTTTAAGTACATTTTCGATATAATGAGACTGTGACAATACCAACCCTTGTGGAGTTCTATGAATTCTTATTCCTAAGATCACATCCGCAACTCCAAGGTCTTTCATATCAAACTTACACTCGAGCATTCGTTTCGTTGCATTTATGTCAGAAATGTCTCTACTGATGATCAACATATCATCCACATATAAACAAACAATGACTTGGTGATTCGGAGTGTCTTTAATATAAATACATTTATCACATTCATTTATCTTGAACCCGTTTGCCAACATGGTTTGGTCAAACTTTGCATGTCATTGTTTAGGTGCTTGCTTTAGTCCATACAACGACTTAATAAGCTTACACACCTTATTCTCCTTTCCTGGAACCAAAAAACCCTCAGGCTATTTCATGTATATTTCTTCCTCCAATTCTCCATTTAGGAATGTGGTTTTCACATCCATTTGATGGATTTTAATATCTTATACCATCGCCAAGGCAATTAACATTCAAATCAATGTTATCCTTGTTACTGGCGAGTATGTATCAAAGTAATCAAGACATCCTTTTTGTTTGAAGCCTTTTACTAAAAGTCTTGCCTTGTATTTGTCAATAGTATCATCCGCTTTCATTTTTCCTTTTGAAGATCCATTTAGAACCTAAAGTTTTATTTCCTGGAGCAAGATCAACCAATTCCCACGTATGGTTGCTTAAGATTGAATTAATCTCATTGTTGACTGCCTCTTTCCAAAAGGATGAGTCTGACGACGACATCGCTTCTTTAAATGTTTGAGGCTCATTTTCTAAGAGAAATGTTACAAAATCTGATCCAAATGAAGTAGACGTTCTTTGACGTGTACTACGTCTAGGATTCTCTTCATTATGTACATTCTCACTTGGTTCATCTCGAGGTCGTTTAGATCCTCCACTAGACTATTCATGTCTAATTTTATACGGAAAATATTTTCAAAGAATTCAGCATTATCTGATTCAATTACCGTATTTTCATTTATATCCGGATGTTCGAATTTATGAATCAAAAATCGACATGCTTTACTGTTTTTAACATATCCTATGAATACGCAGTCCACAATTTTAGGTCCTATCGTAACCCTTTTAGGCATAGAAACTTGGACCTTTGCTAGAAACCCCCACACTTTGAAATATTTCAAGTTGGGTGTCCTTCCTTTCCATTTTTCATAAGGAATTGATTGTGTCTTACTATGGGGAACTCTATTGAGTATACGATTAGCTGTAAGGATAGTCTCCCCCACAAGTTTTGTGGTAAACCGGAACATATAAGTAACGCATTCATCATTTCCTTCAACGTTTGGTTTTTCCTTTCCGCAATTTTATTAAATTGAGGTGAATACAGGTCCGTAGTTTGATGGATGATTCCATTCTCTACACATATTTCGGCGAAGGGAGATTCATATTCTCCACCCCTATCACTTCTTATCATTTTTATTTTTTTCTCTAACTGATTTTCTACTTCAGTTTTGTATTGCTTAAACGCATCTATTGCTTCATCCTTACTATTTAGCTAGTAGACATAACAATATCTAGTGCAAACGTAAAAGTTAGGAAATACTTTTTCCCACCAAGTGATGGTGTTGACTTCATATCACAAATGTCAGTGTGTATTAAGTCTAAGGGATTGGAATTCCTTTCAACGGACTTATAAGAAAGCTTTGCATACTTTGATTCCACACACGTTTGACACTTTGATTTATTGCACTCAAAGTTTGGCAAAACCTCTAATTTAATCAGTTTTAGTAACGTTTTGTAATTAACATGGCCTAAACGTTCATGCCACAAATTATATGACTCAAATAAGTAAGAAGAATTTAAACTTTTATTGATTTCAACAATCATTACATTCATCTTATAAAGGCCCTCGGTGAGATAGCCTTTTCCTACATACACTTCTCCGTTGCTAATCATAATTTTTTCAGAAACGGTTACACATTTGAATCCGTTCTTGTCTAGAAGTGAAACAGAAATCAAGTTCCTACGTAACTCCGAAACGTACAAGCCATTGTTAAGTGTCAAGACCTTTCCTGAAGTCATTTTAAAGCTCACTTTTTCTGTTCCTTCTACCTTAGCCGTAGCGGAGTTAGCCATGTAGATCATTTCTTCTACTTGAGTCGGAGCGAATGACGAAAACAACTCTTTGTTGGCACAAACATGGCGGGTGGCACCAGAATCTATCCACCACTCGTGAGGATTCCCTACCAATGTAGACACGTAATTTTTTATCCTACCTAAATTTTAACTTGTCTATCAATATTAAATATTTATATTTAATCATATATTATTTTTATTTTTATTCTAATTTTTAATAATAATATAAAAATTAAAAATATTTTTCTTTTCTAAATTTTAATAAATAAATTAGTATTTATATTTATTATTGCTATTATTATTCTATTATCTTATTCATTTATTTATTATTAATAAATTTATTTATTTATTTATTTTTAAATAAAAAAATAAAAAAAAGAAGTGAGAAATTTTATTTTTAAAATTTAAATTACCTACACTGTTCCCTCCCCTATCCCCCAAAAAAAAAATCCCTCTACGAAAAGCACTCCCACCCACAGAGAAATCTAAATACATAGACTCAGAGACAAAAAAGGAACAGAAAGAAAAAACATTAGTAACGAGTAAAAAAAAAGTGAAAATCAGAGAACAACAACAAAAAAAAAAATCAGATTAAAGAGAGGGAAGAAAGGTTGAAGTGGGATTTCGGTCAAAGTTTCCGATGACGATGTTTGAATTTTGCTTGAATACATTAACAGGTTGTACTTTAAATTTGAATTACTCATTGTATGAAATTTTTATCAGTGAATCAAATTTATGTTAGTGGTTGATGATATGTAGTATTATTTATTTAACGTTTTGAATTATGAAAATAAATATAGCAATACCCTGACATATATGCATGTATTCACTGTCAAAAAATAACACTTTCACACATACTGTTTTGCACAACAACACGGCATCAATTCCGTCATCTTCTCCATCAATTTACATGCACACACTAAATATACCCAATTTAAAAAAAAAATATGTATAGCTTCACATTTCACACACATATACACATTCTAGAGAACAAAATCGATAGTTGAACGAGATGAAAAGAAATTGATATTTTCTGAATTTTTCGGCGAGTAAATTCCAAAACGAAGGCAAACTTTGCCAGAAAAAATCCATCACCCGCTGACCCCTCTCTATTCCTCGCCAGATCTGGCCAATCAATCAGATCTGCGCCGCCCCTCTCCCTTTCCTATCGCTAACCATTACCGGTACTTCACTGCGTCTCCAAAATCTGTTGAAAATATTTAACGAAGTAATGCCGGTGATATCAGTCCTAATTTCGGCGAAAGTTTATTAGAAAATGGATGTAGTAGTTACCGGATGTATGGATCAGATATGACATTATTTTAAGAAGTTAATAATGATATAGAATATTGAATTTGTTAAATTTCATATTTTGGTTAATGGTTTATGTTACTTAACAGTTTATCTATAATAACTTTGTATATTTTTCCTATATATTGTATTATTTATTATTTTTATTATTTTGGCTTATTCGTTATATCATTGACAAGATTTAATCATTATTTGTTAAATTAATTAATAATTTTAATTAATTTTTGTTAAAATTAAATTATTAAGATTAAACATTCTTTCAAATGTATAAATAAATAAATATTTTTAACATTTAATAAATTTTAAGCACATTTAAAATTTCCGTCTCAATTAAGAATACGGTATACGTATCTCTTGAGACATTTTAAAATTCAAGGATGCAATAATGCACCTTAGCAAATATTTTCTAAAATTAACTTTCACCGATTTATTTTTAAATATAAGATAATAGACAACATTTTTTGTATAATAAAAATAGAGCAAGATTAATATAATATGGATTATTTTATAATTTTTATTATTATTATATTGTTTTATTTTTGTCATTAATAAGATCTTGTTATTATTATATTATGTGTATTTGTCGTAATTAATAAGATTTCATTATTTTATTATTTTAATTTATTATTTTTAAATAAAATTGCTCTAAATCACTATTAGAATTAAATAGAACTTTGAGTAATAACGTCTTTAATATTAGTTAAATTTTAGATACATTTAAAATATTTGTCTCGATTAAGAATGCAGTGTACGCATCTTTTTGAGACCTTTAAAAATAATTCGAGGATGCAATATTGCACTTCGGCAAAGTTCGTCTTAAATTTTTTTTTCTCCAGTTTAATACAAGAGTTTTAAATAATTTTAGTATAATAAAATGAGCGATTTTAGGGCCTACTAACATAATCTGTCAAAATAATTTAAGTTAAGATAAGTCAATAAAAGCGACCGTGCTAGAACCACGGGACTCGAGGGGTGCCTCACACCTTCTCCTCGGTCAACAGAATTCCTTACCCGATCTTCTATTTCTGCAGACCATAAGAAAGAGTCATTTTCTTTTGATTAGGGATTCAAAAAGGTGACTTGGAACACCATAACTCAATTTCAAGTGGCGACTCTATAAATAAATTAATCCTTATTCAAAATCGTCACTTTAATTGGAAAACCCTTCGACCTCGACTCCCGTTCGAGGTGAAAAAGGGGGTGTGACAATCAAGTTGCATTTTGAAAACATAGTACACAGATCATCACATTCTTTGTTGGACTCTATCATATTTGCTTGGTCCTTTTTTCTTGTCTTTCTTAGGGGCACGACAATCCGTGGACTTATGGCCAATCTTGCCACAGTTGAAGCACTTTCCCTTGAATTTCTTCTTGGGTTGATTGCTTCTTTGTTCAACTTTCTTCTTTTCTTAGAATTGTTTTGGTCATCTTCTACAATATGTGCTCCATTAATTGTAGAATTCTCTTTTGACCTTCTCTCGGCAGCCTTATTATCCTCTTCAATACGCAGTCAGACAATAAGATCTTCGACAGTCATCTCCTTACGTTTGTGCTTCAAGTAGTTCTTGAAGTCTTTCCACATAGGTGGTAGCTTCTCAATGATCGTTGCTACTTGAAATGAATCATTCACAATCAAACCTTCCACTAGGATATCGTGGATGATTACTTGCAATTCCTGCACTTGAGAGGCAATCGATTTGCTATCTATCATTTTAAAATTCAGGAACCTTGCAACAAAGAATTTCTTAATTCCCGTATCCTCTGTCTTGTATTTTCGTTCTAGTGCCCCCCATAATTTCTTTGATGTCTTAGTTCCACTGTAAACATTATAGAGGTCATCTTGGAGACCACTCAAGATATAATTCCTGCAAAGAAAGTCTGAGTGTTTCCAAGCCTCTACAATTATGAAACGCTCTTTGTCTGAGGTTCCCTCGGGCACCTTAGGAGCATCCTCACTAGTGAACTTTTGAAGACATAGTGTTTTGAGGTAGAAGAACATCTTCTGCTGCCATCGCTTAAAGTCAATGCCCACAAATTTTTCGGGCTTCTCCGTAGGTGTCATTGGTTGCGGAACATTTGCTCGACTTGTTAAGGCAATACTAGTTGCCCCCACAGTCGTAGTTGCATCTTGCATTTGACTTTCGTTAGTCATTTTTCCGCAACCACAAGACAATAAAATTTAGTATTTTCAGAATACTACTTATAAAGTTAAGCAACTTTAAACCCTTCTTCTTGTTTCTAGCTAACGATGAAGTTTTTATGACTTTCAATCGTCAATCGAGTGATCTTTAACTTATGATGAAGATTTTATGTTTTCGAAGCACTAGTTAAGTTCAAACGGAGTAGAAAGCTTAAAGTTTTAATCTCCAAAAACAAGCAATACAAATTCTGCAACGTTATTCCTTAAGATTGTTATATTATGGTGTATTCGGATACAAGCATCTGTATACATACAACACAAACTTCAACTCTAGTTCAAGTCTAAGACAAGAACACTTATGAATATAGATATTTGGAAGTTACATTCTCCCACCAATGTGGGAGAAATAGTATACTTTCCATTTTAGAGTACACTTTTCATTTTAGTGGTTTCTTCTCTATTTTTCCTTCCATTTGATTTCCTCCATTTTTCATTCACACTTTTCATATACTTTAAACCCAACAATGTATTTTCTTCAAATCTGTCTAAATCACTTGAAAATTTATCACTTCTTCTTGAATTTGTTGAATCTTATTGACGTTGTTGATACTAAAATAATTATTAAATATTTATCTTGTTTGGACTTAAATAGAATAATCATCTTCAAGAAAACCTTTTTATCATAAATAAAAATATGCAAGTCTGACTCTGTATTGAAAACACAATAGTCAGCACCCTCATGTGCTCATGCAGCAGACTTAGATCCCAAAAAAGAAGCTTCCTATTCATTCTTTTTTATCTCTTGACACAGTTATATTAATGGCTCATTCAACCCGAAGCCAGTTGAATTGAATATATAAATTCTCACTAACCATGTAATCATATTTTTAACTAATGGGTATCATCAATAATTTAACAATAACGACATATCCAGTATAATTCTACAATTGATATAGTCTATTTATGTTAAATAATTAATGATGAATTTATTGTTTCATGTTATCTTGTCCACATTCACTTCTAGTTTGTCTACTATATACCAAGAATTGCAACAACAACAGATCCAAAGCTCTCATAAACCTAAACCTAAAAGATGAAAGTGCATCTTTTTCTTCAACTTTTTTCATATTTCATCTTCTTTACATTATTAGCACAATCCAAAACTCATCCTACAGATATACAAGGACTTCAACATCTCAAAAATGCAATGAATCCAAATTCCATTTCACCTGGTTCATGTTTAAGCTCATGGAACTTCACCTTAGACCCTTGTGATCACATTTTCACTGACCGGTTCACCTGCGGTTTTCGATGTGATCTCATTGACTCCGGTTTTTATCGAGTCACTGAAATCAGTCTAGACCAGGCCGGTTACTCCGGTTCATTGCCCACTTCACTCAACCTTCCTCATCTCGAGGTCTTAGACATGTCATTTAACTCCCTCTCAGGTTCAATCCCGAATTCAATCTCAAATCTAACTCGTCTTAGACGACTTAGTCTTTCTAAAAACTCAGTTACAGGTGAAATAACTGCCTCGATTGGAACTCTTCTATATTTACAAGAACTATATCTCGATAACAACAAACTCACAAGTTCAATCCCGAAAAGTATTAATCGTTTAGTCAATCTAAAACGGCTTGAGCTTCAACAAAACAATATTTCAGGGGAGTTACCTGATTTGACTCAACTCAAAAACCTGATGTTCGTAGACTTAAGTGATAACAGACTCACTGGAAATGTATTCACTTTATTCACGTCAACTTTCTCTAATTCCATCGTTGAGCTCTCAGCACGCAACAATTATTTATGTGGAGAGTTTCCGTTGATCATTGGAGAGTTGAAGTTTCTACAAGTGTTAGATCTGAGCCATAATTTGTTATCAGGAGTTGTACCAGCTGCGCTGTTTCAACATCCATCTCTTCAGCAGCTCACACTTTCGCACAACAATTTGACATTTTTGCAAATGCCGAAAGATTTAGAGTTTGGAAACAAGTTGATAGCAGTTGATCTGAGCTGTAACAATTTGCATGGCGGCTTGCCGGCTTTCATGGCGGCAATGCCGGAGCTGTCCACTCTGAATTTGGAGCATAACAAGTTTTCCGGAATGATACCATTACAGTATGCAGTAAAAGTTGTGGGCCCGAAGAAGGCTACGGCGTTGTTTGAGAGATTGTTATTGGGCTGGAATTATTTGTATGGGCCTATTCCTGGGCCTTTATTGGGCCTAAGGCCCGGTTCTGTTAATGTTAGTTTGGTGGGTAATTGCTTGTTTATGTGTCCAAATGCGTTATACATTTGTCATGGTGGAAATCAGAAATCTTTTTTGGATTGTAAGAAGTTTGGGCCTAGGATTCCTTGAGTTGTGTTTGGCCCAAATTGGGAACCATTTAGGCTCATTTGTATATCTTTGACCAATGTTTTAGGACTTAAGGTAGACTTTACAAGTTTAATTAGATGAAATAATGAAGGTCTCTCTATTGTAGAACAACAATATGTCATCTTGTGACTTTTTTATATAGGAAAAAGGTTTGCATGTTTTATCTTTTTCAGCAAATGTGTTCCTCTTCGAAGTGTAAGTAGTCAGCAGAGGACCAAGAAACTACCCGACTATGTACATTTGTAACATTAATAATGATATTATTGAAACTTACTTGAATTTAAATACGCTGTGTGGGGCACTTATGTGAACCAATTAATACTTCTAAAAATTACACAAACCCATAAAAATTCCATCTCTCCAAACATATTACAAAAATCACATTTTTCTCTAACAATACATGTACATAGCTTTCTATGTACATATCGACCATGTTATGTCTATGAATTGACTTTGTTATGTAAATGTTGACCTTGCTATGTATATATAGGTCTTGTCATACTTGTTATGTATATAAATCGGCCTTGTTATGTATATGTCGGTCTTGTCATATACAAAGGTTTCTATGTATATGTCGGCCTTGTTATGTATATGAATCGGGAGAGAGAGTAAAGTAATTAAGGAAGTGGGAGAGAGTGTAAATAATTCTAATAAGGTTGGAATTTATGTTATTTTACTCTTTTCAAAGACATTCAATAGTTTTTATGCCCTTTTTTAAGGTAATAGAATATTTTATATTGGGTTCGAGAGAAAAGAAAACTTCAGCAATTCAGCTTCATTGATTTTGGAGTCTTTATTTTCTATTTGAACTACATATAAATTTGTCTTCAATTCTTTTACTATTTGATCAAGAGCGCTAATATTGGCAGAGACTCTCTCTCCCCGATAACGTAAACTTCAACTGTAACGGCCCGTTAACATAAATTTCGACTGACCGAAAGACGCCGACGCCGGCGACGGCGTAGACGTGCCAGCAACAGGTAAGAGTTACTCTCTTTCCCTCGTTTTCTATACCCCCTTCTCTTTCTCTTTCCCTTTTCCCTCTTGTCACTGCTATCGTCGGTGGGATTAGGATTTTTGCCGGCTCGACTCCGGCGAAGGTATTAGTGTGCATCACTGAACGATGCAAGTTGGTACGATGACATCTGGTGAACAGATTTCGGTAATATGCTGGAGATGGTCCGATGATATTTAGGCGAAGCAACGAGACATTATTCTGGAGACTCTATTCCAACAACTAATTTCGATATCAAGTTGCCAGAACCTAGCAGTACCACGCAAGAGGTGAGGAATTGGCACACACGAGTATCCCGGTGACCTCTAAACTTTGTTATTTAGTTCATTCTTTCAGTCTAGTTTCGTCATATTATTTTATTTCTTTTGATTTTATTGTGACTGGTTGCTCTCTCATATTGGTAAATATTGTACTATTGTTCTAACTGCTTAGCCAGATAATGTGTTTTATGTGTGCCGTCTATTTTTATATTATTGCGTTGTTTGGGGTTGTGTTTCTGTTTTTTGAGTAGTGGATTTGGGGGTTGATGGTGAAATAGGGTCATGTCCGAGGAGTTGGAGCTGGGGGATTATTTTGGGAGTGGGTGATGAGGGAAGAGCAGGGGTGGGTGTGAGGTCCAGATCATGTGTTAAGGATGGTTCGGTGAAGGGTGGTAGAGGTAGGCGAGAGGCGAGATAAGATAGGTTGAGGGTAGGGTTTTGGAACATAGGAACCCTTCAGGGTAAGTCTGTAGGGCTGGTAAAGATTCTTAAGAAGAGGAGGATTAATATTGCGTGTATCTAGGAGACTAAGTGGGTAGGGTCTAAGGCTAGGGATGTAAATGGGTATAAGTTGTGGTACTCAGGGAGTAAGAGGCGTAGGAATGGAGTGGGCATTTTAGTGGATGAAGAGCTTAAAGGGCAGGTGGTGGAGGTTAAGAGGATTAGTGATAGGCTGATGATGATTAAGTTGGCCATTTGGGGATTTACGCTGAATGTGTGTACTGTTTATGCATTGTAGGTGGGCTTGGAAGAGGAGATGAAAGGGAATTTTTGGGAGACTTTGGATGAGGTGGTGAGAAGTATGCCTAGCTCGGAGAATATTGTCATAGCAGTGGACTTCAATGGACACATTAGGGTTTTATCGGAAGGCTATGACGATGTGCATAGAGGGTTTGGTTTTGGTGATAAAAATGGTGAGGGAGATGCTCTATTGGATTTTACGAGGTACTTTGGGCTGGTGGTAGTGAATTCGAGCTTTTCAAAGAAAGAGGATCACTTTATTACCTTCAAAAGTGCGTTAGCCAAGACTCAGATTGACCTTTTGCTACTTAGGAAGGGGGATAGGGCTTTATGTAAGGACTGTAAAGTCATTCCGAGTGAATATCTTTTGACTCGGCACAGGCTTATGGTGATGGACTTGGTTATCAAAAAGAGCAAGAAGAGAAGGGCTAGGGAGGGTTGACCCAGAATTAAGTGGGGTGGCTGGACGTCAGTTTGTGTGTTGGATATAGTGGAGAAGGTGGCTGTAATGGGGGTGTGGGAGGGACACAGATGATATATATGGTATAGGGTTGCCAGCTGCATCAAGGAGACGACTAGGGAACTGTTGGGTATTTTGAGGGGTTGGGCAGGACGGCATAAGAGAGAATGGTGGTGGAATGAAGAAGTTAAGAAGAAAGTGAAGATTAAGAATGGGCGTATGTTAAGTTGATTGAGAGCAATGATAAAGAGGAGAAGAGAATGAATAGGAAAATTTACAAATTAGCAAGGAATGAGGCTAAGTAAGCAATTATGGCTACTAATACCGCAACGTTTGAGAGCTTGTATGCGGGGTTAGAGGTGAAAGGCGGGGAAAAGAGGTTGTAAAGGCTTACTAAGGCTAGGGAGCAGAATAAGTGGATGAGGAGCTTAGAGGGCAGGTGGTGGAGGTTAAGAGGGTTGGTGCTGATGATGATTAAGTTGGTCATTGGGTTGTTTTCATTGCATGTGTATAGTGTTTATGCGCCTCAGGTGGGCTTAGATGAGGAGGTGAAAGCTAGATTTTGGATGACTTTGGATAAGGTGGTGAGAAACGTGCCTAGCTCAAAAAAGATTGTCATAGCGGGGGACTTCAATGGACACATTGGGGTTTTACAGAGAGGTTATGATGATGTGCAAGGAGGTTTTGGTTTCGGTGATACAAATGGTGAGGAGGTTGCTTTGTTGGATTTTGTGAGGGATTTTAGGCTGGTGGTAGTGAATTTGAGCTTTTCAAAGAAGGAGGATCACCTGATTATCTTCCGAAGCGCGTTAGCCAAGACTCAGATTGACTTTATGTTGCTTAGGAAAGGGGATAGGGTTTTGTGTAGGAACTGTAAAGTCATTTTGAGTGAGCACCTTTCAACCCAGCACAGAATTTTGGTGATGGGCTTAATTATCAAGAAAAGCAAGATGAGTAGGGCAGGAGAAGGTCGACCCAGGATTAGGTGCGGTGGCTTGACGCCAGTTAGTGTGTGGGAGATAGGGGAGAAGGTAGTAGGAATGGGGGTGTGGGAGTATAGAGGGGACGTGGATGGTATATGGGATAAGGCTGCCAGTTGCATCACGAAGATAGCTAGATAGGTGTTGGGTGTTTTGAGGGGTCGGGCAGGTCGGCATAAGAGAGACTGGTGGTGGAATGAAAAAGTTAAGAAGAAAGTGGAGATTAAAAAGGGGGTGTATGTTAAGTTGATTGAGAGTATAGATGAAGAAGAGAAATGGGTGAATAGGGAGGTTTACATAGTAGTAAGAAAGGAGGCTAAATTAGCAATTACGGCTGCTAAGACAGCAGTGTTTGGGAGCTTATATGCGGGGTTAGAGGAGAAAGGAGAAGAAAAAAATTGTATAGGCTTGCTAAGGCTAGGGAGGGAAAAGGTCGTGGCCTCGATCAAGTGAAGTAAATTAAGGGGGAGGATTATAGAGTTTTGGTGAAGGATGTTCACATTAAGAAGAGATAGCATGAGTATTTTCATAGACTTTTGAACAAGGAGGGGGACAGAGGCATTGAGTTAGGGAAGGGAAAGAGCTCAGAGGGGAGCCGTGACTTTAGTTTCTGTAGACATTTTAAGGTTGAGGAGGTCAAAGAGGCTATCCATAGGATACGGAGGGGTACGGCGATGGGGCCTGACGAGATCCCGGTGAATTTTTGGAAGTATATTGGTGAAGCAGGTTTAAGGTGGCTGATTGATTTATTTAACGACATTTTCAAGATTGTGAGAATGCTTGAGGCATGGAGATGAAGTATGATAATTTCGTTATATAAAAACAAAGGTGACATTCAGAGTTGCAAAAACTATAGGGGTATTAAGCTGTTGAGTCTCACTATGAAGATTTGGGAGAGGGTGGTTGAGTAGCGATTGAGGAGGGTCCTGTCCATTTTAGAGAATCAGATTGGTTTATGCCTGATCACTCGACGACAGAGGCAATCCACCTGGTGAGGAGATTGGTGGAGCAGCATAGGGAAAGGAAGAGGGATTTGCACGTGGTGTTTATCGCCCTGGAGAAGTCGTATGACAAAGTCCCTAGGGAGGTTCTTTGGAGATGCTTGGAGATGAGAGAGGTTACGGTGACATACATCATAGCTATTAAAGATATGTACGATAGAGGAAAGACTCGGGTGAGGGCGGCGGAAGGAGACTCAGGGCATTTTCCGATCGAGACAAGGTTGTACCAGGGACCGACTGTTAGCCCGTTTTTGTTTGCGCTAGTGATGGACATTTTGACATGGAGTATTCAAGGAGAGGTGACTTGGTGTATGTTATTTGCGGATAATATAGTGCTGATTGATGAGACGCAGGAGGGTGTGAATGAAAAACTGGAGGTTTGGAGGCAAACCCCTGAATCTAAAGGGTTCAGGTTGAGTAGGTCCAAGATGGAGTATATGGAATGCAAGTTTAGTAACTCAAGTCAGGAGGATGAAGTGGTGGTGGGGTTGGATTTTCAGGATGTTTGTAAGAGAGATAGTTTTAAGTATCTTGGGTTTATGATTCAGGGGAATGCGAGATTGATGAGGATGTCTCTAAACGTATTAGAGTAGGTTGGATGAAGTGGAGGTTCGCCTCGGGAGTGTTGTGTGGTAAGAAGGTACCCCTTAAGATTAAAGGCAAATTCTACAGAGTGCCAGTCCGTCCAGCCATGCTATATAAAGCGTAGTGTTGGCCAGTCAAGAACTCCCACATACAACGATTGAAGGTGGAGAAAATGAGAATGTTGCGTTGGATGTGTGGACTTACTAGAGGGGATAAAGTTAGGAATGAGACTATCAGGGAGAATATAAGAATGGATTTGGTGGAGGAGAAGTTGCGAGAAGGGAAGCTGAGATGGTCTGGACATGTGATGAGGAGGGGCACGGATGCCCCAGTTGTAGGTGTGAGAGGCTAGCTTTGGATGGATTTAGAAAGAATAGAGGTAGGCTGAAGAAATACTGAAGGGAGACGATTAGACATGACATGGAGCAGCTTAAGCTTACTGAGGACATGACCCTCGATAGGAAGGTGTGGAGGCCGTGGATAAAGGTATAAGGCTAATGTGAGTGTGTGGGTTGCAACAAGGTTTTAGGAGAGCTCTTGTAGAGCCGGCTAGTAAGCATAAGACTGTGTCTGTTAGTAGGAGCATCTAGTCATGAGGGTTTGTGTGTGGTGGGTGTCTTCGGGATGTGAGTGTATGTTACTACAAGGTGGGTGTTCTATCTCTTATTTCCTATTTCAAATTACTCATATTTCTCTTATTTCGTATTTCTCTGATATCTATTTTATTACTTTTTATTCCTTATTTATGTTTTGTCATCATCCTGCTTCATGTTTCACTACGATCTTGTGTACTATTCTCTATCCTGAGTCGGGGGTCTATCAGAAACATCCTCTCTACTTCTTCGGAGGTAGTGGTATGGACTGTATACATTCTACCCTTCCCGGTCCTCACTTTGGGGGAATAGACTGGGTATGTTATTGTTGTATTATTATTAATTAACGTAACATACGTACAAATCATGTACAGTTGACTAGTGTTTCAACAAACATATATGACATTTTATAATTTAATAAGATGCATATCATTAAAAAAGGCTTAAGTCATCGACAGACACTTAAAGTTATCTCAAAAATTCACTTAGACCCCTCAAGTAAGGCCTGTACTTATCAAGTCCCTAACCCACCTGAATTTTAATTCAATCAGGCCTTTTTTTGTCAATCATCTAAAAGCTGAAGTGTGTGCAACACACACGCGATGATGTGACAAAAATGTAAAATTTAAAAAAATGTAAATTCTTTTTTTTTCACAAATAAAAAAAATATAAAATTAATTCAATTTTAAAAATTGTTAATTTAATTCAAGAAATTTGTAAAGAAGAGGAGGGGGGGGACAAAGGCGGAGTAGGGGGTTTATTTTTAAAAAAAAATTGTAATTTTAATTATAATTTAATTAGTTATGAAATATTTTTTAATTAATTTTAAATTCAATGCCAAGTGTCATCTTTTAATTCGTCGTTTGTGCCACGTCACGCGAGTGTAACACACTCTCTATGAACCTATTCTTGATTGTGTAAAAAAGGCTTGGTTGGATCAAAATTCGGGTGGATTGGGGATTTGATAGGTACAAATCTTAATTGAGGGGTCTAAGTAAATTTTCGGGACAACTTTAGATGTCGGACGATGACTTAAGCCATAATAATAATATTTGTCTCTGAAAATCCAATACATGTGTTGCACACAACTACATATCTACACCACTGTGAAAGTATAGAGTTGAAAAAAAATATAGAAAAAGAATTATAATTTAAAATTTCAAAAATATCCTTCGCAGTACCATTCAAATTTCACTTAAAATGATGTATAATATAATAGTAGTAATTAAAAAATAATATAATAGAGTACATGCGTTTTTCCACCTCCACCCTTACACATAACACATACACAGACAATTACTGCATTCATAATATGAGTAGTTGTACCTACAGTTTTGAAGGATTAGAAAAATTGATTTCGATTTTTAAAAGTATTTTAAAACTTTAAAAAAAAAATTGAAATAAACAAAGTCACCACTTAATTAATTTGAAAAGAAATTAAGAAAATTTTTAGGGAAAATCCTAAGTCTTAAAACAGAAAAAGGATTTTGGCTTTTCAGAAAATTTTGAGGTAAGGGGTTCTTATTAACATCTTAGGAAGGTTTTTAATGCATTTAATATCTGTTTTACGTGCTTATACGTGCTATGTTGATTCGGATCAAAGGTGAACTGATACAAACTCACTTTCCAAAGAGCACCTTTAAGTAGAAATATATCCCACTAGACAAAAGTTCGACCAAACATACTCCAGATCTCCCAAGTCTCTCAAAAAAGCCCGCAATCATTCTCAAAACTTTCTAAATGCTTGCTACCATTTCAAGAAGGTTGACTATGGATTCAGAAGAAGCCGGTGTATGTTTGATTTCTCCTATGTGAGATACGTAGGCAGCCTTTAGGCCCAACCTTTATCTTTAAAAATTTTGTTGTCCTCCACCTTCTTGAAAGAAGAAATAAGGTCAGAAATAAGAAGAATTGAACCTTCCTGATAAATTTCACTTATTCATATCATTGAGCTAAATTTTTTTCATTGAAATTCTCGAGTCATCATTATTCCATGGATCAATTAGCATGAGATGAAAAACAACTTTATATGTTTACTTCCTACCTTATTATCTTGATTTGCTTATTGTTAACGGAATCTAACACATCAGTCTTAAATTGTTTTTACTTTTCAGGTAATAGAAACTACTCTATGTTGGCATAAAATGACCCTACTTCGTTAGATCAAAGTGAATAAAGATTCCTCTCTTGACTATAGCTTTGTTACAGGAAAGAAAATTGATTAGTAGTAAGTAGCCTTAATTTTAAAAACTAGTATCAAAAACTTTTGTAAAAGCTTTTAGAAAATTTCTGCCAATCATATCATGTACTAGCTTAACAAACGTCTTTCTCTTGGTTCTGACTATATCTGACGTTTGACAGGGGATTGTCAGGGATTCATTGTCGCTGAGGCTTTCTATCAGAAGTTCTGTCATAGTCAAAAATTTTGTCCACCTAGACTTTATCATAACTGGGGATTTTCAAAGCTTGACTTTAACCTCTGGGCTGGAAGATTTAAAATATATTAATGGAAATTTTAAGGACTCCCTCAAATTTTTTGCCCCAGTTTAATACTATTTGAGATGATCTTGGATTGAGAGGATCTGAAGTCTTCGCGGGTCTTCATCTTCTTTATTGAATGATGATCTTTTTCTGATAAATTTTCGACATTCCTTCTCAAAAATTCTGCCCAGTTTTCACTTTCTAGGGTTATATCACCGAGCAGTTGGGGAGCCTACGTATCTAGTTGAAGCAGGAATAAGGTCAAACATAGCTCTAAACTACGCTAGGGGCATATTGAAAAAATCTAAAGGGTTGATCGAAGCCTACATAGGTCGCCTACGTATTCCTTTCTTGGGAATTCAGGTCATCACGTAGTTCATACCTAAAAGGAAAGGATAAATTCTCCTAAGTGGTTGACTGAAGCCAACATAGGCCTCCTACGTATTTCTTTCTTGGGAATTCAGGTAAAACGTAATTCTTTCATTTAGGAAAGGGATTCTAGGCAATTACATATTATGAAACAAATACTATCATAAAGACAACTACAAATAAATCAAGAAAACAAAACTAAGACATTTACAATATAAGTAGTTGTACCTACTGTTTTGAAGGATTAGAAAAATTGATTTCGATTTTTAAAACTATTTCAAAACTTTAAATAAAATTTCAAAACAAACAGAGTCGCCACTTAATTAATTTGAAAAGAAATTAAGAAAATTCTTAAGAAAAATCCTAAGTCATAAAATAGAAAAAAGATTTAGGCTTTTAAAAAAATTCTGGGGTAAGAGATTGTTATTAATATCTTAGGAAGGTTTTTAATGCATTTAATATCTATTTTACGTGTTTATATGTGCTATGTTGAGTCGAATCAAAGGCAAATTGATCCAAGCTCACTTTCCAAAGAGCACCTTTAAGTAGAAATATATCCCACTATACAAAAGTCCGACCAAACATACTCCAGATCTCCCAAATCTCTCAAAAAAGTTCGCAATCATTTTCAAAACTTCCTAAATGCTTGTTACCATTTCAAGAAGGTTGACTATGGACTCAGAAGAAGCCGTTATATGTTTGAACTACGTAGGGCATGATTTTTCCTCCGTCAGATACGTAGGCAACCTTTTGGCTCGGTCTCTCTCTTCAAAACTCTGTTGTCCTCCACTTTCTTGAAAGAAGAAATTAGGTCGAAAATAAGAAGAATTGAACCTTCCTGATAAATTTCACTTATTCATATCATTGAGCAAAATCTTGTTCATTGAAATTCTCGAGTCATCATTACTCCATGGATCAATTTGCATGAGATTAAACACAACTATATGTGTTTACTTCCTGCCTTATTATCTTGATTTGCTTATTGCTAACGAAATCTGACACATCAGTCTTTGAGTTATTTTTACTTTTTAAATAATACAAACTACTCTATATTGGCATATTTGAAGATATTTTTAAAAGTACGTTTGAAAATAAGAACTATATTTGAATATGTATTTGATTTAATTAAAAATAAAATACTATGAAATAAAAAATTGTCACTATCAAAAATGCAGTCATTTACGGCTAGGAACTTTGGTGTCTAGAAAATTCTCTTAAAAGGTTTCTTGTTACAAAATACTAGGTTTATTTAGTTGATGGGACAAAAATAATAATTTGGTGATAAAATGTATGATTTGTTTTATTTTAAGTTTGATTATGACTAATGGATATTATTTATTCAAAAGATAGCTCAGTTCATAGTGTATTTTTGTTTATAAGCAACAACAACAACATATACATATAGTATTCCCACATTGTGGATCTGGGGAGGATAGAGTATACGCAGACCATACAACTACCTCAGATGAAGTAGAGAGGTTGTTTCTGATAGATCCCCGGCTTAGGACCGATAGCAATATAACAAACACAAATCATAAATGCCTATAGACTAGTACAGTCTCCAAAATAATACTATAACCACAAGATAATACTAAAAATCATGCACAAGAAACTTTAGACCCAAATAAAAAACGTTCTCCTATTATTACCGACGCACTCTCCCCCTACCCCCTACCCTAATCCGCGCTTTCCACACCTTCCTATCAAGGGTCATGTCTTCCGTAAGCTGTAACTGCTCCATATCATGCCTAATCACCTCCCTCCAATATTTCTTCGGCCTACCTCTATCCCACCTAAAATCATCTATAGCCACTTCTCACGCCTTATTTCTCGCACCTTATTCTCCACCAGGGGCCACTCCCTCCTTCTCCCGAATAATCTTATTCCTCACCCTATCTTATAAACATTTTTGTTTATAAGCGGATTTATAAAATGTTTTATGGTGCCATTGAACTCATGATCATTACATCTTAATTAAAGGCAAAGAAACTAAAAAGCCCCTCCAAGAAAAACCAGAATTACCCGAACTACATAAGAAAATAGATATCTTAATAAATAAAGAAGTCCAACCAAAACATAACATCGAAATAGACGAACTTATTAACCAATTAAAACGAATTGAATTAACTCCTAAACAAGAAAGAAAAAATATAATAAGAAAACCCCAAAAATGGACTTTCTATCAAATAGACGGAGAACCATCGAAAATAACGAAAGACAAGGAGAAGAAAGACACAGAATAAGTTTTTCAGAAAATAGAATAGGAAATAATAATATATTATCTAGAATATGTAGAAGACAACCTAACATGGAGCAGAACCAAGAACTTAACGAAATAATAGATGTAGACAAAGACTTACAAATCTTCCAACAACATCAATTAAAATTATTAAATCCTAAAACACTATATAATGCCGGATATTTTTCTACAGACAATCAGTTATATAGACATTATAGAGAAGAACAAATATCTGCTATAGGAGAGGACTTTAAAATACTAGATTTGGTAAATGCTAATTCCTTAAGACATCTAAAAAATAATAGAATGGTCTTAATGCATATGGGTTTAATTGTTATAGGAATAAAAGGTCTAACTAGAAAAAATCTAGGATCCAAAGTATTAATAACAATATATGATGATCGATGGTCAGACATTAAGAAGTCAATAATAGGATTAACCGAAGTAGATATGACAAATAATGGAGGAATATTCTATATAAGTCCAGACTTCCTAATTTACCTAAACGAATTTGGAAAAAACATTAAAATAGGAATCCAAACTAAAGGATATGAAGAAATGAATAGTGAAAATAATTTATTAATGTGCATAGGTTTTATTGGAAAATTAACTTTAAGTAGTAATACAAAATTTAAATTAAAAGTAAATGATGTAGTTGAAATAATGGGAAACAAAGGCATAAGTTTAATAAAACCAATAAAAATAGATCCTGAAATATATGCAGGTTTAGAATGGAATTTAAACAAATTTACTAAACCAAAAATTTTTACTCCAGACTCTCATCTATTATATACTACAAGTAAAGGAGAAACTTCGGTCAGGTTTACAGATTATAATTATACAACTAAAAGAAATTTAGACGATGATGAAACAGAGAGTAATATCGAAACAGAAAGCGAGTTTATGAATATAGAAGTCCTACAAGAAGGATATGAAGTAGACATGGCCATAAAAAAGGCTGAAAATTTAGCGGAAGAATATAAATATATAACTTTTAAATGTAAAGGATGTCAAAAAGACGACATGAAAATCGAAGAATGTGTAGAACATTTTAAAAACTGCTTAAAGAGAAATGATAATTTAGGATATAGAAATAACAAATCAGTCTTTGAAAAAAGAGATGAAGACACAATCTCTATATTTAGTTCTACCATCAGTTATAAAGAACTGGCAGAATTAGAACCAACTAGCTCCTCAAGTGCTAGCCCATTCCAACAAACAAACCCTAATCCCCAACCAATAGATTATAGTACAGGTAATGTACCTAGAAGACCAACAATTAGGATAAACCCAGATACAGAACTTAGGGGAGATCATATAAAACCAGCAGGAAAAAGAATGCCAATAGAAGAACCAATTAAACTACAAGAAGGAGGAAGCAAAGGCAAAATTCTGAATATAGTAGCACATGATCCCCAAATGTGGGATACAGTGATAGACTTATGGAAAGGAATAGTCGCTGCAGATTACTTAAGACATTATACAGAAACAGATACGGAAACAATGTATAAATATTTAGAAACCTTTTTAGGAGAATCTGCAAAAGCTACATGGGAAAGTTTTAAGACAAACTGCCCATATGATTTCCAGGTTTTATTAAGTATGGGACCAAATCCCTATAATTTCACAAACAAAATGCATATGTTATTAACTGGAAAAGATCCAAGTAGTGGATTATTAGCACTACAAAAGGAAGCATTAATCAAACTAGAACAATTAAGTATTTCGCATTGGGTATATATAAAGAAATTCCTACAAGACTATTTCTATTATTGTACCGTCAGCGGAAATACTTTTAATGAAGAATTAGGCAAAAAATTATTCAATAAATTACCTGGAGCCTTAGGAAGAGAAATAGAAGATAGATGGTATAAGAGAGATGGGGTAGTTGCCAACCCGAATTTAAAATGGACAATAGGACATAGAACACAACATATAATGGATATATTAATAGAAAAATGTACAAATATACAAATACAAAAACAATTAAAAAGAAATGAAATGAATTTCTGTAAATCTATTATATACACAACCCAGAATTACGATCAGAAACAACATAAAAAATATACGAAAAGAAATAATCAAAAATCATATAGTAAAAAACAATACTTCTTAAGAAAGTCAAAGGCTAAAAAACCTTGGTTAAATAGAGATAGACATGTTAGAAAATATAGAAACGACAGAAATTATAAAAATAAATTAGAATGTTATACGTGTGGTAGTATAGACCATCTAGCCAACGTATGTCCTAAGAGAAATAATAATAGAACTAGAAATTCTCAACTAATAGAAGATTTCCAAGAAACTTTATTAAACGTAGATGAATACATGTCAGATACAGAAAGTATATACTCAATAATAAGTATTGATATAAATGACAAAGATAATTCAAAATATGATTCTTCAGAATCAGAAGAAAATAACTTAGTTAATGAATTAGGACAAGAGATAAACGATTTAGATTTAAACAACCTAGTAATCAATAATTTAATGAATGTTACTCAAGAATGTGTACATGAATTCCAAAGAAACAAAGGCCTAGACAGCAATAGATGTCGTATATGTAATTGATATCCCAGTAAAGACAATAGAGCTAAATGTAAAAAATATTACCTAGAAGCATGTATAAATTGTATAGAAAACACTCTAAAAATAAAAGTAGAATCAGAGATAAATAACGGACAAAAATATACGAACAATCAAATCCTAAACCTAAGGGTGTCTACTTTAGAAACCCGATTAAATGATCTAGAACAAAGATTAACTATTCTAGAAAAAGGAAAAACAAAAATCACCATAGAAGAAACGGATACCCAAGAAGCGGTACATTTAGAAAAATTAGAAGCAGAACTTATGAATTTAGAAGATAATAACACTAGTCTAATATGCAATGAAGATAAAGAATTCTCTACCATAAAAGTATTAGTAAAAATCAAAATAAAAGACGTAGAAATAGAAACTCTAGCATTAATAGATCCAGGATGTACTAGCTGTTTAATCAATAAGGAAATAGTACCAGAACACTTATTAAAAATACTTGAAAGACCTATAATGGCTACTCAAATGGATGGATCACAAAATATTTATCGCTATTACATAGAAAACGCACAAATAAGCTTTCTAAATACTTGTAATAAATTTTATAACCAAGTTTATAACGTTAATAGGATACTAACAAGAGATTTAAATATCGGATCAGATTTTGTTATAGGACTAAAATTTTGTATACAGAATAAGGGAGGATGTCTCTTAACAAGAGATGGAATAATACTCTTTAAAAATTTGACTTATACACCAGTACAAACAGTAACATTGCCTACAGTATTTAGAAAACTAAATACAAGTAAAATGAAATCGCTTCCAGAACCATGTTGCGAAGATTGCCAAAATAATCAATGCAGCAACCTGCTAAAAGAAAATCTGGAAGAAGTCAGAAACTATACTCTGCTTAATGCAGAAGGACAAGAATGCTTAACTAATATAGAAAAAGAATATACACTAATAAGTATAGAAACTCAGTTTTATAATTTTAGAAAAGGAATAGATAAAATAGGAATAATAAACAGTCCAAAAGATTTAGAAAACATAATATCGATATTAGACAAAATGGAGATAATAGGAGAAAGACCATTAGTCCATTGGGACGCCAATGAAATAATGTGTAAATTAGATATAATTAACTTAGAATATACGATAAAAACAGCACCTATAAAAGCGAATAATGAAGATACTAAAGAATTTGATACACAGATAAAAGAACTCTTACAATTAGGAGTAATAAGAAGATTCACCTCTAGACATAGATCAGCGGCCTTTATGGTAAGAAATCATAGTGAACAAATAAGGGGTAAAGCTCGTATGGTAATTAACTACAAAAGATTAAATGATAACACTAGAACAGATGCTTACAAACTACCAGATAAAAGTGAGTTAATTAATAGAATTCAAAATAAAAGGGTTTATAGTAAATTTGACTGTAAATCAGGCTACTGGCCGGTTAAAATGCACCCAGATAGCATAGAATGGACAGCATTCACATGTCCAGGCGGACATTTTGAATGGTTAGTTATGCCGTTTGGATTAAAGACGGCTCCGCCCATTTTCCAACGAAAAATGGATAACATATTTGGAGAATATAACATTTTATATTAGTATATGTAGATGATATTTTGGTATTTAGTCAAAATATGCGAGAACATTTAGGACACTTACAAATAATCTTCAGACTATTTGTTAAACATGGCATAATAATAAGTAAAAAGAAGATGGAGTTATGCAAGACTTATATTAATTTCCTAGGAATCACTCTGGGAAATGGAAAACTAAAAACTACAACCACACATAGCTAAGAAGGTACTAGAAATGCCAGATAAATTAGAAACAACAAAAGATTTACAAAAATTCTTAGGATTAGTAAATTATGCACGAAATTTTATTCAAGATTTAGGAAAAATAGCAGGACCATTATATGCAAAAACAGGTAGTAAAGGACAGAAAAATTTTAATATAGAAGATATTAAATTAGTCCAAAAAATAAAAGAAAAAATCAAAAATATCCCAGACCTAAAAATTCCATTAGAATCAGACTATTTAATTATTCAAACAGATGGAAGTGACTTAAGATGGGGAGCTATCTTAAAAGCAAGACCTAATAAATACAGTAATAAAAATGAAGAACAAATATGTGGATATCAGAGTGGGGCATATAAAGAAAAAGGAAATATGAGCGCTATAGACTTAGAAGTATTAGCTATCATATATGGTTTAAATGCTTTCAAACTATATATACTAAATAAAGAAGAAATTTTAGTTAGAACAGATTGTGAAGCTATAGTTAAATTTCATCAAAAAATAAATGACAAAACTAGTAGTAGAAGAAGATGGCTAAATTTTACAGATACCATATCTGTTTATAAGAATATAGTATTCGAACATATAAAAGGAAAAGAAAACGAATTAGCTGACCAGTTAAGTAGGCTACAACTGGGAATAAATAAATAAGTTTAATTTTACTCATTTGTTTTCAACATGAGACCAACAGGACAACCTCCTGCAGACAAAGGCAAAGGTGTAGCTTCGTCTTCAAAGTCTTACCAACAGACAATGTTAGGTAACTTAAATTTTAGACCACTAGAATCCCTAGAAACAATGGAAAGAATTCATTTCGGACCATTTAATTTAATTGCATACCCTGATAGCAACATATCCTTTAGAGTAAGACCAGATTACGTTTTAGACAGACCCCAAAGATGTTTAGTAGATAACCTCTGGATATCTTATAATAGACAAAACCGTAATCATTTTATGGCATCTATGAACTCTTTATGCCATTACATGGCAGAAACAAGTAGGCCTCGTTTTAAATACTATGTAGTCATTCATGGAAAAACTAACGGAATTTTCCAAACATGGTTAGAAGTATTAGACTCCATACAAGGTTTTAAAGCCCCTCTTTTTAAAGGTTTTAATGATTTTACCGAAGCCACCAATCATGCTAGAGGATATTTAGGGCCAAATTATTATATATCTCCTTCCCTTAGACAAAATCCAGACCAAATACCCCAGTATAATTTGCAAAAAAAGATTGGAAAGATTATTTTTTGCAACCATTGTTCTTCAATGACGGAGAACTTCAAGAAGCTAAATGCCCAAAAAGAATCACTCCTCATGGAAAACACTAGATTGATCAAAAAAATACAAATGTTAGAAACAAGACTCCGCCAGCAGAATCCAGCTAGCAAAATCGATGCACAAACTCAGACTCCAGCTCAGAGTTCTCCATCTCCTCAAAAAATGGATGAGAAGGGTGTGCATTTCCCCCTAAATGCTCAGAAATCCACTGTACCGGATGTTGGTACAGCTAGTCTGGTTCAAACGGTGACCGGTAAAGACAAATCAAATCCGTTAATGGCTGTCACTTTGCCAAAAAGTGAGGATGAAGGGTGTTCTTCATCAAAAGCTAAATTAACAAAATCTGGACATAAGACTTTAAAAAAGACTTTAATATCTAAGAGAAAAAACGAAACAATAGAGACAATAATTAAACAGACGCTAGACATATTCTTCAGCAACCAAACACAAGACAAATACATGAATGAACAACCAGACGAACAGCTAGACAGGGTTGTGCCAGAGATAAATAATACAGATAATAATTCAGCAAGATCAGACGAGGAAGATAGTATTGCACAATA
Source organism: Capsicum annuum (assembly GCF_002878395.1). NCBI lineage: Eukaryota > Viridiplantae > Streptophyta > Magnoliopsida > Solanales > Solanaceae > Capsicum > Capsicum annuum. The sequence goes on along the minus strand of NC_061114.1, from coordinate 226,405,716 downwards.
CCAGGATGCCCAGGATCCATATGAAGACGACGACTCAGGCATGAGTTTCGACTCCATTGCCCTGCACAACTTGGATACATAAAGATAATCTACAGTTTCCACAGTTTGTATTATTAGCTAGCATAGTCAAGTGGGGATGCCTACTTTATGTCTTGTAATAGTCAGAGTGAGAGTGCTTCCTTTATCACTACTTTCCAAAAGAAAGAAAAACTGTTGAAGCAAGCGTCAAAATAAGTTTGAAAGAAAATTAATAACGCATGTGACGATGGGGCCCAAAGAGTACCCGACTTGCATTATTAAAGTTTTCTTTCTTGTCTCTTATCCAAAAGTGTCGGCCAACTATGTTGAGGCCACGTAGTAGCTTTTAGCACCTCTCCTTTATGTACATCTTGCCTATAAAAGGCGCACATTTTGTCGAAAGAAGGTAGAGTGAAACCAACCAACTTCAGAACCTTGAAATGTTTAAACTCTTCCCCCCAAAAAACTTATCCAAGCCAGTCTTTCTTGTATAAACTTTATATCATTGTGATTTAAATAAAGGCTTCAAGTTTTCTATTCAAATCTTAAGGGGGTTCCCGAAAGGGAAACCTCTCTCCTAGTTACTTCATGTAAGTTCTTATTTACATATTTTCCCCACAAAAATATTTATGTTCTTATATCCTTGTTTAGCGTTATTTTACATATTTTCTGTAAATCATGTAAATTAAATGATCCATAAAATTTTACCCTTAGTATATGGTTAGCCTCTTAATTTCTTAATACCAACGATAGATTAACCTGTAAATTCCTAGGAATTCTGGCCTTGATAGTCCAATAGATCTGCAATTTAGACAAAGGACGAGTGTTAGCTGCCAGACCAAAATTTTTCCGGGGTATGATTAAAGAAGTACGATGTTAAGAACATAGATTAAGAGGAAGAGATGAACAGGGTAAAGTAATTGATCCACTTACTTATAAACTTTCAAATTTGCTTTTATACCCGAAATGTATATTAAGGTTTCATTTGGACATGCATATAGGATCATAGTTTGAAATTGATTAGAAGTTGAAAATAATAGACGTAGTTTGTTTCAAATAAATTCAGCAATTAATGTCTTTTATTCTTATTGCCAATAATGTGTCTCATTTTGTCGATGTTCAATTCTTGATTACTGTACATCAAATATTCTCTTGTCATCTTAAAAAAATTGTCATATTTATTTTTTCGAGAGTAACTTTAATTAGTTTGGAGAATTGTAAATTTTTCATATTAATAATTTAATATGATGAAACATTAAGATGTTAGGATCAAATTTTATGTAATTTATCTTTAAAACTAAAATATATAATTATTTGAAGACAAGATGGAGTATTTGATCAATAGTGCATAGAAAAACCCGCCCAAAAAGGTGTTAGAATATTGTATGATAGTTGGCGGAAATTCTTTTATATGATTCATGATGGTATATATGTCTTTTTTTTTTTTTTTTAACCTTTATGAAGAATAACTAAATAAAACATTGATAAATTATAGAAAAATATATATGAAGTAAAAAATTTAAATATAAAATAGTTAATCAATGACTTGATATAAATACATCACTTGGTCAAGAGGAAACAATTGCTCATCTACTATTTTTGTGCCCATTGCCCAACCATCGCACACTAGCTACTAGAAGCTTGGATATAGATGATTTGATTTGCAAGCTACTTGCTCAAACTTTATATATTCAACACATACACTTTTGTAATTCTCCAATATATAACACTTAACTCACTACATATAGCTCTCAATCTTGACCCTAGCAGAATTTGTCAGGATCCTTGTAGCTATAGTTGCACTTTGCAAATATGTTGTATCCCAGTAGTTTAACTAATAGCTCCCTTGAATGATGTAATTATGACATGATATAATATAAGTAATCTTTCATACCAAAAAAATTTTTAGCTCATTGTGTCAATAGAATTACGTAGTTTTTTTATCAAGCCGAGATACCGGTATGAATCCCAACATTGTTGGGTTCATTCATTTGAAACTATACACTATGGACACGCTTGGTAGGATGTAGTAATTAAAATAGTTTATGTATTAAAACTTAGAAGTGAAAACAAGCAATGAGTTGTTTTCTAAATTCCACTACAAGTCTACAACTATAAATTGTATCTAAAATTTTCATGAAACAACAAATAGTAGAATAAATTCATATAATTTTCTAGAATGAAGTAAAAATAGTGGTCTTCTTTATGATTTTTGTTTGGATAGTGATGAATTTATGCCTTTAAAAATGTTGAAATTGCTTAGACAAGAATAGACGAACAAAATAATTTAAATGTGTTAGATTTCAACGGTTGAAAGTAAAAAAATAGGACGAGTTAGGCGAGAGAATTAGGATTGTTTACGGAAAAAAAAATGAAGAATTGAATTTAGTTGAAGAAACAATCCAATATTTTTTTATTTTGATTTTAAACAGAAACTATATGCAAAAAATTCGGACTAGACCGAACGTATAACTACACATTCACTTTTTTTTTTAAACAAAAAATATCAAATTTTCTAATTTCTAAAATAACCTCATTTAAGTTATATATCATTTTTAAATCATATTTTATCTACTTTTCTTTTAAAAATGCATTTAAATTCTAAATATTTATTATAAAAGGTATGATAAATACTACTCTAAAATGAAAAATTGCTTTTGAATTATTGAACTTAAAAAGAAAGAAAAAAAAGAAAAAGAAAGAAAGAAAGGAAGTGTATTGACTAAATTCTACGTCCAAACAATGGACATTTGGCAAGCATAGAAAGGGGTGGAGGGCAAATCTTCCACACACCCCAACTGAAAAGAAAGAGAAAGGGTTAGTTACACTCTAATAACAAAATAAGAGAAGAGGAGAATATTTAGTTACACTCTAATAACAGAATAAGAGAAGAGGAGAATATTTACATCTGCACGCACAGTTAGTTACACACATACACTCTCTCATACACATACACTCATCACTCCTTCGGTTAAAAATTAATAAGGCTATTCCAACAATGTGTTCCATATTAGGATTGAATTTTTATATTCCCAATCAATATTATGTTATTTAAATTTCTTGTTTTAGTTTTCGAGTATCAAATTGACTCATAGATATCTATCAATCTATCTATATATATATATATATATGCCACATGTTTCTAATGCATCAAATATCTCCCGATCAAGTATATGTAATATGCCATTAAAATTTCTTATTTTCGTTTTCTCGACTACACTACATGCATGTTATCAAGTTAATTGACATATACTAATAACATAATAAGAGAAGAGGAGAATATTTATACCTGTACACACAGTTAGTTACACTTACACACATACACTCTCTCATATACATACACTCATCACTCCTTCGGTTAAAAATTAATAACGCTATTCCAACAATGTGTTTCATATTAGGATTGAATTTTCAGATTCTCAGTCAATATTATGTTATTTAAATTTCTTGTTCTGGTTTTCGAGTATAAAAATTGACTCGAATATAGTTAACGGTGGTCCAGCTGCACAGGCCAATAGCATATACAAAACTTGGAGGCCCATTTCCACTTATTTTTACATTGTATTTTTATTTTCATTAATGTTGGAAAATATAAATGGACAAGAGGTCCTTCTAGACCCTTCAGTTGAATGAAAAAGATATTTTTTCTCTCTTCTCGTCTCTATGTTTGTTAGGATTTTGTGTTATATTTCAATGGCGATCTCAAGCAGTAATGCTCTAACATGGTATCAGAGCTCAGATCTGTGATCCTTATGATTTTGGGGTTTTTTTCGAAATCGGTTTATACAAGGCCTTACTTCTTCAGGTTGCGAAGAAGGGCGGTAATCGATCAATTTTTTCTTTGAATCTTACTCATATACTGTGATTTGTCAGCTTTTTGGTATAATTTTGCGATATTTGATGAAAATTTAGTATGTATGCTCTTAGATTTGTTGTAATTTTCTCGATCTGGTGTGTATGCTCTTAGGTTTGGTGTAATTTTCTGAAATTGAGTTGTGCACTCTTAGTTTTGTTGTAATTTTTCTGGTCTTTACCTAGACTAAGTGTTGTTAGACTCTTTGACGGTGGTTATCTGTTGAAAGTTGATTAACATGACTACCTCTACAGAACGTGTGAGTAGTTCCTCTGATTTTGATGAGTTTACTGTCTCCCTGACTCATCCATTATACTTGCATCACTCCGACAATCACTACTAGAAAATATTAAATTTCCAACGGTCAGTGTAGTCAGAAAAGTGGTCGGAAATTAAGGTAGTTCCGACTACTTTCCGACTGCTTGAAGGTAGTCAGAATATAGCTTGTCGAAAAAATATTTTTGACTGTTGTAGTCGAAAATTTAGTCGGATATTTAATAAATATTTATTTGATAATTATAAATATTTCGACTACTATAGTTGGAAATTTAATAAATAATTATTTAAAAATTATAAATATTTCGACAACAGTAGTCGAAAATTTAATAAATAATTATTTAATAATTTTAATTATTTCAACTACTGTATTCAAAAAATTAATAAATAATTATTTAATAATTATAATTATTCCGACTACTGTAGTCAGATAATTAATAAATAAATATTTAATAATTATAATTATTCCGAATACTGTTATCGAAAATTTAATAAATAAATATTTAATAATTATAATTATGCCTACTACTATAGTAAAAAATTTAATAAATAATTATTTAATAATTATAATTATTCCGACCATTGTAGTCGGAAATTTAATAAATAATTAATTAATAATTATTATTATTCCGACCACTGTAGTCAAAAAATTAGTAAATAATTATTTAATTATTATTATTATTTAATATATTTATTTAATAATTATTATATTGCATTAGCTTACACTGCTTTCAGATTATAAACGACATAACTAATGTATTTTTCACAACAGGATCAAATGTGACAAAAAATTATAAATACAACCACTTTAAACCGCTCAAAACAAACATCAAATCAAATATTTTAAATATCTAAATGTCACAACCAAAAACAAGAACAATAACTACATTCTAATTATCATCAGATTCATTATCTTCCTCGTCATGAAATACTTGTGGCATGTGCTTCTTAACCAACTCCTCCAATTTATCAAATTTAGCAAACTTAGCATCGTTAGATTCACATTTCTGCGTCGATTCCACAATTTGCTTTTTCATCGCTTTCATTTCTTCCATAGTTTGCAAAGTAAAAAAGGAACTGGAAAACAACGAAGGACTACTCGAGGATTGGAGATCCCCTGTCCCGTAGGTTCTACCTTTCTTTGGACCACCTACCACAGTTGTCCACATATTATTCAGCTCTACAGGTGATGGTTGGACCATGGTACTATCCTATGAAGTAGGTTGGGTTTGACGCCACTCTTCTATGTTTTTTTGAAATTCTTCTTGAAAGAAAAATTATTTGTCAGTATGTAAACAAGCAAAGTTAAGTAATAATAAAACAATGTATGTAAAAGTTATATCTTACATATGCATTCTTAGCACGCGTTTCGACCCAATCTTCTTTTGTACCATCCTTGTTTTTCTTCCTATGCGTCTCTTTGTAGACATCAATAAAAGGGCGCTCTTTTCCCCCATTTTCATATTCCTGCAAAATTTTAAAAAATGAGATAATGTAAGTATGAAAACAAGTCTGGGAGTCCATGAATATAACACAAACAAATATGAAATATGAATAATCATCAAAGTATGAAAAAACCTATATTATGTGCTACGTATTTTATGCAATCCTTAGATGAAATTAGGCACCGTTTGAAATACGTTCTAGTTGTAGTACTAGCACAATGTAGTCACAATCCTTAGAGTAATATTGATTGGTTGGAGCCCAACAACGATTAGGATTTTCAAAACATGGGTGCACCATTAAAAAAGATGGAAAAAATGCTTTTAATGAGAATTGGTCCTTAGTTCTTCAGTTAAATAACTCAATACTCACGCAAGTCCTCTCTTCATCATTATATCTTCTGTCTTTTTTCTTTAATCTTTATTTGTTTCTACTGTTCATGTTGAAAATTGAGCATGATAACTTTGTTGAAGGTCATATATAACTTATGCTATGAGTTATAAGCATAGTAACCCCTGCTGAAGTTGCTTTCAGCACTCCCATTTCTGAATAATTAGTGTTGCACATTACCCAGTGTTTAAATAGTAGAGATAAAAACTAAAAATGGAAGTGAACAGGTTAATGTTTGCTAACTTCGATTAATTTTGATAATTGGCCCATTTACTTGGAAGTTAATGAATTCACTTTTTAGGCCAAATCTTATTTATATGGTTCTTATAATGTATTTGTTGTTTAATATGCTTGTCGCGCAGAGACTATCATGGACACCATGATTATGAGTCATACTATGGCGATCGTGATACGGATAACCTTGTCAAGGTGAGAACATAGTTGGGATTGGATAAGGAACAGAAGGAAGCACGGAAAGAGGAGAACTTAAGGATAGTTAAGATTGAAAAAGAAAACAGAGCTGGTCCACATCATGCTGCCTTTTTTCAATCACTGGGCATAACCTTTTGAACAAATTCTTCACAGTGCCATGCCATTGGGCAGTTGTGTGGCATTGGATATCATTTTTGTAATACCCCACACTTCTCCTAGTTCAAATTCGTCTCTAGAACATCAAAGATCTTGCTTCAAAGATGAATATATTTTATTCCATGTGAAATTTTTAATATTTTGACTTTTTATCACGTGAAAAATTAAATAAGATTTTCGTCGATATCAAATTTGCCCAAATCCGACACTCTGGCGAAAATTTAAAGCCATTTTAGTGAGACAGTGTACCATTTGGTACTTTGGCGCATCGCGGAGTCAGCCAAAATGGCAATCGTCAAAATCCAGTGAGACTCCGTGATTATGGCGCGTCGCGCCAAGGCCCAGTTTTTCAATTGTCTAGTTTCCAGTGAGCTGGCGCGATTTCACTGCGTCGCGCCAGCATGAAAAATCGGGATTTTTAGATTCCGTTATTTAATTCCAAAGGTATCTTAGACTTTTTCAATGACCCCTATCAACCCTAAACACGAAATAAAACGCCCAATAAACCTTATTTCATTATTTTCCTCACTTTTCTCTCAAGAACATTATATTTTCTCTCAAAGGGGAAAGAATCCTAGCCAAGAAATCAAGAACAAACTAAGGATTTCCTTCAAGAACCCTCAAGAAAGAATCTTCTAAGGTATGCAGATGTTGATTCTTGGGTTCCTTCCACCCAAGAAGTTCAAGAACCCTTTTCAAAATTATAAAGTTTATGTTCTTATGAGATTTCATGATTTATATGTATGGAAGTTCATGATCATGTGTTGTTAAGTTTTAATTCATGATTTAGATAAAAAGTTCTAAGCTTCGATCCTAGTATGTGATAATTATATGATGTTCATGAAAAAGCCCCTTCAAGTTGCATATTGATTGATGAAATTATGATACTTAGGTGTAGTATTGGTTGTATAACAAAAGCATGCTCTCCATATGTTTGATAAAATGCTTATGTGAAGAAAATAGAGTCATTATAGTATGTTGACAAGAAATCCCCAATTATGTATAGGCCTATGCATGCCAAGAGTTTATTGAAAAGCCTTAGTGAATGAATTGTGACATGTTAGCATGAAATTCCCCAATTATGTGTTCTTTAATGCATGTTAAGTGTTTGATGCAAGACCCTGTTGAATGGATATGAGCCAATAGCATGTCTCCCTATACTGTCACATGTTTATGATTTCCAAGTGCCTGAAAAGATGCTTTAATGATTGTAATGGTGAATGAAAGTCCATGGTCATGATTATTCAAGAATGGTTATGTTTTACTTTTATGTTATCGAGTCCTGGGGTATTATACCTGACAAATTAGCTACAAGTCTAGAGTCAGTGTCAATTTCAAGATACTCTAAATCAAGCCACAATTAGTAGAACTCAGTCAGTTACGGAACTTAAGAAATCTCAGTAATCTAAGTATCATTATCATTCCAGCTTCAGTTCAGTACTCAACTCAGATCTTAGTAGTATTCAAGAATTCAGTTTCATACCTCAGTAGCATTCAAGTAATCAATTCAGAAATTAGTATCATTCAGTCAGATAACGAAATTCAGTAGTATTCCGTCAGTCTTCGGAATCAAATGAACTCAGCGTAACTGAGTTACTCAGTATGATCAGTAACAGATTCAGCTCCGTCTAGGTTCAGTTAAGAATCAGTTCAGAGTCCTTCAGTTGGGAGTAGTAACTAGCACCGAGCGAGTGCATGGATGACGACTTCCCCGTTAGAGAGGCAGAGTTGTTAGTAACAGTCCCTGAACTCCAGAACTGCATAGCCAGTGCAAGACCAGGAGTCACCCGTTAAATTAAGGCTTGACTATCATACTGCCTTAGACTTGACTTCCTGTTCAGGGTCACCCATTAGAGAGGCTTGACCATAGCAGAGGTCTTTATTCGTGGCACGGTATTGACACCCTTCCAGCTGGGATTACAGATTGGACAACACTAGATCAGATTCGGAGCATATCGGTTAAGTGAGAACTCCCACAATTTCAGTTTCAGTATCAGTCTTCAGAGTATAACTCAGAAATCTGGACTATCAGATATAATCACCCATATCAGTAAAGAACTTATATAGTTCCATAGATTCATAGACCACCCGCTAGATAGGCCTAGTATCACATAAAGTTAATCAGTATCAGTACTAATAGATCCAGAGATCACCTGTTAGATAGGTCTGATCTCAAACTCAGTCCATCATTAATATTATTAAAAGATTCAGAAATCTTCCGCTAGATAGGTCTAATCTTAGATATAATCATTCCTTATCATTATTAGTAGATTCAGAGATCATCCGTTAGAGAGGTTTGATCTCAGATTTCATCAGTCGATAGTAACAAGCTCAGAAGTCAGTTATTGATGTGAGTAGATTCAGCTATTCAGTATTTTAGTATTAGTAGTGAGTTCAGACGTCAGTAAAGCAGTATTTAAGGCTCAGAATTCAATGTCATTGTGATTTCAATTATGGTTTGTGCATTTATGTATATGTACTCACTCAGTACTCTCATGTTATTCAGTTAAGTAATTGTTCATGCATAAGCCCTTACATCTAGTCTTACCTCATCTTGCATACTCAGACAGTTCTACGTACTTATGCATTTGCACTATGGTATTTTACTTTACACCATAGGTTCAGAAGCGTGAGATCCACACCCCTAGCAGCTTAGTTTCAGGCAGCAACAGTAGACCTAGCAGTGAGTCCTCATCATTCGAGGATGGTTCTTATTTCATTTTATTACCAGTTTCAGTATTTCAGTAGTTGAAGTTAGTTGGGGACATGTCCAATCAACTCCTTATCTAGACAGTTTAGAGGCTTTTAGACTACAGAGTTTTCAGACTAGTTATTCAGACAGATGTTTTAGTTTTGATGTTGACAGATTTTATCCAGTTTTATTTCAGTTTTACTTTAAGTATTTGAACCTTATGGTAAGTTTCAGCCAGTTTTTTGCATTTATTTCAATATATTATGTAGTGCTCAATTATAGATATCAGAAAGGGTTAGCTTGTGGTCCCTCGGGGTCATGAGCACCATGTAGCGTTTAGGGTTCAGAATCTGGGGCGTTACAATTTTTATCATGTCATTGAGATGACACGGATATTTATTTTTCTGCAGATGATGAAATATTTGATAGCACCTATCAAGTTGGAGTATCAAATGAATACTTCGGATAATTCATCTACCAAGCTGGCAACTGGCCTAAAAAGACCTGCTCCTGTAACTGGAGGATGCCGAATAGAAGGTTTTGTACGTGTTAAGCAGGTAGACAAGTTATTGATGGGATTCAGTAAAGAATAAATGGACATTTGTTTGTTTAAACAATTATTCTGGTGTGTTAGTACTGAGAAAAGGACATGATGATGTTGTAGATATAGATTATGAAAGATATGATGTGGTTTAAGTTGTTTGACATAAATGTCTGGGCATTAAGAATGTTGAAGTGCTGATGCATTATTATTTTGCTAATCTTAAATTATTCGACAACCTAATATATCAGTTTATGTTATGTACTGTTCAGGTTCCTGGCAACCTCATCATATCAGCTCGTTCAGAAGCTCATTCATTTGATGCTTCTCAGATGAACATGTCACATGTAACTTTCAGTTTTTCGTTTGGTGAGACAATAACTCCGAAGGTTACGAGGGATATCAAGTTAGTGAGGAATGTTAGTGAAACATTTCCTATATGAAATTATAAAGTGATACATATTAAAAATTTTAATACTTTTATATGATTCATATTAACCGTTCATTAAAGATATGTGAGTCATATCACTATTTAATCTCAATATGTTAATTGGTGATACATTTTAAACATGTTATTTTCAATTGATATATATATAAAATTAATATTGTTATATGATTCATATAAATTATTAGTGAAAAATTATTTGATTCATAATAGTAATTAAACTTAACGTGTTAATTGGTGATACTTTTTCAACATATTTGTTAAAGTTTATTAAGTTTTAATATTTTTTAACTAGTGATTCATTTTAATCATTTAATAAATGGTGATTCATATAATCTGTGATTCATTTAACTGGTTATTCATGCAACTGGAGATTCATATGATAACAGATTAACATGTTAAGTGGTATTTGGTGAATCATAGAAAAACTGGTTAATAATATAAATGGTGATTCATATAAAAACAAATTAACATAACTTCATATTGGTGATACATATTAGATCACTTGTGATTGTTAACAATATAATGATACTACATATCAATAGATAAAACTAAAAATTAGTGATAGATTATGTAAGTTAAACTGCCCATAAAAGCACTAATACCAGAACTGCTTCTAAGATAAAATGTCATGACATTAAAAACAAAACAAAAAAAATATTGTCATGATATATCCAGAAATTCCCTAACATAAAAAAAAAAACATAAATTCACAAACATAAGAAATCAATGTCCTTTTGTCACACAATAAATACTACACAACTACGGTTCAACATCAATCATCTCCGTATCCTCAAATTGAATGGAGGTGCGTTTAGGCCTAGGCAGATCCTGGTTGTCACTAATATATCCAGTGCATGCCTTGTTAACACCATAGTCCCATAACAAGGATGTGTATCTTGTATGATGCTTTTTCGGATTAAACTCTGAAGATGGTATTTGATGTCGGTCACTTAAAAATTCAGCATATGCTACAACAGAGAAGCCACAATCCCTGGAAATCAGAAAAGTAGGTATTTTATGTGTTGCCATGAGCTCTTATTTAAAATAATATATTCAAAAGAACAAATGATACTTATAATGTACTGCTTGATTGTTACATAATTCCATCAATAATGTGAACATCGGATGCATACTGGTCCGTGTTTTCCTTGTATGCGTCTAGAAGGGACCAGTCTGTGCACTTTTTTTCTTAAGAAAATCAGATATTATCAAATAAGTTGACAACATTTCAGCAAGCTACTTTATCTCATCAGCATGACCTCTATGACATTTCAACGAGTCGTACACAAGAATGCATCTTTCCTTGAGTACCAAGTAACCAGTTAATCTGTTGCTCTGCAATTATATGAATCACCCATATGAATTACCAGTTATATGGAACACCAGTTATATGCATTACCAATATAAATCATCAGTTATATGAATCAGCGGATATATGAATCACCAATTAATTATACTTACATAAATCCCTCAATCTTTGTGCATTGTATGCAGAACTAGGTTTCAAGTAAAGGCATATTTGTGCAGATGTATCATAGTGATACATCTGGGTTCCAAATGTATCACTATGATACATCTGTTATCAATAGTTAAAAAAAGTCTGTAAATCAACTTACCACCATATGTATGACTTTGCCTTTGCGATAATAATACATGCTTCGACGAAAATTTGGGGATATGTTCAATTTCATCTTGATCTACAATTTGCATGTCGGAAATTTGATTTTTAGCAGCAAAAGCTTCTCTTCAAATTTCAATTTTTCAGGGTAGCTCCGCTGCTCTGATTGATTTTAACTAAAACCTAATTTGGTGCAATTAAATTCTCCCCGAGTAAAACACAAAGACTTGAGTACTATCATGAACACTTTTTTGTGTTTCAATTTGTGAAATCCCCAAGCTGGATGAGGGTGAATCTTCATTAGCCATTGAAGATAAAACAAATTAACACAAAAGAATTTTAAAGCATAAATCAAAAGCTAACCTCGTTTAAGAAGATGTCAATTTTTGAAATTAAAGATTACGATTGAAATCAGTTGAAGTATTGGAGAATGAAGTTGACTCAGAATCTACTATAATGGGAGAGATTTTAGAGGAGTAATTTGTGGGAAAAAGAAAAATGCGTAACCTGTAGAGAGAGATGACCTGAAAGGGGGAGATAAAATAGGGTGTGCAAGTTATAGCATATGTATCACTAGTAAATATGTAATAAGGGATTTATGTAATTTTTAAAATATTAAGGGATATTAGGTAATATGGTGCCTTAAATATGAGATTTCTGTAATTTTTTCTTTATTTAAAAAACTAGTAGCATTTGGCCGTGCTAAGCCCGGACCCAAAATTAATATTAAAATTTATGTTTGTAAACTTTTTTTTTTTAATCTTATTGCTATTCTTGTTTTTAATTTTATTTTATTTTTCTTACAGGTAATTTGAATATCTCAATATTTCTAATATTAATCAAATTATTTATTTTTTTGGGTAAATTGAAAGAATATTTTTTTCGCAGAGTTTATTTTAGATTTTTCGCTTTAGTTTCAAACACATGCACGCACCAACACTATTTTCCTTTTTATTTTAGTGGTAGTTTTGGAGATTAAAGTCTTTAATGATCCAAATTGAGTTTTATCTTATGTTGAATTAACTTCATCATTTTTTTCTCAATTTCTTTTTCATTAAGTTTTTCTTAATTAAACTTATATTAATTAAATCATTTATTACAAAAAAAATTCTACATTCAAAGTAATATAATAAATATTTAATACTGTAAATTGTTGTAGGATCATATCAATAAAGTTAACTTATAAATAATGATAGAATTTAATTCAAATAAATAAAAAAGTTGATTCAACAAAATATTTTCGTAGATATTCCTTCATATCAAAAATAGATGTTTCATTCTGCTGGTCCACTTTAACAAATTAGGAGAGTATTATAATACTTTTTTATCCATATTATTCTTGGTATTAAATAACTATAAAAGTAATCGTAATTAAATTTACGATTTTAAAGCGTCATTGATAAAATTAGTTCACTAAAATACATTTTTAATCAAAAAAAAAAAAAATTCTTCAACCATTTATAAATAAATGCTCCTTTTGGTTTGGACACACCTTTTAATAAACTTTTCACTTTTAAAAAATTATAATTATTTAGGAACAAAATTACAATTGAAAAAACACCTATAAAGAAATGGACTAAATAAAAATTGTAATAGGATATGAATGTAATAGTAAATGATGGAGGATCAAGAAAACAAAACAAAATCATGTAAAATATTAATAGGATACACCAATTAAAAATATTCACTTAGAAATAAATTAAAAAAAATAATGTAAAATGAAAATAGGCCACCTATAATAATTTATATCGATATAAAAAATTTAATATTATTATATTCATTATGAGACTACCAAGTTTGATCATCCTAACATATATATTATAGTAATTGTAATTAATAAATTTTAAAATTATTTATTTAGCATTTATGTATAATGATGAAATAAGTTATCTACACACATAGTGTCAGTAACTAATTTCGAATAAATTATCTCGGCCAACCCAACGACCCCATGGGTTTTTAGGGTTTTAGCATACAAAAAAATCTTCTTCCTACACAAACTCATCGACAAGAAAAAAGCAGCTACGCTTCATTATTCGCCCGTGATTCATCGGATCCGGGTCAATCGGCGCCGACAGAGTATTCGTTAGAGTCGACAACAATACCTCGAACTCAGTCGACGCTTTTCACGACGACCCGAATTCGATATTCGCGGATGCTCCCGATGATGAACAGGAGTATGATTATCGGGTCGGGTATTGGGGTACTGAAAATCAAACCCGGTTGTTACCGGATGATGTAAGGAAGGGGAGATATTGGAGCTAGGTTTTCCTGATGATGGGTATAATTACTTGGAGCATTTGAGGGAGATTAAGAATACTGGTGGTGGTTCTGCTTATTATGAAAATCCTAAAGCTAAGCTTAATGAGCTTCCTCATGATGTTAAGGTTCGTTAATTTTATTAATTATTGGATAAGCGCATTTGAATTATGTTAGCACTTACTTTTTATGCATAAAAATGTTAGCTTTGGTTGAATTAGTATCATCTTTTTCTATTATAGATGCATGCATAGTTACCTGGTATTTGTTGGTGGTGGGAGGTAGTAGTTATCCCGTGGATTTAGTCGAGGTTCACAAAAGCTGGCCCGGACACCAAAAAATTTATAATTACTAATTTTTGGATTATATATTAGTTTAAATGGAGCAACATGGTTAGTGACGATTGATGTATAGTTGACCTCGACTTGTTTAAATGAAGTAACATGGTTAGTGAGGATTGATATTTAGTGGACCCCAACTTGTTTAAATGGAGTAACATGGTTGGTGAGGATTGATATATAGTTGAGCCCGACTTGTTTGAACCTAAAGTCTACTTGTTGTAGACTTTTAGTAGTATTATATGGATTTAGTATTAAGATGTCAACTTTGGTCTAATTAGTATTATTCTGTATTATAATTATATAGAATTAGTAATATTTGTGTTATATATGAGGTTAGATGGAGTAAAATGGCTAGTGAGTATTAATGTATAGTCGATCCTAACTTGTTTGGACTGAGGTCTAATTGTTGTAGATTTTTAGTAGTATTATATGGAATTAGTATTAAGATGTAAGCTTTGGTTAAATTAGTATAGTTATACAATCAACGACGCCTCAATTCGTTTAGTTGGCGCCTGGCTATAGAAATCCTTTACATCCTTTACAAGTATCGCGTGTGGCCTAGTGGTCAATGAAGTGGGTTGAGCACCTCGAGGTCTGAAGTTTAATTCCGAGCCGAGACTAACCTTTGTGGATAGAGTTACCTGTTGTTGGTGGGAGGTGGGAGGTATTCCATGGAATTAGTTGAGCTACAGGCAAGCAGGCTCAGACACCATGGTTATCAAAAAACTTAAAAATCCTTCAGAAATTCTGTTCTATTTTTTTTTTACTTGCACCGGGTGTCTGAGACTCTTAGAGTCCCGACTAATCCCGAGGGTGCACAGGCCCTCGGCAAGGAGTTTCCCGCAAGTGCACCACGGTTAGTTCAGGGTTTCACCCAGTCCGATGGCCCTCAGAAATTGTTTTCACCCAGTGGGAATCGAACTTGAGACCTTGAAAGGGAGCACCCCAAAGCTCAAGCCAAATACTCATCATAATGATTACCTTGGTTCAGCCTTTTGGCTCAGATTTGGTGTAGTATATGTTCTTATCAGTATACCTATTGAAAAGAAGGGAAAATAATGAACTGATTAATAGTTGTTAAAGACAGTAGATTTATGGTTCATCTTTTCTAGTTAACGAATTTGTGGTTTTGGTTAGGCATATGATGCTTCAAGAGTTGAGGTTGTGAAAGTAAACGATGATTCATATGAGAAGTATGTATACAATGTGGCAGCAAAGACGGTAGGGGTAAGAGTTCAGAAGGCAGTGGATCCTGAAGTTGCTGCTTTGCTAGATGACAGTGATTTGTCACGTTTTGGGTCTGATGATGAGGATTTAGAGTTAGAAGAAGATTTTGTTATTAAGGCAAACTTACCTGACGGAGCAGTTAATGTGGAACTTGACAAGAATTTAAGCTTGCCCGATAAATCGGATGTTGACAACGTAGGAAGCAGCGATACAGCTGGGAATGTGCAGAGAAATGAGGCTAAGTTTGCAAGTTTTGAAGAGAAGCCAAGAGCATGCCGCTTGCTGGATGAACAGTTTGATCTGGTATTTAGTTTGTTCCTGTATATTTTCTATTTTAATTGTGCAAATCTAAAAGAATCTTCACGTGAGGTTTGTTCTTTCTTCTAACCCGATTTACCAGTCACTATTTGTAAGAGAAAAATTGCTGCAAAGAGAAATTAGCTAATGAGACCATAAGTATGGCATAAGAGAACCTCAGCCCGTGTTAAAATGAATTGGTAGAATTTGCCTTTTGCTGATAATGTGGGTGCGATCCACCTGGTGGTCGCCTCAGTCAATTCATTGGGTTACTTTCTAGTTTCTACCTTGCCCTAGCATAAGTATTGAGCAGCTCTTCCTGCGATGTCTAAAAGAAGTAGGTACAATTTACCTATTCATGGTGGGAGGATGCAGGGCATCGTAGAATAGTGGAGGTGTGTACAAGCGGCTTGGCACCAAGGAAAAAGAAAAAATGAATTTACCTGGTATTGCCTCTGATGGGGTTCTCAAGGTTCAAATCCCAACTCTTTGACTGCTAAGTCACCCATTAGGTGTAAATTTGCAGTATCTGCCTTAAAAACAACTTTCCAAGACATTGTCTTTTCAAAGTTCTTTTTCTCCTATGTTGTTTTTGCTTGCACGTTGAGGCAGTCTATGCCACCTTTTCTGATTTTAATAGTAATTGCTTGTAGAAAGATCTCAGCATCAACTGATACAAACTCAGGTACATGTACGAATGGCATATTTTCAGCTGAGATTGAATTTATGTATTTATTTTTCCAATTAGGTAGAGGTTAGTTGAGATTTGTGTTCCTATTAGCCTTTGTGTTTGTATGTATTAAATATTTCAACAAGGTCTTACGTTTTTCCCTCAAAAATGACTTCTAATTAGTCCATCCTGTTAAAAACTATTACTATTAGAAAGACTATTGGGATTCTCCTACTTTCTTAGACTTGATTTTACTATTATCTGGCATTTTCTTTCCTTCGGTTTTCATATTGATTGATGTTGCTACTAGTATTCTTCAATGTATTTTCTTTTCCTACTTGCTTCTTATGTATTTTACTTGAGTGGAGAGTATCAGAAACAACGTCTCTATCCTTATAAGATAAGGGTAAGGATGTGTACTCTCCACCCTTCCCAGACCCAACTTGTGGGGTTTCGCTGGGTATGTTTTAGTGGTTGTTCTTGCAGTTTATGTTTGTTTAACACTATTGTTTTTCATCAAGCTGTTAGACTTATTCCTTGACATCACTGGGCTAGAAATAATTTATAAATCGTGATGGCTGAAAGAGGAATATAAGAGAAAATATTTTGTTTTACATAATTGAGTCCATAAGCATGTGTTAATTTTTAGGCTTAGGTTTATTTTTTACTTCAGTTCTAAGTTACATCTTGGTTTTAGGGCATTTGGTTAAGCATATAATGTGTAGCAGTTTGCTAATTTTCTGTTTCTGTAGTAATTTTAGCACTTTGCTTCATTCGGTCATTAATTCATATGGCGTTTCCTTGTTTAAATTTGGAGTCTACTTACCTTTGGTGGAAGAATAAGATAATCCGCTTGGAGTAGCTTTCCTGGTAAATTTAACGCTAGTCTTGAGAGTCCTCACGTCTTCTGTAAAATTTTCTATTCACCAGAGAAAACTTTGACATTGTTTATTGTTTCTTCATGATAATGTCTGCCTATTTTAAGAAAAAATTTGTGCTTCTTTTCTGGTATTTTTGGTTGATAGTTTTGTCGTTTTTTGCATCCTTTCTTTTCAGTATGATGAAAGATATGTTGGAGGGAATGAGCGTCATGAATCCCTGGCAGAAAAGCTTAATCATGCATTTAAGGAGTGTGCCATTGATAATAATGGACCAGATGATGGGGAATTGCTTGAACCTGCAGCTAATGTCATAAGCCGGTGCAGAGAATGTGCTGAGAAGTATGAAAATGAAAATCCAGAGGAAGAGACTGCTCTTTTTGAGGAAAGCAGCAGTGACTCAGAAGTATGGGATTGTGAAACTATAGTGTCAACGTATTCAAATCTTGATAACCACCCTGGAAAAATTGTACCTCCTGAGTCTAGGAGAAGAAAGTTGCTCCCTGCTATTTCTGAAGCCTCGCCTATAATATCCCTAAAAGGAAAAGAGAAGCTTCCTTTTGACTATTTGCCGACCAAGGGAAAGCATTCTGTGCAAAAGGAGGATAAGAAAAAGCGAGGTTCAGAAAAGGAGGAAAAGGATAACTCAAAGACAGAACAACTCAAAAGAAAGCAAAATGGTCAAGAGTCGAGGGACGAAAAGAAAGAAAGAAAGTTCTATTGTTGTATATTAATGTTAATTTTTTGGAATCCCTTTGCTCAATATAGATTGCACATAGTTGGATATCTCTCTGTTGAGCTAGTTCTTCACCTTGCCTGCGCCATTTGAGTTTCTTTTTTCTTCTCTTTTGTGCTTAACACATCTAATATACTGTTAACATTAAGGTTCTACCATTGCAGGCTGCTGTGAAGGAAGAACGGCGCAAGGCACGTCGTATGAAAAAAGAGACAAAGGAATTATATAAGTGTGAAGCACAGCGTGCAAAGAAGGTTGCTGCTTTTACTGGACCATCTGCCATACATCTTATGTGAGTATCCCTTCCGAATTTGTGTTTTACATTCTGGTTATGTAACATACCTTTATACCCTTGTAATCGGAATTCAAAGGAAGTCATGTGCCTGCATAGTTTTGTAATTATGGAACAGAATCAGTAGATTACTAGGGCTTTGGGTGATATTTCCTCTACTTCATTGCTGAAATTATTTCTTTCTGATAGCATGTGTTCTCCCTGAGTTGGAATTTGCAAACCCCGTTCGTATCAGGGTTATATTTCTGAAATATTGTTTGGTTTAAAGCTCATTGTTTTTTCCCCAACGGGGAAAGGTGCTAAATCAAGTACTCCAAATACTCCCAACTTCCCTGTTTTTACTGGTTCTAAACTAGTGAGGCTTTTAACTCTTCTACAGCATTGTTGTTCCTCTGCAGACAAAAAAGAAAAGATCATAAAATTTGAATTGCTTACTTGATTTTAAGAACCACATCTCGTTAAATGTTAATATTTAGTCTAGTAATCCAATTCGCAGTGGGAGTCGCCAACTTTATTATGTTTCATTGATGGTGTTATTCCTCTCTTCCCTCAAGGAGGAAACGAATGTAATTTATAATCGGCTTCATACTCTTTGATGATGACAATTTACATCGCGAATATTTAATGATGTTTCAAATATAGCAGTGTAGTAGTTTGTGGGTCGAAAAAGAGAACTGATGGAATCTTTGGTCTGTATATGCTCCCGCAGGTGATATTGTTTTGGTTGTGTACACCTTCAAGTCAAGCCTTAGCAGCTGAAGTTGATCTTCTGTTGTGCCCATAATTGGGAGCATTTGGTTGACATGTCCTCTTCCATTAGCAAGACGATGTTCAAAAGCTTTTCTCCTTTTAATTAGAATATAGTAGTACATGATAGATCCTCCAAACAGTTCTCAGCAACACATGGATGTGCGTGGTCAAGTGGAGTTGCTAAACTTTTCTTTAATTGGTGGAATATGACATTCTATTTACCATGTTTGCAGTTTATGATGTCATTGGAATTTTAATGTTCTCATTAACTTTTTTAACAGTTATGCTAAATTCACTGTATGCATTTTATTTTAAAATGAGCTTCATTCATGTAAAGTTAATCATTGTGGATTGGAATTGGATCCTTGGAATTCTCTGTTCTTCTGGTGCTTAGCTGTATTTGCAATATGGTTTCATTATAAAATTTGGAAGTATCTGCTCACAAATGAAATTTCTGCACGAGGTCATCTCATTTGTGGCTTTTGTTGAATCCATCGAATTTTCCAAAATGCACTACTTTAGGATTGTCTGATATACATTTTTGAAGAGTACAACCAACTACTTTAGGATTGTCTGATATACATTTTTGAAGAGTACAACCAACATAGGTTGCAACTAATAATTTGTTAATAAGATAATGTTATGTATTTGGTATAATTACAAAGCGCGTAATCTGAATTAAGCAGATTACAGCTAATATCATGGCCTCAAATATATACTATGCTTTATAACCTTATCAAGCTGACATAGATGCAAATGTACCTAAACAATGACTACTGTTACTGAGTACTTGTATGACACTTTGCCTTTGGTGAGGAATGGGAACGGGGTTGCCTCTGTCGAAGTATGGTGCTGGACTCCAGAAACCATAATCTTGAAACTCATCGTCTGTCTGAAATTGAGCTCCTTTTGGTTGCAATTTTGTTCCTAAATAAATGTATGCTTAGATCTTCAAGAATACTTTGATCATAATTTTTTAATATACCATTGAGTTTATATATAATAATCAATGTCAACTTACATAAAACAAAATTTAATTAGGGTAAATTAGTAAAATTACTTTTAATTTTCTATACGTGAATAGTTTATTAAAGGGGGTGTAGGAATCAACAAAAGCTCAATTAATAGTCAAATGTAATACAGAAAAAAAAAAAAAAAAAAAAAAAAAACTGAATCAAGCCACGTAGCAAAACCCTAAATTAAATCTATTTGCAATAAAACTCAAAAGTACAATCAAGGAAAATACTTTGAGACCAATTCAATTATAATTAAATCTCCTTTTTACTTTAGGATTGGAAAACACCCTATTTTCAAGTCTGGATTTGAAGCCAAAGTTGAGGAAAAACGCAAGAATCTAGAGAAGGAATTCGGATTTCTCCAAAATCTTCAGCTTTCAAAGCTTTCCCCAGGATCAAATTTTTGTTTTACACCGATTTGAGTCAGATTTTCTCTGTTAAAATGGAGTCACGGTCTGAAACAGTGCGAAATAGAGGAGAATCTTGCAGGCCTGCGGCGGAGCTGCGATAGCGATGTCAGCTAGGGTTTCTCATTTTGGTGGATGGGGAGAGTGGAAGGAAGAAAGAGGGGAAAAGGGTAATGATTTTTACTGTTGTTTTGGGCATGATGGTGATGACACTCTGTTTTTTGGGAAAGGGGAGTCGCGCATTCGAAGAAAAGAACTATATTTTGTCTCTACTGTTAGACTCATTTTGATCAAAATAAGTACTTTAAAAATAATAATGATAAAAATATGTATATATGGGGATAAATATAAAAAGGTTGATTTAAAACTGATTATTTTTATCCGTCTGATTTTTGATTGGTTTAGTTTAAGAGTGAAGAAGCAGATAGCCTGTTTCTTCAACAGCTTCGCGATTTTACTATTTCCTAATTAATTATTTTAAGTCATTTATATATAAGAAAATTAATAATACTTAATAAAAAAAAATAAAATAGACATTTATGACATGTCTGTTTCAGCTGCTTCAATCGTAATTTTATTATATCACCTCAAATTAATTATTATAAGTCATTTAGGTATTAAAAAATTAATAATATCTAATAAATAATAAAATAGATATACATGATAAAATAATTATTGATGATTTAAATTAATATGACATATTATATGAGACTCATTTAAAAAAAATCACAAGTATGTTTGCTCCATGATTTTATTATATTACCCCTAATTAATTATTGTAAGATATTTATATATAAGAAAATTAATAATATTTAATTAAAAAAAAAGGTAAAATAGATATTTATGACATGTCTACTTCAGCTGCTTCAATCGTAATTTTACTATATCATCCTTAATTAATTATTATAAGTCATTTAGGAATTAAAAATTTAATAATATTTAATAAAAATAAAATTGACATAAAATAATAAATTAATTCTTGATGTTTTAAATTAACATGACATCTTATATGAGATTTATTTGAATTTTTTTCAAAAATATTTTCTTATTGTAATTTTGCTATATCACTCCTAATTAGGTATTATAAGTCATTTAGGACATATCCAATTCGCTACTTCAATCATAAAATTTGGTTGACTCTCGAATTTATTTCAGTGCTACTTAAATTAGAATAGAAGAAAAAGTATTATAAATTATAATAATTAAAAACTTAAATTATTTTAAGAATATAATTGACTATCAATGTCACAAAAATTGGGATAAGGAGAATAACGTATATTATTTGAAAATTATATAAAAATATTATAAATTACAATAGCTAACAATTTAACATATTTAAAAACATATTAAGAATATGATTGATTATCTTAATTATATTTGTGTCACATAAATTCGAAATTTTTTTTACATTTTATAATTTGCATGTTTTATTGTTTTAGTTTAGTAATTTATTGATCCAAATGATATTTTCGAATTTAACATGTTTTGAAAATTTAGTACTTTGTTTATTTTAATTTTTTTTTTATTTTGGTAAAATATTATATATTTAAAAATTATAATTATAAGTCATAACTATTAGCATCTTATAACATTTTAAAAACACATAGCAAAAAGTATGATTAACTTTTGAAATTCTAATAGTGTCACATAAATTGCGATAAAGCAAGTAACATAAATTATTTGAAATTACATTAAAATATACTAAAATCACAAAGATTAACAACTTAAAATATTTTTAAAATATATTAGTAAAAAAAAATTGATTGACTCACTAAATTCTAAAATTGGAACAAAGCGAGTAAATAAAAATTACTAAATTATATAAAAGATACTATAAATCACAATGATTAGCAACTTAAATTATTTAAAAATTTGTACTAATAAAAATTTGATTGACACTCCAAATACTATTTGTGCTATATAAATTAAGATAACGTAAATAATATATATTGGGCCCGTACTGGCACGGGCTACAGTATCTAGTATATATATATATATTACGTTATGTATATGTGCATATACACACACATCATAATAAAATATATACACACACATATAAACATGATTCAAGAATCTCAAAAATTTCAATTATTTTATATATATTATATTAAAAGTGTGAAGGCCCTTATAATTAACGTTTGCTCTTTTTACCCTTTATTAAAAGTCCCCCTTTAAAAAAAATCATATTTTCACTTTTTTTTCTTTATTTTATTAAATTAAAGAATCCTAAAATATATGGAAAGAATCTTAATAAATAAAACAAATTAATAAATACGAGGGTTTAAATTTTTTTGATTATTCTCCTTTTGCTAGATTTCTTAAATCTTAAGAAATCTTGTTTCCCCTCGTGCCAAAACAATATTTGTCGTAAGAAAAATGACAACGCCAAAAATAATCATGATTATAAAAAAAATGTTTTGGGAATATAAATATATGATTCCACCGAATTATTATTAACACAATTCAATAGGCTTGATATTGTTATGAAAATTATCAATTAGTATAATTAAAAGAAACCTGGAGTATTATCATCCCTATTTATAACTAATTTTATAGAGAACCTATCTAATCTCTATCTATAATCTATATTTATAATCTATAATCTATAATCTATAATCTACCTATATCTATAATCTATAATCTATATTCTATATCTATATCTATAATCTATAATCTATAATCTATAATCTATTAAAAGTGTGAAGGGTATTAGAAAAGTGATTTGAACTTTTTACCCTTCATTAAAAGTCTCCGGTTTTGATAAAATCGTATTTTCACTATTTTTATTTTAATTATTTTTTAATTATATTTATAATATTAACTGAACTCCTAAAATATATAAAAATAAATATATTTGAATTAAGGACTCCCAAAATATATTGAAAAAAGTTCTTTTACATCTTTATTTATTGAAGGTAACTTTTTAAAACTTTCTATACTTATTCAAATGCACCTTTTATTTTCAATCTAAAAATAAAATTTTAAAATAATATAATTTGTTAAGATATTGATTTTAAGCAATTCATTTTAAAAGTATTCTATTATAAAAGGAAAAAGAAATACGAAATGAAAAAGTATATCTATATGTTTAATGGATACAAATAGTTTGAAATACTTTTAAAATAGGATTGTATTAAATAAATAGTTTTATAATTATTGAGATACACGTTAAACTAGAGAAGAAATCGATTTACTTATTGGAAAAATATGATTGATGCTCATTTAACTTGATTCGATTGCATGTCTAGATTAGTAAATGCTTAATAATAGAATTCAACGTGTGTGCATATATATCTTCTTTATTTTCATTTAAGTAATTTACAGGTGGTAGATGAATATCGGTCGGCTTTGAGGAATTTTTTTAAGTACAGGTTAGGTTTGATTGTATTATTTTTATATCTCTATTTTGAGAATTTTTTTTGTGTAACAGTTAAGTTTAGTTGTATTCTTTTGATGTCTCTATTAACGTATTATTTTGTTATAGTTTATAGATGGTAGATGAGTGTCAGAAGGCTTTGAGAATTTTTTTTGTAAAGGTTGGACTTAGTTATATTGTTTTGATGTCTCTATCATCATTTTTTTTTTGGTTGCAGTTTACGGGTGGCAGATGAATGTTAATCGACTTTGACAAATTTTTGATAAATGTTAGATTTAATTAAATAAATTCTTCAAAAGATGTTGAATTTAGTTATTGTATTCATCTTCATTATTTAAATAAATATCGTATTTAGTATAATGTTTGAACTCAATAAAGTGAGGTACACACGCGAGGTGCGTACACATAACTAGCTAAAAGAAAATAGAGAAGGTTCAAAGAAGTCCTAAAATATACAACAATAAAAAAAATCATAATATTTAGCAATTTTAAATCAATTAGAATTTTATATAAATTTTTTTTTTATAATTCTATTTAAGTGATATGGATCAAGACTTGAAACAAATTATTCTTTGCTTCTACTTTTCTTCTTATTTTAGTTCTTTAAGTCATCTTCTTGATTTCATTATCATTTTTCTGTAATTTTAAAGATCATATGAGTTATAATGATAATGAATTTTTCTCTTTTGATAATTTATCGTGTTTCTCTTTCAGTTCAAAATTTTAGATCGAAAAATTGGAAAAAATAAGCATGTTGTTGCTGAATGATGTAGCCAAAAATTCAAAGGTCTATTTCTTTCTATTTTTCTTCTTTGATTAAATGTGACTAAGTTTTGACTATGTTTTTTTTTGTAGAGTTTTGACTATGTTATTTAATAATAATAATTTGATATATTATTCGTTGGTGTTTTAGTTGAATCTTCAATTAAACTTATTTATTGAATTCAAAATAAGTTTATTGTTAAGTGTTGAATCTTGATATGCAAAACTTTTATTTGAATGAAGAATCAATAAATTAACTTGGTCCTGTACTTTAGGTTTCTCTCGCTTGCTAAGAGATTTTGTTAGGATCAAATTTGAGTATTGTTCTCAAGAAAATAACGAGAAATTTAGTTGCAGCCGTCTGAAAATTGATTAAGAGTAATAACAATTTCTTCATCTTGAATGTGCCTAAGTTCTCTAGAAATATTTTTTCAAGTATTTTAGGACAACTAATGATAGCTAATATTTTTTCCATTAGTTTAAGAATTCTAAATCAATTAAATTTAATTCTAAGAAATCTGAAATATCTAAAAATAAATACAAAAGCGTTAGAATAAAATAAATTTAAGAAATATCAAACTTTTTAAAAGTTTTAAATACGTAATAAGAATGTAATCAATGATTTTGTAAAAATTTGAATTTAAAAACAAAGAAAGATATTAAATATATAAATAAATAAATAAATAACTGTGTCACAAATATAATTCAAATTTATGCGTCTCTCAATCTCTGGCAGCAAGAGAAAGAGGTACTGTATGACAAACACAAAAGTGACGATCCATCAACCACTTGAAATTTATGGTGGTAAAATATATATGAGTTTATACTAAAATATATGTTTATGTTTACATTAATATATTAAAGTGTGAAAAATCTTTGAAAAGTGATTTAAACTTTTAAACTTTATTAAAAATCTTCGTAATAAATAAAATTATTTCATTTTAAATAATAATCGTTACACGTACAAGGCACGTGCGATTAGACTAGTATATATATATATATATATATATATATATATATATATATATATGTATGTTTGTATGTATGTATGTATTACGTTAGTAATTATAACATCATATACACACACACAACAGGGACACATATATTATGAGAATACATGATCATAAAATATCGTTTGAAAAAAAATAGATTTAGAAAAAAATTGTGAATGCGATTATCAAAAGATATATTTTATAATTTTGATGTTAAAATTAATTATTTACATTTAATTAAAATATTTTATAATATAATAAAAAATCATTTTTTAATTCTTTTCAAAATTCATAAAAGTAGAAAATAAAAATATTAATTATTTTTTGAAAAATTAATTAAGGCCAAGAAGCACAAAAAAGAATAATTAAATAAAAGAGCGAGCCAAAATGGAGTGTCAACACATATAAAGGACGTAACTAGTTACACCATATTTTGTTACGAAAAAAAATTGATGCCTAAAATATTCAGTTATTAACTCATTACTTGTTTTCATTTTAAAAAAAAAATAAGCCTATGTAATTATATATCATTTTAAAATTATATTTTATATCAATATGGATTGTAGTGCAGTGGATGAGGCTACTCCACCCCTAACTAGAAGTTGAGGGTTCGACCCTGGGTACGGAAAAAACTCTGTTGGGGACGCCGCTACCTTAATGGGTCCTGCAGTGTGCGGTCCAGATTAATTGGAGTTTCAATGCGGACACCAAACGTCCAATAGAAAATAAAATAAAAATTATATTATATATTTTTTTTAAATAAAAGCATTCAAATTTTAAATATTTATTGTTAAATATACATGAAAAACAACTACTCCAATTTTAAAAAATTCAAATAAAGTGAATTTTTTTTTATAAAATAAAAAAAAAATCCATTGTCAAAATGCTCGCTTAAAATGAAAAAAACTTTTAAAATAATTTGAACAAAAGAAGAAAAAGAAAAATGGGAAATTTGTGTCCCACATTGGACATTTGTCAAGCATCTAAAGGGGTCCTACAACTACAAACTTTAATATAGCCATGCATTTGGCTATATATATGAGGCAATATTCACAATTTTGAACACAGTACTCAGAGAAAGAACTCATTTACAAAAGAAAGAAATGGTTCACTTCCCTACCTGGGTGGTACCGCTTGTCATAGCAGCAGCGGCAACTTTTTTGCTCGGTCTCGGCTTAGCAATCGCCTGCCGCATCCCGGGTAGAACCGCTGCCGTGACCACCAGAGGTCAATTTAGCACTTCTGCTGGAGAAAAGCTAGCCCTTGCTTCTTGGGCTTTAACTGCTGCATTCGCTATTGTTATTATAACAGTCAGCGATACTTATCTAAGTATGAAAAACTATATGATTATGCAGGGAAGGAGAATGCTGATTCGGAGGCGAAATAATCAACTAATTCTGGCCGAATCAAATCAAAATTGGTTTGAAAAGTATTTACTTGAACGATTAAGAATTGCTTTTCGAACTATAAGACAAGGCTCTGGGGATGATAGAGTTAGGATTGCTGCGAGTGTCACAGTACTCTTACTTCCTGCAGCTGAATTAGTGTCAAGGTGTCTTTGTAAAGTGAATATCTGCAACATACTTCAAAACAGTATATCAGCAGTCCCGATTGTTCTCGCGGTTCTTTGTCTGTCAAAGAGAATCTTCCGAAAATTTGATCCACCGCAAGATAGAATCAGTCTTTTGTTTGTGGGAAATTTTCAAAGACAAAGCGTTGATTTTCCCGATCCAAGTTATAATTTATGGAGAGGTTGCCGTGCTAGACCGCAGATGGTATGATTTTTTTTGTCTTGACAACTCATAGTACTATATATATTGTAATTATTCTAATCAATATAGCACTTTGTTTTTAATTTTTAGATTGTGAGAGTTACGAGAACCTTCGACATATGGAGTACTGCTTTCCGGGCGACTTCTGGAGAAACTATGCATTTTACTATGATGGAACTGAGGCAGCCAACGGCCCAGTAATGCAAATAATACCCCTTGGTATTTTCCGGCGGCTGATTTCGTCATACTGCATTTTTCAGCACTTAATCGGCAAAGCTATAATGCGGTCAGAGCTATGGTAATCAAGCAATAATTATATTTTTAATCTTGTTTTAATTATTATAATAAGAGTTAATTTATATTTTTTTTCACAGTGGAATAATCCAGATGATTCTCTTGAGCGTCATATTAAGAATTCCCGAGTGATTTTGGTCGGAACAGATACCGGTATGATAATTATTTTCAATTATATATTTCTAAAACTTATTTTCATTAGGGGTGAAATAGTGTGTCATTCTTGTGTAAGAGTGACTTTTACTGAAACTATTTCTTTTTAACTACAGCAGAAAGGGTTGCCGGAAATCTCAATCATGTCACCGTTCTTCAGGTAACTATCATTTTTAAAGTTTATAAAGATAACACAATTGGTGTGTTTTGTATTTTAACTATTTTTTTTTTTCAGGGATACCAACTTGCTTATTATGTCAATGCAGTAACATATCTTGAGATCCGAGAATATGGAGATGTTGGGAATCTGTTCGTGGAGATTATAAAGTTAACCCATTAAGTTTATGTGTTCCTTATTATCAACTTTACGTAAGTTTTAAGACATTAATGCTATTTCAAGGGTTGTAATATTATTATTTGGCTTGTTTAAGGACCAATAGACTCTGTGAGTGGATTGTGCTAGTAGCTAGCATAAAAACTAGTAACTCCAAAATTTGAAGAAGCCATTAATAAATGGCTTATAGCTAGAGCTACATTTATTTTAATTTTGTTTCATTATTTATTAGTATTATTGTGTTTATGTTTTATCTACTACTTGTAGTAGTAGAAGAATATATATGTCCTTGTATTTTGCTGTTTTTTTTCCCTGAGCAGGTTAAAACCAACTCTTCAAAGAAGTTGGCTTGTCGGCTTTCATGGCGTCAATGTCGGAGCTGTCCGCTTTTGAAATTTGGAGAGTTGAAGTTTCTGCAAGCGTTGGATTTGAGCCATAATTTGTTATCAGGGTGGTACCAGCTGCACTGTTTCAACATCTATCTCTTCAGCAGCTCACACTTTCATACAACAACTTGACATTTTTGCAAATGCCGGAAGATTTAGATTTTTGAAACAAATTGATAGTGGTTGATCTGAGCCACAACAATTTGCATGGCGACTTGCCGGCTTTCATGGTCCGCTCTGAGTTTGGAGCATAACAAGTTTTCCGGGATGATACCATTACAGTATGCAGTAATAGTTGCGGGCCCGAGCTAGGAAGGTTAAAAAAGAAAAAAAAAGGCTTGCAAGTTTTATACTTTCATTTCAAAGTTTGTATTAGGTTTACTTCTAAGTGTTTCAAGTTAGTACCAGAAATGTTAGGGTGAAAGGACAATATGTACATTTATAACCTCGATAATGATATTGTTGGAACGAACTTGAATATAAATAACTCTTACGTGCACCCTTAGCTTATGTGAACCAATTAATAATTGGTGCTAAGATACGAATTAAGGACATAATTTCTTTACTATTGGATTCAAACTCGTAATACTATGAAGGGGTCATCGCGTTCACATGTATCTATGCTTCTCTACTTAGATCTTACATAGCACTTATATTTTTTAAAAAATATTTAAATATAGATATGTGAACCCACGCTTCAAGTATTTTTCATATATAATAGTGCACCGATCCTCTCTAAATGCAAAAAAAAAAAAAAAAAAACTAACTGTAGCACATAAAGCCATATGTTCTTCGTTTGAATAGAATGAACAACATTGTTCTTCATTTGAATTTGGTCGTAAAAATGTTTTTATTATTAGTAAAATGATTCAGATTGGGTTTAACAGACTTGACTTCCATCTAAATTTCATCCCAAATGAATTCTTGTAGTTGAAGAAATTTTTCAAAGTTATGCTCCTCAAATATGAAAATAGAACTAACTTGACTTCCATTTAAATTTCACCCCAAATGAATTCTTGTAGTTGAAGAACTTTATCAAAGTTACCCTATTATTGACGGTGAATGATCTGTATTCCCTTTTTCTTTTTATTCTCTTAATGTTGTGTATATTGAGAATGAATATGAAAAATGGAAAGTGCACACAACATTAGACTACTAGTTTATTTTTCTTCAGTATGTTGCATTGCATGCTTTTTGCGAACGTATTTGCGCTTCTAGTAGTTATTATTTGGTAATTGGTTCCTAGTTAATGATTCATTTTTAATTTCTCTTCCATAATGAAGTCCGACTAAGGTAAAGCTCTAAACCAAGGATTTAGGAGATAGCCATCACATCGATCAAGTTGTTATTTGTTTATTTTACTTTTTTGCTGATAATATATTTTTCTCTTGTGCCATGTATATTATGTATCGAAAGATGTTTTTTCGTGAAAACAAAAGTTTTATGTTCCGTAATGAAGTGAGCTAAATGTTTTTCCATAAATTATTCAACTATAGTAAAATGCTAAATGAAATCAAATGTAACTTGGACGTTTGGTTCACAAAATTAACTAATTTAATAAACTATATATATCACATTAAAATTTCATGATGTAGAAAATAATAAAACACCAACTACCAGCAGTGGCGGAGTCAGAATTTTCATTGAGGGGATTCTGTATGTATGAATTAGTCGAAGGGGGTTCAACATCTACTATATATATGTAAAAATATTTTTGACTATGTAAAAATAGAATAATTTTCCGACGAGTGGGTTCGGATAAACCCCTGAATCCAATGTCGCTCCGCCACTGACTACAATCACCAAAATTAATGGTGAAATATAAGTTTTAAATGCATGTAAATAGCAATGCTAAGCCTACTACTACTACAACACTACTACAACTAATGTCTGTAATTCTGTTAATCTCGGGGCCTCTTCTAAGAGTGATCCCTGATTTGTAATGACTCCTTTTATTTATTTATATATATACATATATAAAATCTCTCCAGTTTACCAAAAAAAAAAAAAGAAAGAAATTACTAAAGCACTTCTCCAGACGAATGAATATTGGAAACAACGAATATATATGGCATAAAATTAAAATTTCAAGAACATACTAATTATAATATCAAGATAAAGAAACGCGCAATTTAAGAAAATGATGAGTACATAGACTTGAAACAAAACATCAAAACATAAATACTTCAGCTCCAAATTAAGGAAGTGAGGAATCATTAGGTAGCTTGGGATTCATTGCTGGATGTATCTGCACTGATTCGTCGTAGCAAAAAATACGTCTCATAAATCTGGATAACCATGGAAAGTCATGTTGACAAACAAATAATACTAGCCAAGAAAATAATCCAATACAAATATAAAACACAGAGAGTAAAAAAAATATATCATCCTTGAGAGGAACCTTTTGGACATTAGAAAAACGTAGTATGATAAATAGTACAAACATGAATACCCCAAAGATTATGAAACCAACGCCAGAACAACCAGACAAAAAAAAGAAACCAGTCATCATCAATTTCTTCACTTGGATTATAAACACAACATTGAACTGATGTAGCCTCGTCTTTGTCCTCTTCCATGAGATCGATCTAATTCGTAAAATAAAGATGCAAAAACGAAGAACAAATATATATATATATATATATATCAGTGATAGTCTTTTCTAATTATATAACTGTCATAAATACAGTTCTATGGAATTGTAGCACCAATATGATTGTAACCAATATATAGAATATAATCCAGTGGGAGATTATATTAAAAAGGACTTGTAGTCCTATCTGGACTACTCCAACTGATCCTAATTTTATTCCTACGACTTTAATTTGTGCTTATCTATAAGACTATTAGAACTTATCACTATGATATTTTAGGAAAGAGTTCAAAAGAAAGTTAATATATAAGAAGATTAAACTACAAAAATTGAGATCATCATAAAAATATCACGTAAATTTAACTCAACTTCAATTTTTTTTTTCTTTTTGTATAAAAATTGTCCGAATCCATATTATAAGGAGAGCAAAGGACCCATCCTTGGGAGTCTTTCATAAATATATCACTAAATGATCGTCCAAAAGCTGACAACATATACTTTTAGGTGAAAAGTCAGTATAATTTTTTTTTGTCATGACGACATTTTATTGTAACTAATTGATTTTTTTTTTTCAAAATCAATTTTTCATGTTATATTCTTCTCCTGTATAATAGTATTTCATCGAAAATAACAATGACGTACATTATAGTCATACAATGTTTGTAAAAATATCTTTCTATGACAGTCATATTCTAATATTATGTACTAATATTTTGTAAGAGATAAATATTATTTAGAAAATTCAAGGGCTTGGTTTAGAGGACAAGGGGTTCAAAGTTTTGAAGACACGCGTGAGTTCGAATCTTGCTAGCATCAATTTTTCAGTGTTTTAGCTTCAACTCTTTTAGGGGTCGTTTAGTATAAGGAATAAGGAATAACTAATCGTGGAATTAATTTTAGGATAAAGCTTGGAGTTAATTTTAGAATGAATTCATCCCATATTTGATAGAAATAAAATGCATGAAATAATTAATTCATCCAAAGATTTATTCTTCCGTAATTATAATACTATTTTTATCCCACCTTTAGAATTGACATGCTTATTTGTTAGTACTATTAAGATATTTTTCTTGAATCCCTTAATAAAAATTCTGACTTCTCACTATCAGTATACATATATAACATCATCTTTTTATAGCCATCATGAAATTTTCAGACAAACTTTGATACTATGAAAAAGTTTGACTATATTAGAAAAATGGAGCAAAGACTTAAAAAGTTTTAGCCAAATTTATTCAATGTAAATCTTCAAAAAAAAAAAAATGGCACAACGAATAATAGGATGGTTGAAATTGGAGCATTGATTTGAAGATATACTAATGTATCATGACTTTTTAAAATTACTCATCTAAATGTGATGTATAAATATCTCTAATATGAGTAACTATTGAAAAATTTAAATTGAAAGAGAATTCATGTGTCAAAAAATATAATCCTATCTAATATAATTATGGAAAATATATAATAGAACAACTTAATAATGGACTCCTTTATGAGGGATTCATTGTTATTGGTTATTTTTTTTATGTAAAATGCCACATGCGTATGTGCACGTCGGTGTCTGCGGGCTCCACATAGACCGGAAGCCATGAAATTATGAAAGTAAACGGATTTGTCCTTGCTAGACAGATTCTGAGAACTGGTTACTTATGGATGACTATGAAAAATAATTGTAGCAAGTATGTGTAAAAGTGCCCAAAATGTCAAATACATAGATATTTGATCCGAATGTCCCTACATGAGCTATATGCGATGAGTTCACCTTGGCCTTTTGTAGATTTGTGTATGGATTTTATCGGACTAATAGATCTACCGACGTCAAATGGGCATGGATTCATTTTAATTTCTATTGATTACTTTACTAAGTGGGTCGAAGTTGTTTCATATAAAGTTGTTACCAAGAAGGAAGTTGCAGATTTTGTTAGAAATAATTTGGTTTGCCGATTTGGAGTGCCAGAATCGATCATTACTGATAATAAGGGTAACTTGAATAGTCACTTGGTGAATGAGATTTGTGATTAGTTCAAGATTGTTCATCGCAACTCGACCACATATCGTCCATAAATGAATGAAGCCGCCAATAAGAACATTAAGAAGAACTTGAGGAAGATGGTCGAAAATGATAAATCATGGAATAAGATGTTGCCTTATGCTCTGCTAGGGTATTACATAATAGTTCGAACCTCATATGGGGCAACCCCTTATCTACTTGCTTATGGGATTGAAGCTGTGATACCCACCGAAGTTGTAATACCTTCCATAAGAATTATTCAGAAAGCCGAATTAAGTAACAGGGAATGGGCTCACGCTCGCTTTGAACAACTCATGTTGATTGATGAGAAGAGAATGGTTGTCGTGTGTCATGGTCAGTTGTATCAATATAGGATGATTCGTACCTTCAACAAGAAAGTAAGAGCTCAAACATTTAAAGTTGGGCAATTGATCCTCAAACGCATATTTCCTCATCAAGAAGAGTAAAAAGACAAGTTTGCTCCAAATTGGCAAAGACCATACATAGTTCGCAACGTACTATCTGGAGGAGCCCTGATCCTATCTGAGATGGACGATCAACAGTGGGCTAATCCAATCAACTCTGATGCGGTAAAGAGATACTATGTTTGAAGAATGTCTTAGTTTTGTTTCCTTGATTTATTTGTAATCGCCTTTATGATAGTATTTGTTTCATGACATGTAATTGCCTAGAATCTCTTTCCTAAATGTACGAATTACGTTTAATCTGAATTTCTAAGAAAGGGATACGTAAGCGGCCTATGTTGGCTTTAGTCAACCCCTTAAGAGAATTTATCCTTTTTATTTAGGTATGAACTACGTGATGACCTGAATTCCCAAGAAAGGAATACGTAGGCGGACTATGTAGGCTTCGATCAACTCTTTAGATTTTTTCTATATACTTCTAGCTTAGTCTAGAACTACGTTTGACTTGATTCCTGCTTCAACGAGATACGTAGACGCCTCAACGGCTCGGTCATATAACCCCAGAAAATGAAAAGTAGGCAAATTTTTTTAGAAGGCATCTCGAAAATTCATAAGAGGAAGATCATCATTCAATAAAGAAGATGAAGACCCGCGAAGACTTCAGATCCTCTTAATCCAAGTTCATCTCAAATAGTATTAAATTGGGGCAAAAATTTTGAGGGAGTCCTTAAATTTCCACTAATATATAACAAATCGTCCAACCCCAGAGGTCAAAGTCAAGCTTTGAAAATTTCCAATTGTGATAAAGTTTAGGTAGACAAAATTTTCGGCTATGATAGAACTTCTGGTAGAAAGCCTCAGCGATAATGAATCCCTGGAAATTCTCCGTCAAACGTCAGATATAGTTAGAACCAAGAGAAAGACTTTCGTTGAGCTAGTACATGACATGATTGGCAGAAATTTTCTAA
This sequence comes from Capsicum annuum, assembly GCF_002878395.1. Classification (NCBI taxonomy): domain Eukaryota; kingdom Viridiplantae; phylum Streptophyta; class Magnoliopsida; order Solanales; family Solanaceae; genus Capsicum; species Capsicum annuum. The sequence goes on along the minus strand of NC_061114.1, from coordinate 226,370,910 downwards.
AAGCTTTTACAAAATTTTTTGATACTAGTTTTTAAAATAAAGGCTACTTACTAATAATCATTTTTCCTTTCCTGTAACAAAGATATAGTCAAGGTAGAAATCTTTATTCACTTTGATCTAATGAAGTAGGATCATTTTATGCCAACATAGAGTAGTTTCTATTACCTAAAAAGTAAAAATAATTTAAAGACAGATGTGTTAGATTCCGTTAGCAATAAGCAAATCAAGATAATAAGGCAGGAAGTAAATACATAAAGTTGTTTTTCATCTCATGCTAATTGATCCATGGAGTAATGATGACTCAAGAATTTCAATGAAAAAAATTTAGCTCAATGATATGAATAAGTGAAATTTATCAGGAAGGTTCAATTCTTCTTATTTCTGACCTTATTTCTTCTTTCAAAAAGGTGGAGGACAACAAAATTTTTAAAGATAGAGGCTGGGCCTAAAGACTGCCTACGTATTTCACAGAGGAGAAATCAAACATACACCGACTTCTTCTAAGTCCATAGTCAACCTTCTTGAAATGGTAGCGAGCATTTAGAAAGTTTTGAGAATGATTGCAGACATTTTTGAGAGATTTGGGAGATCTGGAGTATGTTTGATCGGACTTTTGTATAGTGGGATATATTTCTACTTAAAGGTGCTCTTTGGAAAGTGAGTTTGTCTCAATTCACCTTTGATTCGAATCAACATAGCACGTATAAGCACGTAAAACAGATATTAAATGCATTAAAAACCTTTCTAAGATGTTAATAAGAACCCCTTACCTCAAAATTTTCTGAAAAGCCTAAATCTTTTTTCTGTTTTAAGACTTAGAATTTTTCTTAAAAATTTTCTTAATTTCTTTTCAAATTAATTAAGTGGTGACTCTATTTGTTTCAAAATTTTCTTTAAAATTTTAAAATACTTTTAAATCGAAATCAATTTTTCTAATCCTTCAAAACAGTAGGTACAACTACTCATATTGTGAATGCAGTAATTGTCTGTGTGTATGTGTTATGTGTAGAAGTGGAGATGGAAAAAGCATGTACTCTATTATATTATTTTTTAATTATTACTATTATATTATATTATACATCACTTTAAGTGAAATTTGAATGGTACTGCCAAGGATATTTTTGAAATTTTAAATTACAATTCTATTTCTATATTTTTTTTTCAACTCTATACTTTCACAGTGGTCTAGATATGTAGTTGTGCAACACATGTATTGGATTTTCAGACACAAATATTATTATTATGACTTAAGTTATCGTCAGACACTTAAAGTTATTCCAAAAGTTTACTTAGACCCCTCAACTAAGACTTGTACCTATCAAACTCCTAATTCACTCGAATTTTGATCCAATCAAGCCTTTTTTACACAATCAAGAATAGGTTCATAAAGAGTGTGTTACACTCGCGTGACGTGGCACAAACGACGAATTAAAAGATGACACTTGGAATTGAATTTAAAATTGATTAAAAAATATTTCATAACTAATTAAATTATAATTAAAATTACAAATTTTTAAAAAATAAACCCCCTACTCCGCCCTTGCCCCCCCCCCCCCCCTCCTCTTCTTTACAAATTTGTTGAATTAAATTAACAATTTTTCAAATTGAATTAATTTTACATTTTTTTTATTTGTGAAAAAAATGAATTTACATTTTTTTAAATTTTACATTTTTGTCACATCATCGCGTGTGTGTTGCACACACTTCAGCTTTTAGATGATTGACAAAAAAGGCCTGATTGAATTAAAATTCGGGTGGGTTAGGGATCTGATAAGTACAGGCCTTACTTGAGGGGTCTAAGTAAATTTTCGAGATAGCTTTAAGTATCTGTCAATAACTTAAGCCTTTTTTAATGATATGCATCTTATTAAATTATAAAAGGTCATATGTGTTTGTTGAAACACTAGTCAACTGTACGTGATATGTACGTATGTTACGTTAATTAATAATAATACAACAATAACATACCCAGTCTATTCCCACAAAGTGAGGACCGAGGATGGTAGAATATATACAGTCCATACCACTACCTTCGAAGAAGTAGAGAGGATGTTTCCGATAGACCCCCGGAACTAATTACCCTGAACTAATTAAAACCTTGTTTTTGACAAACTCAGTGCTTACGTGACACAGACGTGGCACATCAGTGGAAACAATGTATTTTCTCTTTTTTTTTTTCCTTGGTAAACCTTACTAGAATTCTTATTTTTTAACTTAAAGCTTAAAGAAATTTAATCTATTCCACTGCGTATCCTTCCAAATCACATGGTGTTGAATAGCGCTACGCTTAGTGTCTTCTTTTATCTTAGAAAAATAGAAGTTAACCTGATCGATATTATGATAACGATAACCTGGTAAAGACTTTTATTCGCTTTTACAAAATTAAATTTATAAAAAAAATTACTTCATTCGTTTACTTTTATTTATAGCGTTTGAACTTAGAGCATCTCTATATTAAGTGACATTTAATCTTAGGTCTTGCAAATCTAATTTTGGGGAATAAATGTTTGAAGACAAAATATTTAAAAATATATACTTAATTTGTATCTTTATTGTTTCTAAGCCGGGGTCTATTGAAAATATCATCCCTACTTTTTTGAAGATAGTGATATGATCTGTGTACACTCTATTCTTTCTAGACCTTTATATACTTAATTTGTATCTTTAATATAGTAAAGAAATAAAAATTAAAGAAGCATAGTAAATAGTTTTGGAGAAAAGTTCCAAATCTGTCTTTGGTTAATTAATTCGACATTGGTTATTTGTTGGGAAAAAAAAAAAAAGTGAAAATAGATGCCGACATGTCACGATTGATTAGTCATCTTCCTCCATATTGGACTTATTTTATAGTAATAATATCACATAAAAGTAGGCAAAAATCTAGCTCAATCTTTGGACGGAAAAAAGTGTTATTTGTCTTTTTATGTGAGCTGTATTACCAAGCTTTTTGCATTATCTCATTGTAAAATCAAAATTAATTAATTAACTAAATACCGCTAGTAACAAGGTTTTCATTCGGTGTCCGGTATTCGCATTGGAACTTAATATATTCAAATTTGCGCCTGATATGGCACCATTTTGGGGTAGTGCTTCCAACAAAGTTTTCTCCATGTCCAAGGTCGAACTCTCAATCTCTGATTAAGGGTGAAGCAGCCTCATCCACGACACATCCACGGCACCACGGTTCATGTAAGTACTAGTATAGTACCAATTGGCTAATCGTTTCTGAGCCTCTATTGTTTCTTGGACTTCAATAGCCGAATAATCTCTTTTTGCCATGGAATTATTAATAAGTTTGAAATTTAAGTTTACATTTGTTTGAAATTAAAGTTTAGACTTATTAATAAGTTTGAAATTTTAAAGTTTAAGCATATTAATAAGTTTGAACTTTGAAGTGAATGATGTGCGTTTTATCTATAAAAATATTGTTTGATCGGACCACAAATGAAGGTAGTAATTAACTCGTTATAACCTATTGGTTTGTTCGCTTTATTTTTTTATTACGTATAAATGCATCGTTGTGAGAGTTTAAAAAACTTATCTATCAAATAATATGACAAGTAAAATTGTAAAGAAATAAATCATTGCATCTAATTAGCAAACAATATAGTCTATGAAAATAAGGGATATTTTTCTGTTTTATGAGGATTCTCAATAATCGATAAACTCAAATCAAAATCATTACAAATTCCTCTAAAATAAGAAACTCATAAATTTCTTAAATGAGTATATCTGCAATTGAAATACTGCTTACTCGAATAGAAAACACACATCACCAAAAAAATATTTAGCGGCAATAGCTTAATTAGTGCTAAATTGTACTTTTGTAAGCAATTATTAGTGACAATTAGTCAATTATATTTCAGGATTATTTGTAAATGCAAACATTGAATCCAATAAAAATTAACAAATGTTGATAAGCGGTCCTTATAAAATTGCATATCTATTGCCGCTACATATTTTATAACAATAATTAAACTTCAACCTGAAACAAATTTGAATCGATTATATAAATTCTTACCGACCAAACAATTGCATTTAAATTCATTAGGTGTCAAATACCATGCAGATACAAATATTATTAGTATAAATAACATAAATATCAACCCTTTTGGGAGTAATCACACTCTCTTCTATTTTTTTAATTACTTTACTCTCTCTCCCTATTAATATACATAACATAAACGACATATACATAACATTCTGTATATATGTGGAATTTTTGTAATATATTTAGGAAATTGAGATTTTTTGTAATATTGAAAATATAAGTTGTGTATTTGTGTTATTTTTAGATATTATGATGTAAAAACTAACGATTGAATTGATGGAAGTACGTTGTAAATGAGATTATTTCTTTGAAGCCATTCATTGCTTTTGTTGCATAATTTATAAGTATTTAAATTTTTATCAAACGTAAAATAATTTAGTCCAACTTAATTATAAAATAATCGAATTAACTTCGAATAAGCAAAAAGTGACATAAAATAATCTAACTTGTAAGTTGTATGGGTTAAGAAAAGAGCTATTAGGGTTTATTATCCTTAAATAAATAAAAATAATTAAGGTGGCTGCTGAACTGTGTCTGTACTGAAGGAGAGAAACATCTTCGTACCCAACCAGGTGGTAAAACCAACAAGCCAAATAATAATTATACTAATAATAAAAATATTAATTATAATATTCTACTTGCTTAGTACTAGTGATTAACAAATATAAAATAATTGAAAGATGTAAGATGAAAGGATCCTACGTACTACTAATTAGTATTATATTTGTCCTTGAATATGTCATGCATGACATAATCACCTCATTTATAAAAAAAGATTATTCGACCCCATTACTAGGAAACAATAAGCAAGGATCCACATGGTGATAAGTTATTAATATATAATTTAAGGAATAATATACAGCAAGATGGGGAAGATGTATATTAAATAAAGTTTTCTGAGATTTCATTTCCATCTAAATCTATATACTGTATATATATATATATGAGGTTTCATAATAAGTATCTTTTCATAGCTAAAAAACTTTAGAAAGGTAATCTTAAAATTAGATGAATTATAGAACTTATTAATAGTTGATACTTAGTGCCCGTTTGGATGGGCTTATTGTAGGGGCTTTTAAACCAAAAATAGTGTTTGGGTAAATTTTTAAGGTGTTTAAAAATATTTTATTTTAAGCTAAAAAGGTATAAATAAGTTAAAAAAAATAAGCTCATCCAAACGGGCTCTTAACTAGTATAAAAATTACTCTTAATATGTTGTAACATGGTAAAATTATGTCTTGTGATTCAATAGATCGAATTGATTTTTACAAAATGATTTTACATAGTAAAAAGTATTCCACACCTTATAAAATGACTTCTTTTTGTCTTTTTCTCATCTAACTTAGCATATAACTTAAATTTAAAAATTAAAACTATTTATGAACTTTAATACTAATCTGTCACGCCAAATTATTCATAATTCATCTTTAATTCATTACTAAGTAGGAATAACGATGAATTTTATTGTTTAACTATAAAATTAATAACTCGTGTAATAAGGTTTGAGAGAAGAGAAATAATACTAAAAAAAAAAGAACTAAAAATTAGAGACGATTTTTACTATTCAGCTACAAATTTATCCATTAATAATTTATCTTTTAGTAGAGTTTTCTTTTCCACACTTTATATTATGCTTGAGTTATTGGTTGCCCATGGACTGACACATAGTCACATAGCACTCCAGAATTGTCTATTGCTAGTTGCTTCTTGGTTCTTTATAATATGTTTTTATCTCTTACACATAGGGTGTGTTCGCTAGGAAAACAAAAGATTTTTTAAAATTTTATGTTTGATTTGTCAATTTTTTTTAAAAAAATATTCTTTATTAGAAAATAAGATTCTTATAGGTAGAAAATAATATTTCGATTGGATGTAAGAAAAACAATCTATTAACGGCGACGATCTTTTTTACCCACAAACACAATTCATTTTTTACCTCGATCATATGTCGTCGCTCTTCCATACCTATCATTGCACCTCCCTTAATATTTATCTAGATTGTATAAACATTTTTAGAATACTATTTTATTTTACCTGCATATCGAATATAAGAAAATACATATAAAGTTCGTATTTATATTGGGACAATCATACTTCATGTTCTTAGTTACTATGCAGAACGAGATATTCTAGTTTGGTAATAGCCCAGTCAAACTGTTATTAAAAATAACTGAAAAAGCATATACTCATATATTGTATCCGAAAAAATTTTAGACTACGAAAATAATCAATTCCTAGTGTTTAAAGTTACTTTTCTCGATACTACTCTTAATATAGTTAATTTTGAAATTTAAAATTATTATTAATAAGATTAATTATATAAAAGATATTTTTAATTAAAGTTTTTTTAAATGATTGTATTAAATCACTATGGATCACTTAATATTATTTTTATTTGTCACTGAACTTAACATTGTGTTTTTCACATAATGTATAAGAGAAATCAACAAAAATACTTTTGTAATATACTCTTATTCATATATATATTTCTCGTCATAATGATAAACTCAAAAGTACCAAATTAAAAGTGGCACCAAGTGCATCTGGAAAAGGATGTTCATTGTATCAAAACACTCCGACATTTACTTTTCTAGAACTTCTCATAATGACGATTAATTAATTAATTATATAGTTTATGCTTGTAACTGTGCTGCAACAGAAACCATTAGCTCAGTGGCTAAGATTAAGCAACGTTTAGCCAAGGAATCTACTAGCTAATTTAAGCTATAATTTTACTGTTTTAATTACTGGGAGGATTAGGCTTAATTATTGGCAACTACTGTTTGGCTACAAATATAGTAATTCTTTAAACATAGTGGAGCTGGAGGCTGTCACTAAACACTAGTATTATATTAAGATTTCTTTTTGGAGGAGTCATAGCTTCTATAAATATCAAAGGGATGTGTCATCTCCCTCCTATCTTAATCAAAATAAAATTAAAATGCAATTTAACACTTCCAATCTCAATTTATGTGACTGTCTATTTCTAGAAATCAGCGTTACATTTTAGGGATATTAACCTAAAAAAACACGTTGTGCCATTGATATTTTACTTTTAATACGTTTGACATAGGATGTAAATATTTGATATGATTCTCCATGTAATTACTATAACTATAGTATATCGTGAAAAGAGAGTCAGTAGAATGTATTTACGTTTTTCCTCATAAATAATTAAACCTTGCACAGATGATTTTAGTATTAATATTTATATAATTCTAACCCAGCAAACTAAACATTCTTGTATGACTAATTTTATCACATGTTTTCCAATCATGTAGAAAATTCTAGAGTTAGTTTGGTACGATGTTGAACTATACCCTCTAAAACTAGTTATTTCATTTTTATATGAAATATCTAATTTCATTATTTTAATATAAAATCTATCAAAAAACTAGCTTATTCCTACTATCAAACTCAAAATACATTGAATTTCAATTTTTATATTGAACCAATCAACCCTCATGGAACACTTATTTTGAAGATAGAGGGGAGGAAAAAGTACACACATTTAATAAAGAGTCTTTAATAAAACAAAATCAACCTTTCTATTGTTGACGCACCTGAGCCATTTTTTCTACAGCATACAAATTTCACAGTCAACATTTCGAGATTCATCATTTCTAATTATAGTACCATATATTATAATATAATAATCCCACCACCATTCTTCTCTATCTCTTTACCAATTTTCAACGCACCGCCCCTTCCCCCCCCCCCCCCCCCCCCCCCCCCCCATTCCCCGCCCCCCCCCCCCCCCCCCCCCCCCCCCACCCTCACCCGTATCCCTTCCTCCACAATCTTTCCTCTTATAAACTTTCCTCCATTTCTCTGACTTTCCTATTCTCCTCTTCTTCAATTTTTCAATCTTGATCCATACTAATAATATATAATGAAGATCCAGTGTGATGTGTGTAACACAAATGAAGCAACGTTTTTCTGCGTTGCTGATGAAGCTGCCCTTTGTAATACTTGTGACCATCGTGTTCATCATGCCAATAAACTTGCTGGCAAACACCAACGATTCTCTCTTCTTCAGCCTTCTGCTAAACAAGTACCTCTTTGTGATATCTGTCAGGTAAGTCAGAGGCGGATTCAGAATTTAAACTGTTGATAGTACATGATCAAAATCCAATCTCTTTTGAATATTTATATCTATATTCCATGTTGAAAAGAAGTTTGGTCTAGAGTTTGTTTCTTGATTTTTCAAATTCTTGATCAGGGGATTAATTTTGTCAAAAATGTTAATTATGATACATATGGCTAAATTTAGAACTTGGGTCTAGAGTTTTTTGCTTGATTTTTGAAATTATTGATTAGGGGATTAATTTTTTTAATATTATTATTTTTCTTTTTACTTGCAGGAGAGGAGGGCTTTTTTGTTTTGTCAACAAGACAGGGCAATTCTATGTAGAGAGTGTGATGTTTCAATACACAAAGCTAATGAACATACACAAAAGCATAACAGATTTCTACTAACTGGTGTTACGATTTCAACAAATTCTTCACTTTACACTTCATCAGAATCTCCATCAGTAACTTCATCTACTACAAATCAAGATTCTGCTACAAATGTCAACAAGTCTCAAACTTGCAACAAAAAGCCTTTGCCTTTTGATGTTTCTGTTTCTGGTTCTGTTTCTTCTAGTATTATTGCTCAGGAAGTGTCAGTGGCAGCTAATGTTGGGGAAAATGGTTATACAAGTAGTATATCAGAGTACTTAGAGATGTTACCTGGATGGCATGTTGAAGAGTTTCTTAATTGCTCTACAATTCCTACTAATGGTTTCTGTAAGGTTTGCATTTTATGCTCATTTCCATCTTTTATTACTATTGTCAATTGGTTGTGTGAAGGGGCGAGCCATGGAGACAGTTTCTTCCAGAAATGCAGGATAAAGACTGCATATAATTGACCCTTATGATCCGGCCTTTCTTCGAAGCTCACACACAGCAAGAGCTTAGTGCACCGGGGCTGTCTTTCATTCAATTGGTTATGAAATGCAATTATATGATCTAACTGTGTCTCTCTTTTTTTTTTTTTTGTAGATTGGTGATAATGATGTGTTCCCAATTTGGGACACTGAAATTGAGAGCACATTGAATTCATTCTCACCAGAAAGTATAGGAATTTGGGTCCCTCAAGCACCTCCAGCTCCACCTCCTCAGAAGAATCAGAACCAAATTTTCCCTCAAAATATAAACTTTGGTGGACAAATTGAATTCAAGAATTCAAAGGAAGTAACATGCAACAAGTCCAGTAGAAAATGGAGAGATGACAATTCTTTTGCTGTTCCACAAATTAGCCCATCTTCCATTTCCTTCAAAAGATCAAGAACTCTTTGGTAGTTGGATCCAATCATCTTTTTTTTTTTTTTTTTTTAATTCCCTAGTTTTTTTTTTTTGGGTGGGTAATTTTGCCTTTTCTTGATTTAGTTTTGAGAAGAAAAAAAAAAAAGAGAAACAAAAAAAAGAACACCCCATCTCCTCTTTTGTTGCTGAATACAACTTGGTTTTGTTGTATTCTTGAAATTATTGTGTTAGTGTAAGGGCCTCTTTTGCTCTGTAAATATCTTTTATGTTTTGCTGAATCCCCATAAAACTAGTGGTTTATGATATGAATCAACACCGGACACAATCACATGTCATGTCATAGTTCAATGAAAAAATGATCTCATATGATCAGTTATAAGCTATAAAAATTTTGATTTCATGTGTTGTAGTTCAACGACAAAATAATCTTCTATGATCAGTTATAAGCTATAAAAGTCATGATTTTATGTGTTATATTTTATCGATCTCACTTAAAAAGTCATTTATAATGGACTATAAAATCTGTCTCCACTATTTCATAGAACATTTATGAATTTCTTATATATGAATCAAAGAAGTGACAGTTAAGAAATGCACTCAAAAGGACTTTTTAAGTTATCACTTTTGGTCTGGGAATAATACCAACAAGAGTGTGACAATGTACTACAAAGATGATTGTTATCAGATAAGAAGGCCAGACTGGCAAATTCTGATGGATATATTATTATATTAGCAGCCATGTAGGGACTTGATATCATGAAATTCAGTAAAAATAGTAAATTTGGTCCCAATATTGTGATCTTTTCTTTCAACTTTGGACCCCAATTCATCCTTATTGGACTTTATTGTAGTTCAATTACTAGCTGCATTTTAGTTGTGTGTCTATATCTATAGCATTTATAGCAACTTCAAAAATTGAAAATGCAATTTGTCAAATGTTAAAATTTGAAATCCAATCGGTTTTACTACTGCAATATCTTAAGCAATACAACTTGCATGCCAAATTTTTATAAAGAGGTTGCAAATTCATCAAATACAATAACAACAATGTATTCAGTGGAATCAAATGGGGTTTGGAGAGGACCCTCGGCTTAAGACAACAAATCATGGCTGCAAATTCAAGTACTATTCTAAATTTTAACCAAGAGTAATATCTCAAATACAATTCGACTTGAAAACTAAAATCTCGAAACGAGGGAGAGTCAGTATTATCACAATGTTATTGCAAGTGTGAACTGGGAGAGTTACATAAAATATGTCCTCAAGATGATAATATTGTGCTAACATACACAAAACAATTCAAACAGTAGTCTCACGATACAAATTCTAATGACTTCTCGACCACGATTGTCGATTAGATTTTCTTCTTATTCCCTTCTTAACTATATCATCTCAATAGGAGCAAAGAACAGTTACAATGTAGAAAAATGGATGACAAGATGGGGCCAAAAGTGACTTCCCAATCAATTTTCAAGAACTAAGTAATGGACCAAAATGAATAGTAATAACCACCCTGGGGACTCTGACCAGACATTTGAATTAGGCAAAAGGTGGAGCCCAAATCACAATTGGCAAAATTAGGACATATATAGAACATATTTCGACATGCTGCATCATGACTTCACTATATCACCACTAATTAATTACTATAAGTTATTTATGTATTAAAAAATTAATAGTATTTAATTAAAACAAGAAAAATATGCGTTTATGATATATTTGTTGCAGCTGTTTCAACCATAATCATCTTTGAGAAGATGATCCAAGACTTTATTGTTAATTGAAGCATCTATGTTCTAGTTTTTGTATGATTAATCCTACGAATATTAGTTCTTCATTTTTTCTATATTTTGTAACAGGTCTCATCAAACAATTAAAATAACTCGACTACACGACACATCACACTTTCTTATCATGTGGAAAAAAACTCTTATAAAACTTCACTTCTTAGCGAGTACTGCCAAATAGTTATTATTTAAAAAGTTATCGTTTTAAATCAATGTACATTTATATTTGTATTTCATCAATATCAAATATTAATGCTAAAAGATATCTATAGTATTGGGCCTGTGCTGACACAGGCCATTCACCTCTAGTGAGGTGGTCTAATAGAAATATAGGGACCAAAAGGCAGCAAAAGTTCATCAAATGTTCAGCCAACATGGCCAAAACTTCATGGGGTAAACGAGAACATTAAAGGCCAAGCCACTAGATGAAATACTACAACATAAGTTTATAGAGCAATGACCAATTATATTGTACTAGTAGTTGCTAGGACCATTTCAACTTGCATATTTCATTCTCAATTATCATTACCATGTCCCTATCCTTCTTATTTGTCAAGTATGGCAATCCCTCTCGTATTATTAATTACTAGGATCCAAAAGAAAAGCAATTTCTCTTTTTTTTTTTTGGAAATGGTTCAAAGTTTTCCCTATAACATTCGAAATTATTTAAGTCTATCTTCATATTCATCCTTTACCTTCAGCAAATGGTGTCGTATTACCCTTTTCATTGTAGAGCTCTAAGTGATTTGGTCCGAAAACGACTTGTTACTGCCGTTTTAATCGTTTGATCACCCAAATGATCTCGCTGACCCGCCGGACCACCTAGGGCCGCTCCACAGTCCGCCTGAGGCTGCATGTGAACTCTATATGTCAAAGAGATCGTAACTCAAAAGGTCACCCAACTATTGAGGATTATCTAGTAAAATCTTGTGTTTTTTTTTTGGTAACAATGTCACCCAACATATTAATATATGGCTAACAAACTATGACATGACATTTTATTTAGTCCACATGGCAATAAACCACAGTCAACCCTTAGCCATATAGGGTTGAAAATGATATTTTTTGTGGTTTTATAAAAGAATATGGAGGTTATTGTAAAAAATTATCGAATAAGGTGCCAATTACAAAAGAGTATATACGATAAGGGTGTAATACTTTTAATAATTTTTTATACGATAAGGGTTATAATTTTTCGTGATTCGTTTATGTATTTTGTTTTAAGTTTATTCATCAATTGTCTATTATCTTATTTTACCGTGCTTAGGCATGTATTCGAGAAGTGCACAGCGAAAAGATTAGCACCAACTTACTACACGACTAGGCTAATGATATTGCTGTTATGCAGCTTTTTGTAGAAAGTGCATTGTATTAATATCTGACTAAATTCGAATTTTCATCGAAATTTTTTACATTAGATATGTATTGAAGAATTGTGCTTCGTAAATCATAAGATATTAAGCTCGGTGTCAATATTTGACCACAAAAAAGGTTGTTGTGATTGGCTTATTTGATGATGAATCATCCAATAATTACGTAAATATGTGAAGTCTGGACATAACTCGGTACTATTCATAGTATAGGTGTGTCAAATGGATGGATTTGGTTGAATTTGAACAGGTCAACATGTATTAAGTTAATAAATGAACGGATTATTGTCTTACACAGTAGTTACTTGGGTAGAAATAGGCTATCGAGTCACAACACAACCCCCATTTGGTATTCTCTGTAATGCTATGCCAATGAAGCAGTTTAATTAGATGTAGTAATTATTTGAAACAATAACTTGGTAGTCAATGTCGTGAAGCAGAGAGAAGAGAGTGATCAACCGATCAAAGAGATTTGCGAATGTAGTTGATAAAAATCTTCTTGAATATGCAAATTTTGTGAAATTTGCTCTATCAGATGCAGAGACCATTAACTTACTTGAGCCTAATAATAGTAAAGAAGCTATTTCTAACTCGGGAACATATCGATCGATTGATGCTATGGGTGAAGAGATTGAGTCACTTCACAGAAATCAAACATGAAAGTTTGATTCATCGCCAAGGGGACAAAAAGTACTAGGTTATAAGGGGGTGTTGATGTGAAGAAAGTATCTACACATGATAATCAGGCGGATATGATGACCAAGGAAGACCCGGCCCGACCAATAAGTTTAGGCATTCCCTAGACTTGATTGGTGTGTGTAGCACTCAAAGAGTTCTTTCGGGGGCTGGAAGCAACGCAGAGAGACATTGTTCCTATTTATGAAGAAAATTCAAGCTAGGAGGAAGATTTGTTAATTATGTCTTAAACTTTTCCGTTTAGGAGACTCTTTGTCCTAATAAGTTTGGGAAAGAAAAATATAGTCCTTGTAGAATTGGAAGAACCTTTTTGGAACTATTTTGGGATCTATATAGGGTATATAGTTGAAATTTTAAAGCATTGTACACTCTTTTTTTTTTTTTTTTAAGTGGAAGACTCTCTTTAGTTTTGCTTGAAGGATTAGACCTAGCCGAACCTCGTTAAATTCTTGTGTTATTTTTTTCTCCATTTTTTTGTGTGTGATTGTGTGCTAGTTAATCTACGATATTTCCACAACATTGTGTTTGCTGAGTATGATGAAAAAAGCGGGAGTGTCTAGTTATGATTTCCAACTTTCATGCCACTTTTAATGCAGTGCAGTAGATCCTCTATTGCTCTATTGCTGCTGGTATATATAAAGGGAAGTTGCTAACTGTTTTAATTTGCACGTAAATGTGTAAATTGCTAACTGTTGCGGGATGGGAATGTTAGTTTTCAATGTACATTGACCTCAAACTAGTGCACGATGTTAGATGATTACTTTCATGAAGAAAACCATTGTTATGGATGCCAATATTACTACTTTTATATGAAAATTGGTAAAACTTTTCAGAAAAAATTACTTAAATGAACAACTTATGTTTCTAAACTACTAAAAATTTCCCATTTCTAAAATTTTACTTAAATCCCAACATTTATAACTTTTTGGTAAAATTGACATACAAGTTTATACCTCCTTTTTTGAAGCCGTAACTTTACCAAAAATTAACCCATTTTCTCCTCTTTGTACGCCTTAATTCAAGCAGCAGTTTCTATCCAATTTCTCTCTCTAATTCAAACCTTTGAATTAAGGTAAATTTCCTCCTAAAATCAATTTCAATTTCTTCTATTCATATTTTACGTTTTTTTTTTTTCAAAAAAATAATTTTGTGATTGGATTTACAAAGTGATTTTTCAATTTTTTTGTTGTGCAATTTCTTTGATTATCGTTTGTTTAGGCTATATTGTTTTGAATTGACATTATGAATAGAGATTCGGGAATATACTGGGTATGTTGTTATTGATGTTGACTTCTCCTTTGCTGTTGTTTTCTGTTTTGTGTTCCTATTTTTGTTGGTTAATGACTCAAATTTTTCTTTTCATCTTTACTAGTTCATATCTATGGCAGTGTTACTACAATTTCCTCTATTGTTTCTGATATAATTGTCATGTTATTTTTTCATTTATGTTGATTTTTTGAGGTAAGCGTCTACTACAGATTGATCACCCTTTTTAACTGGCTCTAACATCTATGTGACCTCAATCTCTAAACACTAAAACATGATATCCTTTCGTCTTTAATTTAACGTTCTGATTAGTATGCATCTGGCGTTATTGTGAACATGACTTCAATTTGTTGGAGGTTATTTGCTTTATTTCGTTTGATTTGGAACTTTGATTTGATGAGAAACAATGAACTTTCAGCGTTTTAAGAAGGTCTGTTCTTTCAAAATTATTTGCATGTTCAGATCTGATAAATATTAGGCGGAGATACATATTTAAACATGCATGATACGTTTTTAATTTCTTATCTATCTGGTTATTTGTTTATGATTTTATATGTATCTCGTGTTTTTTAAGTATTGTTGAAATTAACATAACAAAAGATACATGTTTATAAGCTTATAGATACATGTTGTATTATCTTTTATCCTGGTGTACTGTTTATTCATTTATATGTATCTCGTGTTGTTTAACTTTTGTTCAAAAAAGCATACCAATAGATACATGTTAGTAAGTTCAATGATACATATTGTAATATCTTGTATACTTGGTTTTCTGTTTATATATTGTTTATGTATCTATTGTTTTTTAAGTTTCTTTGAAATGAGCATATGAAAAGACACATGTATGCATTTTATATGTATCTTTTGTATATTTAAGTTATATTGAAATAAGTATTCCGAAGATATACGTTAATAAGCTTTGAGATACATATTGTGGAGAAAGTTGTATTATATGTATCTATTATAATTTTTGTATGGAGTAGGGAATGCAACACGACAAGGAAAGTATTCGTTTGAGATACGCATCACTTTTGTTTAAGTATGGGTCTCAAAAGGCAGAGAATGAAAACTTTAGTGAGAATGACGACCCATCGAGATCAAGGAGCAGTTTCATACCAACGAAAAAAATCGTGTTCTGAATATTGAATAGTTTTGTATTGGTTGAATATTTAAAACTTTGTATGAAGTTAGTTACTGCTTTTCACTGTTATATACACTTTAAGGGGTCATTTGGTAGAGTGTATAAGAACAATGCAAAATATAGTGTATTAGTAATACTTGCATTAGTAATGCTTGTATTAGTTATGCATGTATTATTTCTTATATATTGTTTGATTTGATGTATAAGAAATAATATATCTTACATAATTTTTATAAAAGAAGTGTTTGTTTACAAAAATATCTTTTTTTGACTTTGTACACTTTTTTTTCAACAACGTTCTTTTGACATCTCAAACATAATTAGTATTGTTGAACTAGTGTATAGAGATTTAGGATTAATTGCAAGACCTTCGTTTTTACGCTTGAAATGTTACGCTGCCGGATTAACATAATCGAAACAAAAATAAAATACAAGATGTAAAATTAAGGAATAGTCTCAAGATTTTTTTTAATCTTTTTAAAGACCCTCGAAGCAAAGCAAAAATATGTTGCAGTTATTTAAATCAATTATTCATTGTTGTGAATTAAAATGGTGGGAAAAGAAATTGTGAAATGTTTTGAGAGGGAAATTGAGGGGTATTAAGGTCATTTAATAAGTTAATGCATGTGTTAAAAGTCTATGTATAATTAATGCTTGCAATAATTATACATAGGCAAAAAGATGTACCAAACAAGGTACTAATAGTACACATTAACTAATGCATGCATTATATTTTTCAATACACTCTACCAAACGACCCCTAAGTGTTGTTTTGGGGATTTTACAAAATATTTAATGGAAAAATAGTTCAAACATATTTGCGTACCTTTTATATATTTTCTTTGATCGCTATTCAAGTTTCTTATGTATTATTATTTTGCCACAGGTTTTAGTAACATCTATATTGACTCCATTTTATATATTTATGTTATGTTATACGAGATACATGTTAATTCTTTTTGTATCTCAAATATTTTTAATGTATCTTGTTTAAAAACTATGATTGCATAAATGTTTATTAATTTGTATCTCGTTTAAAAACTATGGTTGCATAAATATTTACTAGTATGATGGTAAAGATGTTCTATTTATCTGTGAAATTTTTATATATTTTCCTTATGGCTACGTAAATTTTGAAAAAATTAAAATTTTATGTAAATATCAGTAAGCATGCCGTTATATAGGTAATTTTTACTTTATTAATATCAACAATGTCCGAAAAATTCATAGTTGTTGGCAGCTCTCCAAATCTATATATACATGATTAACATTTATTCGTTTGGTTGCACTTTTGGAAATTGCAGAAACTTTGGTGAAATGATGTATAGTCAAATTATCCAGCACTAGCATTTGATTGTAAAACGTCTTTCGGACACAATCAATTCAATGTAAACTGAAAAAAGACTCACTTCAAGATTTTCTACACTTAAAATTTGTTAAATCTTGTCATTTCATTATTAAGATGCCACGACACCAGTAAATTGTAATTGTATCAACAAAGAAAAGATTGAATAAAACAACATATAAACCTAATAATTATTGTGACATTTCTATGAATACGAAACGAATATACACTTTGAGAATCAATATAATTTCTTAGTTAAAAAAATTAATGTCTTTTAAGTATTATTGTTGTAGTACTTATGTTGCAAGTATTTCTATTTCATTTTAAGCTATTAATTCCGCAATTTTTTCAATAGGATTTTCCAAACACCTTACAGCACCAACTTTATCATCAAACAACTTCTCACTAGCAGACTTATCTTCTGTTGTGATGATAAGTGGGTACATGCCAAAACCAGGCTCATTTTTCTTGATTACAATACAAAGCCCTACACCCATCTCATTACGGATTAACAACGATGTCGCATTACCATCAACTATGTATCGAGCCTCAATTTTTTTCCGACTTTCGTCAAATTTTAGTTATACCGTAATTGTCGAAATCAACTTTTCATACGTCACATATTCACTAACAACGATTTCATCGCTATTATAACCTTTGTACTTTATATCGTTAATCCAAATGTCGGAAAGACGTAATAACGCTGAAATATTCATTGCAATTACCTCAAATAAGAATCAGAAAAAAAATTCGTTTCAATTTTTTTCTATGTGGAAACTGATTTTGTTTAAAAGGTGGAATAACAAACTAATTACCTTATAAAGTGGGATATTATTCCGTGTTTACATTAATTAGTTATGATAGTTGCTATATTAATGCTATTTAGGTCGTTACATCCCTTAAAACAAGCACATTAGTTTAATAACAACATGTATCTGCAGGATGTATCTATCACAAATTGAATGTATCTTCAAAAGCAATAAGTTGGGATTTTAGAAAATTTTGAAAGAAGTTGGAATATTTAGTAAATACCACTAAACATATTGTTATATGTGTAATTTTATTACTGCTGTCTTAAGTTTTTTTCACTGTGATTAGTGTCAGTATACCATGTATGTTTGGTTATTGTGCTATTTCCCCAAGCTCTTCTTCAGATTTTGTGGCCTACAAAAGGAACTGGATCAATTTAGTGGGCTGAACCAATTGAAATTTGGGCCTGGACATGACAATTTTAAGACTAGGTGTCCATTTTGATCAACCTCTCTTGTTATTAAAAATTACACAAACTCACAACTTAAGTTTCATTTATTAAAAAAATCTCATCTCTCCAAACATATTACAAAAATCTCATTTTTCTCTAAAAATGCTTATACATAGCTTTCTATGTATATGTCGGCTCTGTTACGTATATGTCGACCTTGTTATGTATATGTCGGCCTTGTCATATTTCTTATGCATATGAATCGGCCTTGTTATGTATATGTCGGTCTAGTCATATACAAAGATTTATATATATATGTCGGCTTTGTTATGTATATGAATCCAGAGAAATAGTAAAGTAATTAAGGAAGTCGGAGAGAGTGTAAATAGTTCTAATAAGGTTGGGATTTATGTTATGTAGGAGTCAATTTTTAAGGCATTTAACCTTTAGTCCAAAGAGCATAATTTCGGACAAAAAAGAAAAATTATGTATAAATTCAAATTTTATGTTTAAAATATTGAGTTAATATAGTTTTATTGAGCTCTTAAATTACTGAAATTGACTTCCAAAAACAAGAAGTGACAATATTTTGGAAATGAGGTAGTATTTATTTTTAAGAGCACATTGAATTCCGCTGTGCAAGTGCAATTTTGATGAACAATATTTACAATCTAGTTTAAAATGTCTGTTAGCTTCTTCGTATAAAAAAATCGCAAGCGTACAGGTGTTAAATGGATGACTTGGATTGAATTTGATGCAATTTAAAATGGGTTGAGTTGACGAATAAATAGATTTTGTTTGCATATGCTTTCTCTATTTCTTTTAGTGTGTTCATAAAAAATGTCACATTCTATATTTAGTAAGTTCTTTATCCTCAATATTTGACACTTACTCTTATTTTTTCATGGTAGCTAAAAAGAATATTTTTGATATCATATACTGTCGACTCAAGGATGGATGTACACAGATCTAACTCTTACCATTTTGAAATAGAAAGATTGTTTCGATATACCCTCAACTTAAATGCAGTGAAAAAGAATCACCCCAACTCTCAATACACTACCTCAACAAATACATTATACATGTTTCTTTGTATGAAAAATAATTTGATTATATTTTACAGCATTAAAAAAAACTTATTTAATGTTATAAATTTTAAATTTAGATATTCAAGAATTATATGAAAAACGTTATAAGTTGTAATACTTCTCATATTAATATGATTAAAATATATCTTAAATATTTTCTAAATTTATGCAATTTAATGTTATTTTATCTATCCTACCTTAAATGTGGAATAATTAATCGTGAAATAATTAATTCCTAAATAACTTGTTTCAAATGTTATGATTGTATTTGAAATTTTGGACAAAGTTATTACTTTATCGGGTTATTTGGTGTGATTGTATAAGGTATAATAGTGATAGGATGGAATACATGATTATTTTAGCTTTTATTTGGAGAATTAGTTAGCTTTAAGATTATTTTTTTAAATATTTATGTCATAATGATGAAATTAGTTATCCTGGGATAATTAATTATCCGGGCCAACCAAACGACCCCTGTGTGTTTTTAGGGTTTTAGCAGACAAAAAGTTCTTCCTACACAAACTCTCAGTGCCGAAAATTGATTTTTCCCATTAACAATGGGGAAGAAAAAATTCATCGACAAGAAAAAAGCAGCTACGTTTCAATTATTCGCCCGTGATTCATCGGATCCGGGTTTCGAATCCGGGTCAACCGGCGCCGACAGAGTATTCGTTAGAGTCGACAACAATACCTCGTACTCCGTCGACGCTTTTCACGTCGACCCGAATTCGATATTCGCGGATGCTCCCGATGATGAACAGGAGTATGATTATCGGGTCGGGTATTCGGGTACTGAAAATCAAACCGGGTTGTTACCGGATGATGTAAGGAAGGAGATATTGGAGCTAGGTTTTCCTGATGATGGGTATAATTACTTGGAGCATTTGAGGGAGATTAAGAATACTGGTGGTGGTTCTGCTTATTATGAAAATCCTAAAGCTAAGCTTAATGAACTTCCTCATGATGTTAAGGTTCGTTAATTTTATTAATTATTGGATAAGCGCATTTGAATTATGTTAGCACTTACTTTTTATGCATAAAAATGTTAGCTTTGGTTGAATTAGTATTATTTATATTTTTGTTATAGTTACATACATAGTTAGTTGGTATTTGTTGCTGCTGGGAGGTGTAGTTGTCACGTGGATTTAGTCGAGGTGCACAAAAGCTGGCCCGGACACCAATAATTTTATATATAATTATTAATTTTTTGGATTATATATGAGTTTAAGTGGAGTAACATGGTTAGTGAGGATTGATGTATAGTCAATTCAGACCTGTTTAAATGGAGTAACACGGTTAGTGAGGATTGAGGAATAGTTGACCTCAACTTGTTTAAATGGAGTAACATGTTTAGTGAGGATTGATATTTAGTAGACCCCGACTTGTTTAAATGGAGTAACATTTTTAGTGAGGGTTGATATATAGTCGACCCCAACTTGTTTGAACCTGAGGTCTTTTTGTTGTAGACTCTTCGTAGTATTATATGGAATTAGTATTAAGATGTCAACTTTGGTCTAATTAGTATTATTCTGTATTATAATTATATAGGATTAGTAATATTTGTGTTATATATGAGGTTAGATGGAGTAACATGGCAAGTGAGGATTAATGTATAGTCGACCCTAACATGTTTGGACTGAGGTCTAGTTGTATTAAACTTTTAGAAGTATTATATGGAATTAGTATTAAGATGTAAGCTTTGGTTAAATTAGTATAATTATACAATCAACTACGCCTCAATTCGTTTAGTTGGTGCCTGGCTATAGAAATCCTTTACAAGTATCACGCCCAAGGGTGTGGCCTAGTGGTCGATGAAGTGGTTGAGCACCTTGAGGTTTCAGGCTCAATTACGAGCAGAGACTAGCCTTGGTGGACCGAGTTACCTGGTACCTCTTGTTGGTGGGAGGTGGGAGGTATTCTGTGGAATTAGTTGAGTTGCGCGCAAGCTGGCTCGGACACCACGATATCAAAAAACTTAAAAAATCCTTTAGAAATATCAATTTTGTTCTATTTGACGTTCAATTAATGAAATACCCATCATAATGATTACACCTTGGTTCAACCTTTTGGCTTGGATTTGGTGTAGTATATGTTCTTATCAGTATACTTATTGAGAGGAAGGGAAAAAAATGAATTGATTAATAGTTGTTAAAGACAGTAGATTTATGGTTCATCTTTTCTAGTTAACGAATTTGTGGTTTTTGGTTAGGCGTATGATGCTTCAAGAGTCGAGGTTGCGAAAGTAAACGATGATTCCTATGAGAAGTACGTATACAATGTGGCAGCCAAGACGGTAGGGGTAAGAGTTCAGAAGGCAGTGGATCCTGAAGTTGCTGCTTTGCTAGATGACAGTGACTTGTCACGTTTTGGGTCTGATGATGAGGATTTTGAGTTAGAAGAAGATTTTGTTATTAAGGCAAACGTTCCCGACGGAGCAGTTAATGTGGAACTTGACAAGAATTTAAGCCTGCCCGAGAAATTGAATGTTGACAAAGTAGGAAGCAGCGATACAACTGGGCATGTGCAGAGAAATGAGGCTAAGTTTGCAACTTTTGAAGAGAAGCCAAGAGCACGTCGCTTGCTGGATGAACAGTTTGATCTGGTAAGTAGTTTGTTTTCCTATATTTTCTTTTTTAACTGTGCAAATCTAAAAGCATCTTCGCGTGAGGTTATTCTTTTTTCTATCCCGATGCACCAGTCACTACTTGCAAGAGAAAAATTACTGCCAAGATAAATTAGCTAAAGAGACCATAAGTATTGTATAAGAGGACCTCAGCCCGCGTTAAATGAATTGGTAGAATTTGTGTTTTGCTGATAATGGCTGTCCACCTGGTGCTCACCTCAATCAATTCATTGGGCTACTTTCTTGTTTCTACCTTGCATTAGCATAAGTATTCAGCAGCTCTTCCCGCGATGTCTTAGAGAAATTGGAACAATTTACCTAGTCATGGTGGGAGGCTGCAGGGCGTTGTAGAATAGTGGAGGTGTGTACAAGCGGCTTGGCACCAAGAAAAAAGAAAAAGGAATTTACCTAGTATTGCCTCTGTTGGGGTTCTCAAGATTCAAATCCCAACTCTTTGACTGCTAGGTCACCCATTAGGTGTAAATTTGCGGTATCTGCCAATTAAACAACTTTCCAAGACATTGTCTTTTTAAAGTTCTTTTTCTCCTTTGTTGTTTTTGCTTGCATGTTGAGGAGTTAAGCCACTTTTTTTTGTTTTTTTAATGGTAATTGCTTGTAGAAAGATCTCAGCTTCAACTGATACAAACTCAGGTACATGTACGAATGGCATGTTTTCAGCTGAGATTGAGTTTATGTATTTATTTTTTCAATAAGGTAGAGGCTAGCTGAGATTTGTGCTCCTATTAGCCTTTGTGTTTGTATGTATTAAAAATTTCCACTAAAGCTCTTATGTTTTCCCCTCAAAATGACATCTAATTAGTACTTCCTGTTAAGTTTAAGCTATTACTATTAGAAAGATTATTTGGATTTATCTACTTTCTTAGACTTGATTTTACTGTTATCTGGCATTTTCTTTCCTTCGGTTTTCAAAGTGATTGCTGTTGCTACTAGTATTCTTCAATGTGTTTTATTTTTCTACTTGTTTCTTTTGTGTTTTACTTGAGTGGAGAGTCTATTGGAAACAACCACTCTATCCTTATAAGATAAGGGTAAGGAACCCTTCCCCGACCCAACTTGTGAGGTTTCACTGGGTATGTTGTAGTAGTTGTTCTTGCAGTTTGTGTTTGTTTAACACTATTGTTTTTCATCAAGCTATTAGAATCATTCCTTGACATCATTGGGGTAGAAAAAATTTATTAGTTGTGATGGGCTGAAAGAGGAATATAAGAGTTAATATTTTTTTTTACATAATTGAGTCCATAAGCATGTGTTGATTTGTAGTCTTAGGTTTATTTTTTATTTCAGTTCTAAGTTGCATCTTGGTTTTAGGGTATTTGGTTAAGCATATAATGTGTATAGCAGTTTGCTAATTTTCTGTTTCTGTAGTAATTTTAGCAGAGTTTGCTTCATTCGGTCATTAATTCATATGGCGTTTCCTTGTTTAAATTTGGAGTCTACTTGCCTTTAGGATAGTCGCTTGGAGTAGCTTTCCTTGTAAATTTAACACTAATTTTGAGAGTCCTTAAGTCTTTTGTAAGTTTTCTATTCACCAGAGAGTTGATACTTTGACATTGTTTATTGTTTCTTCATGATAATGTCTGCCTATTTTAAGATAAAATTTTTTCTTCTTTTCTGATATTTTTGGTTGATAGTTGTCTTGTCATTTCTTGCATCCTATCTTTTCAGCTTGAACTTGAAGAGTATTGCTCGGAAACTGAAGATGAATATGATGAAGAGATGTTGGAGGAAAATGAGCATCATGAATCCCTTGCAGAAAAGCTTAATCATGCATTTAAGGAGTGTGCCATTGATAATAATGGACCAGATGATGGGGAATTGCTTGAACCTGCAGCTGATGTCATAAGCCGGTGCAGAGAATATGCTGAGAAGTATGAAAATGAAAATCCAGAGGAAGAGACTGCTCTTTTTGAGGAAAGTAGCAGTGACTCAGAAGTATGGGATTGCGAAACTATAGTGTCAACGTATTCAAATCTTGATAACCACCCTGGAAAAATTGTAGCTCCTGAGTCTAGGAGAAAAAAGCTGCTCCCTGCTATTTCTGAAGCCTCGCCTATAATATCCCTAAAAGGAAAAGAGAAGCTTCCTGTTGACTATTTGCCGAGCAAGGGAAAGCATTCAGTGCAAAAGGAGGATAAGAAAAAGCGAGGTTCAGAAAAGGAGGAAAAGGATGACTCAAAGACAGAACAACTTAAAAGAAAGCAACATGGCCAAGAGTCAAAGGAGGAAAAGAAAGAAAGAAAGGTCTATTGTTGTATATTAATGTTATTTTTTGGAATCCCTTTTCTCGATATAGATTGCACATAGTTGGATATCTCTCTGTTGAGCTTGTTCTTCACCTTGCCTGCACCATTTGGGTTTCTTTTTTCTTATCTTTTGTGCATAATACATCTGATTTATTGTTAACATTAAGGTTCTACCGTTGCAGGCTGCTGTGAAGGAAGAACGGCGCGAGGCACGTCGTATGAAAAAAGAGACAAAGGAACTATATAAGTGTGAAGCACAGCGCGCACAGAAGGTTGCTGCTTTTACTTTACCATCCGCGATACATCTTATGTGAGTATCCCTTCAGAATTTGTGTTTCACATTCTGATTATGTAACATGCCTTTATATCCTTGTAAGTCGGACTACAAAGGAAGTCATGTACCTGCATAGTTTTGTAATTATGGAACAAAATCAGTAGATTACTAGGGCTTTGGGTGGTATTTCCTCTACTTCATCCTGAAATTATTTCTTTCTGATAGCATGTGTTCTCCCTGAGTTGGTATTTACAATCCCTTTCGTATCAGGCTTTATATTTCTGAAATTTTGTTTGGTTTAAAGCTCATTGTTTTTCCCCAATGGCAAAAAGGTGTTCCTCAGGCTAGCTCAAGAATTCCTAATATTGCAACTTCCCTGTTTACTAGTTCTACGCAGTGAGACTTTTAACTAGACTACAGCATTGTAGTTCCTCTGCAGACAAAAAAGAGAAGATCATGAAATTTGGATTGCTCACTTAATTTTAAGAATCACAGCTGGCTAGATGTTAATTTGTGGTGGGAGTCGCCAACTATATTATGTTTTAATCATGGCATTATTCCTCTCTTCCCTCAAAGAAATAATTGAAAACTCAAGGAGGAAATAAATGTAATTTATATTTGGCTTCATACTTTAAATTTGATGATGACAATTTACATCGTGAATATTTAATTGTGTTCCAAATATAGCAGTGGAGTAGCTACCTTGTGGTTTGAAAAAGAAAACTGATAGAATCTTTGGTCTGTTTATGCTCTCGCAGGTGATATTGTTTTGGTTTTGTGTACCTTCGAGGCAAAACCTTGGGAGCTGAAGTTGATATTTCGTTGTGCCCATAATTAGGAGCATTTGGTTTACATGTCCTCTTCCATTAGCAAGACGATGTTCGAAAGCTTTTCTCCTTTTAGTTAAGAATATAGTACATGATAGATCCTCGAAACAGTTGACAGCAACGCATGGATATGCGTGGTCTAGTAGAGTTGCTATTTTGATGTATATTTTTGTTTAATTGGTGAAATATGCAGTGTTGACATTCTATTTAGCATGTTTGCAGTTTATGATGTCATTGGAGTTTCAATGTTCTCATTACCTTTTTTTAACAGTTTGAAAAATTCACGTCATGCATTTTATTTTAAAATGAGCTTCATTCCTGTGAACTTTATCATTGTGGATTGGAATTGGATCCTTGAAATTCTTTATTCTTCCAGTGCTCAGCTATATTTGCGATATGGTTTCATTATAAAATTTGGAAGAATATGCTCACAACTGAAACTTCTGTACGAGATCATCTCATTTATGGCTTTTGTTGAATCCTTCACTTCCGACGCTGTCGGATTATTCAAAAATGCACTATTTTAGGAGAGTCCAAGCAACATAGTAAGTTGTTCATAAGA
The DNA here is from genome assembly GCF_002878395.1 of Capsicum annuum. Lineage (NCBI taxonomy): Eukaryota > Viridiplantae > Streptophyta > Magnoliopsida > Solanales > Solanaceae > Capsicum > Capsicum annuum. The sequence goes on along the minus strand of NC_061114.1, from coordinate 226,345,105 downwards.
TAATGTCACCATAAACTTGTATGCATTTATTTCGTATAATTACAAAGCGCGTAATCCGAATCAAGCAGATTAGAAGTTACATCATGGCCTCATATATATACTATGCTTTATAACCTTAGTATGGTGACATATATGTAAATGTACCTAAACAATGATTACTGCTACTGAGTACTTGTATGAATTAAAGATATTTATATATGTGATCCTGGTAACATAGATGTGAATGTACTTAAACAATGATTACTGCTACTGAGTACATGTATGAATTAAAGATATATATATATATATATATATGTATATATGATCCTAGAAATCATGTCCAGAATTCTTGATTATCAACTCTAATTAGGCACCATCGAATTAAATATATAGGTGAGACATAATTAGTATCGTATCAACCACTAACTCAGGCATTTCTTGATTACTGCTACTGAGAACCTTGTAACTAATAACTGAGTCCAGATCACTTTGCCTTGCGCTCCTTCGGATTATGGCCTCTTAGGTGAGGGATAGGAGCTGGGTTGCCTCTGTCGAAGTAGGGTGCTGGACTCCAGAAACCATAATCTTGAAACTCATCTTCTGTCTGAAACTGAGATTCAACGTCTTTGAACTTGTTAACTTCTTCCTGGATTGAAGCGTAGTTGTTGTTGTTGATCTGCTCTTCTTCTTGGAGTTGCAAGATCACAGGTGCTGGTGAAGGTGATGGTGGCGATGATGACGAAGATTTTGTAGCCATGGATAGTAGTATAATAATAACCAATATGCATAGAAAGTGCATGACTGACCTTACAGTAAAGATTGACATGCGGAACTGATGTATACATTGTTGTTATTGAGTTTTGTCAATCTATATAAAGGAGAAACAAGACTAGGTGATGTAACGCCTCTCGATGGCCTCCATTCGTTCACGTTTAGTTTTTCTTCTTTTTTGGCATTTTCTTCCATTTTTGTATTTCTTTTTTGCATCAGTTTCTATTATAATCTAATGGATCACTCCCTCCATTTCTTTATAAGTGTTCTTTTGAGTTATCGATTTTTTCCTAAAAAAGTACTTCCTCCGTTTAAAAAAGAATGATTCACTTTCCTTTTTGGTTCGTTTTAAAATGAATGACCTCTTTTCCTTTTTGGTAATACTTTAATTTCAACTTTACACGTGGCATGCTTAAGACCATGAGATTGAAGGATATTTTGGTACATTTGACACAACTTTAATTTAGGGTCACAAGAATCAAAAGTCTTTTTTACTTTTTTAAATTTCTAAATTTCGTGTCAAGTCAAACTAGATCATTCTTTTTTATCATTATCTTTCTAATATGTCATTGAGTTTATATACACTCCCTCCGTCCCAAATTGGGATGACACATTGATTAAGAAAAATAATTAACTACATGGCTGTTTTACCATAGTATCCCTATTAAATGATGTTTACATTTTAATGTAAAGAAAAAATAACTAATGCAAAGGGTAAAACATGGAAATTTTTTTTTGTCTTTTTTTGATTAATGAAAAAAGACAAGTAAAATGAGAAATTAAATTAGGAAATTTGAGACAGATAATTTGGGGCTGAGGGAGTAGTAATCAATGCCAACTTGCAAAAAATAAAATTTTGTTAGAAGTAAGTTGGTAAAATTATCGTTAATTTTCTAGGAATGGATGGCTTTTTAAAGGGTTTGCTCAAGTCAAGAGCACTTATTTAGGAATAAAAGTTATATCAATAAAAAGCTCAATTAAATAATCGTGTTATAAATGTATTTACATTATAGTGAATGTCTATCAAGATCTACTTTGATATCTATTAGGATTTGAAACATCTGTCTTTTACGCAGATTAGGAGTAAATTTTCCCTATAAATAGAGGGGTTTTGTTCATTGTATTCAAAAACTGATGATCTCTCATCCCTCAAGAGAAGAAATAAGAATTACTCTCTCTATTTTCTCTACTCTTCTTCTTTGTTCTTTCTTGTTTTATAACACGTTAACGTTATCAGCATGAGACTCTGCCAAACAAAGTGAGATTATAAATCTGAAGGATTTTAAGGTTAGTAATTCTTTATGTTATCTTTCTTTTGCTACTACTAATATAATTATTATTGGATTTGAGAAAAAATAATTGATTTGGAACCATTTATATTTTAAATTTATTCCTCAAGAACAATATTATCAAAAAGGATGATAATATGTTGGGTTCAAGTCCCGTTGATTCATGCCTAAGACGCCTTTATATGGATCAAATATTGAGTTTGAATCTCAAGACACCATATTGATAATATTGTGAAGACTAAGGTAAAATAATGGGTGTTTGACGAAAAGTCATGAAATTCGACCCATTGAATATGCTTCATTCCATGAAGTGAATGTGGTAGCAATATATGATAAGTCTGAAATATAACAACTTACTTCATTCTTGAGGTGTAAGTGGTAGCAATATATGATAAGTTTGAAATATGACAACTTACTTCATTCTTGAGGTGTATGTGGTAGCTGTGCATAATATATCTGAAAGAAGACAAGTGATTGAATGCATGAAGACAACTTACTTCATTCTTGAGGTGTATGTGGTAGCAGTGCATAATATGTCTGAAAGAAGACAAGTGATTGAATGCACGAATATACGCGTGGAGAGACAATATGGTAATGATCATCAAAAGTAATGATATTTTCACACACTTATATGATTATAAGATATCACAATTTGATAGGCTTAAGACACGATTATATTTCATTCCTGGGGAATGAGAAACTTATTAACGTAAACGTGCACTTGATTGTGATTGTATCACAACTTACCTCCGAAAGAGGTTGAATAATTTTGAAATCTACTTCTGAAGTAGTAAATCTGAAATTTATTCATGTAATAGTAAATTTGAAATTTACTAAAGAAAAAATACATGTCATGGTAAACTTGGAGTTTACTAGAATAAAAGTTCATAAATTGATATGAACGATTGTGACATCTCGAAGATGTGCATGTATTGAAGAACTAGAAGATTCTTCAAGAATTATTTATGTCGTTTGTTCTCATGATAAGTTGGTTGGACCAACTAATATTGGGATTGGATCCTTTCAAATCTGAAAATTATAAAAGGTGAATAAGGGCCCGTTCACCTATCATGTGATATGTTGAAAAGATGCATCAATAAGACGATCACATGTACATTCATTGTCAACTTGCAGTTTGACATTCATAAAGTTGCTTGCTCAATAAAATTGAGTTAAGAACATAATTTTTAAATTGTGCAATCAAGAAAGTTATCTTGATGATGATAGTTTAGCATTGAATGTCTTTGATAAATAGCTAAACCATCGCTAATGAGGACAAAACTTCATGTGTTGGTCTGAAATATGATATTTTGAATACAATAACACTTGTATGCATTAAACCAATAAAATATGATTATTTCTTCCCTCTCAATTGGTTCAAGGCCGGGAACCAATTATTCCATCTAATAATTTTGATGTGCGGTATACGATTAATGAATATACCAAAATGCACAAAAATGGATTCCTCAAAGAAGTAGAGGATGTATGTTAGTTTTTCTAACATAAGGGGGAGATTATAAGCGCAGTGAAATATGTTAGGAATTATCACCAGATCCTCATCCAAAAGTAATTTAAGTCAAATACCGAAAGCATCTCATATTAAGCGCAAGTGCTCTTATTTTGTGTTCCTAAAGGACAAAGTCTATGCACGAGTGAAGCGTGGTAGACTAATCGGTTCCAAATGAAATAGTCCTTGAAAAATAAGGAGCAAATAATCATAATAAGAAGACAATGAGCTCTTGAAGAGCCTACAACATAATACTTCATGAAACCTTATGAGAGATTCATATACCTGAAAATAATGAAGTGATGAGATCTCAAAATGTTATGTCGCATTGTGAACCGATACTAAATGATATATCATCAATATCTTTGACACAATATTGACGCAATATTGTGAAAGATTATGAGGATCTTAATTCTACGTTAATTTAAGCATGCTAACGTAGAAACATTTATCAAGTGACATGAAAGGATGCATCTTGGTAAGTATTAAACTTATTTGATTTGCAATCCAGATATTTGAAAATGTCACTCATGAAATGTTGAATATTGTCACTTGACAAAACTTATGTGAAAAACTTTTAAGGATTCAAAATACTTGAAGCATAGAAAAGTTTCTGGGAAACTTATTTATAATCCTTATATTGTATAAGCTTATTGCTTGAACATCATTGGAACTCTTGGAGAGTTTTTAAAGCAATAGATTATTTGCTGAAATTTGAAAAATATCGAATTGGATTGGTTATGAAGTACCATATCTTAGTGCAATTGATGCCTCATGTACCTTGCAAATACTACAAGGTCTATAGCCTTTTCAGTTAATTTGTTAGCACGGTATATTTCTGCTCCTACTATGAGACATCGAAATGGGATAAAACACATGAGCTTGTTTTATTCTAAAGATTGCAGTCCCGATCTTATTGGTCATACTGATGTTGGGTACTTATCTGACCCGCATAAAGCTCAAATAGGCTATGTGTTCATATGTGGTGGTACTGCTATATCTTGGAGATATACAAAGCAGTCTATCGTAGCTACTTCATCGAATCATGCTGAAATAATAGCTATTCATGAAGCAAGCCGGGAATGTGTATGGTTGAGATCCATGATACATCTCATTTGAGAAAAATGTGGTGTGAAATATGACAATCTACCCACAATTTTATACAGAGATAATTCAGCATACATAACATATATTAAGGGAGGATTCATAAATGGAGATAGAATGAAGCACATTTTGCCAAAGCTTTTCTACATATATGAGCTACAAAAGAATGATGATATTAACGTGCAACAAATTCGTTCAACTGACAATGTGACTGATTTATTGACCGAATCTTCTCCAATTGCAACTTTCAAGAAGATGCTGCACAAGATCGAGATGCAAAGGTTCAAGGATGTCCTCATTAGGGGGAGTTAATACACGCTGTACTCTTTTTTCCTTACGAGGTTTTGTCCCACTGGGTTTTCCTTGTAAGGTTTTTAATGAGGCAGCTGATATATGTATTGTTAGAAATGTGTACTCTTTTTCCTTCACTAGATTTTTTTTCCTACTGGATTTTTTCTAGTAAGATTTTAACGAGGCACATTATCTATCTAGACATTCAAGGGGGAGTGTTATAAATGTATTTACATTATAGTGAATGTCTATCAAGATCTATCAAGATCTACTTTGATATCTATTAGGATTTGAAGCATCTGTCTTTTACTTAAACTAGGAGTAAATTTCCCCTATAAATAGAGGGGTTTTGTTCATTGTATTCACAATCTGATGATCTCTCATCCCTCAAGAGAAAAAATAAGAATTATTCCCTCAATTCTCTCTACTCTTCTTCTTCTTTATTCTTTCATGTTTTATAACAAATCGAATGTAATAAAGCAAAAAGAAAAAAAAAATTGAACCAAGCCATAATTAAGTACAATTAAGGAAAACACTTTATACTCATTCAATTATAATTACTCAAAGATACGTTTACTTTCTTTTCATTTTATGTTACTAATTTTTTTATCTATAAATACCAAAAGCAAACGTTCTCTCCTGCAAAACATTCTGCCTTTTGCTCATTTTTCATTGAAAACTCTTTTAGCAAGAAATTAATTTCTTTCTTTTTTCCTTTTCCCCCATTATTGGTGTTTTTGACACAAGAATTAACTTAAATATTATTTTGGCGCCTAATTTTTATTTGTTACAGATTAATTAAAGAACATTTTAATATTATTTATTTTATATTGAAGTGTATCTTTAAATCATGCCTTATTATTAATTTGCAGTTAATTGCATATCTTTGTTGCACGTGCATATTCCTTCCACCAATGGCATTGTATTCCAATTGCTTTTATGGCTCATCTAAGGCTTAAATGGACGTGCATGCAAGTGTCTTTGGCTCTTGGATAATAGTGCCTGAATTTGACTTTTTTTTTTTTTTTTTTAGATTTATGTGATTGATCTTTCCTCTTTTCTATTCATTTATTCATTGCATGCAAAAGTTTCTTCATCTATAAATAGTGTGATCTTGTATTACTTTTCAAGTACAAGAAAATAAAGAGTTAAATAAAGAGTTAAAGAAAGTTAGGAAGAAAAGAGTTTATTAGTAAAGTGATGTGTTGTTTTTGTGGAGCTTTAAGCTCAATTTATCCAGAGTCGTTGAGTTATTCTTTGTGAGAAAGTTGTTATGTCTTTGAGAGGACAAGTCGAGAATACTATTATTGGACCGGTGAAAATATTTAGTGCAGTAGGCTTGAATTTTTTTAAAGAGAGCGAGATATCCACGACTCTGCCTAGGAGAACAAATTATTATATTTTCTTTGTTTTTTATATTTTCAATTGTAATTTTTGTAACATTTCACCAACAGTTAGGAAGCGAAAGAAAGCTACATGTGTATGACCTTATTTGTGACAAGTATTCATCAGATTCAAGCTTGAAGAATATGTCATTCTTAGTGATATATCTAACTTTATCTATATTTGGTGCAAACTTGTCTTCTTAAAAGTGAAAACTCCTCAAATATGGAGTTAAATCACCAAAATATTCATTAAAAATTGATATACCTCTTTACCTTTCAAGAAATATAGTGATAACCTATATTCTACGTTAGAATTTTACAAAACTATATATTTTTTTAAAAAAGGGGCTCATAACAACCAAAGTCTTTTGGCTTCTTCCACTTCTAAACTTAAACGTTTCCAATGATATAGTGCAACTACAAAAACGTCTTTAACTTAATTCTTTTTTAACTACCCCTATTAAAGTCCCCTAGTTAGGTTTAATTTACAAAGAAGCAAATAAATATTGAGGCCTAAATCGTGGGTTAATTTAAATTTCTTTAGTTAAAAACTCAACGGTCTTTATTTTCATTACTTCCACACCGTTTTATTATCATAAGCTATAAAATAATTAGTAGCCATAGTCATACACTATTTGGTATTTCATTGTATGTAGTCCTATAAATAAATATTGTAAGACTGTAATTTGTAAAGATGATCACATAAGTTTTTAAAGTTGTTATGTATTTGGTGCTTATTGTATTCAAGTTTTAATTTCACTCTAAGAATAAGATGAAGGCTATTGAATGGTGGCTTGTGGAGTGAAAGTAGACAAGAGTTTGAATGATTGTACATTTATTTTGTATATTTTTCTATTTTTTAATGATAAAAATTGTAAAAATGATGTTACATTATTCATTTTTTTAATATGTTTTCTCTATTATTTATTTTTATCTTGTATTTTATATGAATTTTTAATTAATGTAAATTCATAATTTCTTCTGATTCAAAATATTACTTATGACATTCAAAATATACTAACCATCATCTTTTATAATCATGTGAAGCACGAGCAAATTCGCTAATTGATATTTAAGTTTACCTTGGGCTGGTATTTGTTGTGTTTCATGCATGAGGGATGACATAATCATGGTTCTTGCATGCACAACAATTTTGAGAAACAGCTCATGTCGTCAGTCGTCACAGATCCAACTTCTTTCCAGTGCTAACTTTCCTCCTACTAATTTTGTATCCTAATCTTCAACTTTCATATCCTCCGTGAATCGGAGGCGGACCTAGGTGCATAGTTATGGTGCTTCAATATTCATTAAACCCGATATTGATTAGATATAATTATATAAAAAAGTGTATAATAATTGGTATTGGATTGAAACAAGCACCTTGAAACTCCTGAAGATAGCTGAGTGTTTTGGGTTTAGGCACAGAACCTTAAAGCTTTTAGGTGTTAATGTGTGTATTTGAACCTCCCAAAAACACCCACAATCTCTAAATTCTGTGTCTGTCACTGTCGTGAATTGAAGGCATGTGTCACCTGGGTCTATTATATATTGTTAACCTTTTGCACCTTCTCACAAGGAAATTTGTGCTCTTATTTTCATGCTTGAACCATTTCAGTCTCGCTTTACGTGTTCGTAAGTGCAAAGATTAACAATAACGATAACAACAATAACTTATCCAATAAATCTCACAAGAAGATACTGTGACCTTACCCTACGTAGCACATACGTGAGCCTACGTGGACCTTCAGTGTGTTGATTCATTGATGTGCTAGGCACTAAAGTTGTCCAAAAAACGATTTTAATTAGTCCAGTGGGTAATAGAGCCCTCTGTAAGTTTGAGTGTGTCTCAACAATTTCGTTTATAGTTTAGGGTGGAAACAATGCATTTACTCAAGAAATAATAAGGAAAAGAAAAAGCTAACTAATTTTTATCAAAAAATTTTTACGACACTGGATTAAACAATTCAAACTTTATATTAATAAATAAAGTTTTAACAACAACATCCAAGTTAATGTATTACAAATAAATGTCTAACATCTTATTCACTAGAATTAATCCTTATTTTTATCAATAATCATATTAGTATGTGAAGTTAAAGATTATAATCCATTTCTTGCGTTGTGAAATTTATGAAATGAAACTACATCATGACACTTATACTTACAGGATATCAATGGTTTGTTGAGCAATTTCTTCAACATATTGTACATCAAATGGATTACTCATTTTATCCCGGTATGCTTCAATCGTCAACAAATTAGTACGAACCTTTTGGTCTAAAAAGTCACTCATATCAAGGTAAGTAGGCAATATTTTGGCTAGCTTTTGTATCTCAGACGATGGCCCGAAACGTCTCCTTCGCAAAATCGAGTCATAAACTCGGATGTGCCTCTCTTTTGGAACGACGACAGCCAACACTCAATGGAATTCATCACCACAATTGATTGGGATGTACACTTCGTCGACCAAATGCCAAGGTAAGCAAGCCAAAATGCTAAAAACTTTAATGATGTTGATTAAGTATTCCTCATTTCGGGAAACTTCCGGCTGTTGTTGACAATACCTATCGTAGGCATTATTGATGTAAACTTTGTACAAACAATTACCTGTCGTGTATCTGTATTGTTCTTGTGTTTGCAACTTGGTCTTCTTTTTGCAACTTGGCCTTTTTTCAGAGGTAGTAAAAAATGACATCGATTTGCTGCACATATTATCAAACATTTCGGATTAAGTGACAAAAAAATTAATACGCAGATGCAATTAGATAAAGTATTAACTAATAGTAATATGTATGGCATTTAAAGGACCTCATCATTCCAGCAAGTTTGGGGTTGTGACATCAAATAGAACCAATTCTTCGTTTCGGGATATGCAACAACAAAGTCAAACATATCAAAACCAAGACTTGATTCGTTCACTTTGCAGTGTTCGTCATTTTGTTTTCTACATGATGATTTATATATGTTAATGTCATGTTCTTAACACAAGAATTGTATAAATCAATATCTTTAAAATTAATTTATGTACCCGCCGGCTTGATGCTTTAACAGCCCATCGGCAATCCATTCTGAATAGTCGTTGATCAACTGTGTTAGTTTTTTTGGATCCTCGTTCGAGATGTTGAACCCTTCAATCGGGTAATTCTTCTATTCATTTGAACTGACGGACTCCACTTTTTTCTTCCTTGGAAGCAGTTGATGGATTATCCATTGTGATATTATACTATTCAACAGTAGCTTCTATTGTGACATTCACCTGGAAAACTAGAATTGTCAATGCTAATTACATATATACAACAGATTGTTCATCTGTTGCAATAGATGAGTGTTATGTTATAACAGATGGATCATCTATTGGGACAAATTCGAATGGAAAAATCAGAGCAGTACGATAATTTCAAATAGATGACCCATCTGTTGCAACATAAGACTCATCTGTTGTAACAGATAACGCATATGATGCAAGAGGTTAGACAGTAATTACAACATATGTATATATATCTATTTGATAATTTTTAGCAGATGTATCATCTGTTGAAACATATATATGCTTGTTTGTTTGTTGGAACAGATGATGTACATTCACCTTCTTCACCTCATGCTGCTCTCCTATGGCCCTTGTATACTGAATAACGGACAGAGACATTGCAATTTTGCTTTTTCGATGCTTGATGATGCCTTAGAAATATCTTTCCTTCTCCTCTTAGCCACCTTGATCTCTAGTGGAGTGTATGGATATGAAATCTTCTCTGATGGAATAACACTCCTCTTAGATGTCATTTTCTTTACAGAAGTAGTTAGTGCATTAATAGCATTAATCACTTCGTCATGTTTTGCCTTGCAGTCTTGACATTTGCATGCAGAATATTCGCTAGATGTGACAAAATATGGAGAAAAATCTGTATAACCAGTATGCTCATAATCATAATGGCTTATTATTTCAAAAACTGTAATAGGAGCATCATTAGCTCTAACAGCAGTATCACTACCACTACCATCATCAACAACAACGAGTCCATCCCCTAAAATTATTTTTCTTGTAATGGTTGTTGCTCCAAACAATTTTATTTTTATTCCATCAACGACTTTAGGGTCCGATAAAGTTTGTACAGATCGTAAAGTAAGAAAAAATTGCATCTTCAACTCTTGGTTGGTTGGAACAAGCCAAGGATGGATAATCTAAAATAAATTGGTACATATATTAGAATGATGATGAAATCATTTAAAATAATCATTAATTAAAATAAAAAATTAATTAGAATTAGACTTACTGCTTCCTTCGGGGGAGTGAAAAAATCAAGAAGTTTTGACCAACAACCATCTCAGGACTCTTGAACAGGAAACTTCTTCGTGGTAGTTCACTTGTTGTCTCAAATAAGGAATGACTTCAAATGCCTAAGCCTATAACATAATGCCAGTAAATCAAAAACATTATTGAATAAAAAATGAATCATATCATAATAAAAAAATATATACTATGAAAGCTTATGGAAAGTCATATAAGTTGACTGTCTTTGGCATTAACGGAGTCAACAAATATTCGATAGTCATTTTGAAACTTTCATAATCCTAAGGATAGCTGTTAAATGCCTCAAGATCCGCGGAGAGATTTGTTAAATTGAGGCTTATGTTGTTATTAACGTCTCTTGCACAAAGAATATTATGTACAAACCAAACCAAGCACTATGTTTATTTGTGCTTCTTTGAAAGTCCTTTACCTTTCAACGCTTCTATCAAATTTTTATTTTTGAAGCTTGGACCAACAACGGACACCAGGTTATCACGATCACTCGACTTGTCTTTGCCTTTTTTGGGTGTGCGGAGTACTTTTTTGGGGGCCAAAGTAGGTATAACTTGAGAAGGAGAAGGAGGATAACATTTTAGTCCAGTAACTATGGAAAACTCCTTTCAACCAAAACACACAGTCATGCCACAGTAATTTATCCACACCTCATCCATATTATCTTTGTTTTCATACATAAACCTACACTTGAGAAGATCGTATATTATTTTTATCTGAAAACGAGCATTGTTGTCCTCCGGCAAATCAAGATATTGCCCAAAGCAGATTTTCCTGAAATAAGAATCCAACTTTTGTTCTCGAAGTATTTTTCTAAAGGCGTCGAAAGATTTTCCCACGGCTGACTTAACCACGAAATCACCCGTTAAATTTGTGGCACCATCGCACTGCATTCTCATAGGATAACGATCAATGCTGAAAGTTTTGACCAACTCTTCGGTCGAAGGGCTATTAGCATTTGGATCATCTCATTTGAAACATTACTCCTCTTCGTGTTGAATATCTTCTGCTCCTGATTGAGATAACACTTACAAAGCAAGCTCATAGGGTGGTGGATATAGCCGAGCTGCTTCACTTGTTCCTTTACTTGGACTTGATTTGGTTTCTTTTCTTTTGGGAGCCATATTATTTTAAATTAACAGGAACATAAAATAGATTATAATTGTTTAATGCATCGTTAAAAGGAGATAACAGTAAATCTAATATGCACAACAGTAAAATAACAGTTTCAATAGACCACACATTTGTTGCACTAGATATGTTATTTGTTGCAACATATAACCAACCTGTTGCAGCAGATGAGTAAACCGTTGGAAACAATAAAAAAAGATCACACATCTGTTGCACCAAGTATTTTATCTGATGCAACATATAACCAACTTGCTGCAATAGATGAGTAATCTATTGGAAATAATAAAAACATATCACTAATCTGTTGCATCAGGTATTTTATCTGATACAGCATATAACCAACCTGTTGCAACGAATGAGTAAACCATTGGAAAACATAAAAATAGATCACTAATCTGTTGTACCAGGTATTTTATTTGTTGCAACATATAACCAACTTGTTGCAAGGATGAGTATCCGTTGGAAACAGTTAAAACAGACCACTAACCTATTAAACCAGGAAGGTTATCTGTTACAACTTATAGCCAACTTGTTGCAATGGATGAGTAATTCGATGGAAATAGTAAAAATAGATCACTAATCTATTGTACCAGGAAGTTTATCTGATGCAATATATAATCAACCTGTTACAACGGATAAGTAAAAACAAATCACTAATTTGTTGCACCTGAAAGGTTATTTGTTGTAACATATAACCAACCTGTTGCAACGGATGAGTAATCCATTAGAAACAGTAAAACAGGTCATTGATCTGTTGCACCTAGCAGGTTATCTGTTGTAACATATAACCAACCCGTTGCAACAGATAAGTAATCCGTTGGAAATAATAAAACAGATCACTGAACTATTAAAACATATCACTCATCTGTTGGAAAATGAGTTATCTATTGAATCAATATTGGTTAAATTTTTTCTAAACAGAAGAGTCGTCTGTGGCAACAGATGAATGATCTATTAGATTGTTCAGCTGTTATATCAGATTTTCATAGTTGTATCAGATTTTCATCTGTTGCATCAGATGTTGCATCTGTTTCATCAAATGTTTCATCTGTTGCAATGCCAATTTTACCAAGACAAACAACAAATCAACCCAGCAACACCAACACAACACACACACATACACTAATAACATCAACAGTGATCAAAAATCACCAACAAATTGAATCAACAGTTTGATAACTAGAAGAAGAAATGCCAGAAAATAGGGTTTTATTCAGTCCACATTTTAAATTTAACCAAGAAATATTAAAATTGTTAACTAATACTAGAAGAGTAGTTGGCTCAAGTTCCTCTGTTTCTTCATAAATTTTTACTTGTAAAAAAATAAATGGGACGACAAAGAACTCAAAGTTGTTGTCTGATAAGTATAAATTATTCATGTATTTTCATATATAAATAATTTTTTTTTTAAATAAACCCATTAATAATATATATCTATTATCCATATTTACTAACAATCTTGCAGGAAAGAAATATTGAAAGAATAAGAGAACAAAAAAAAAGTCATATTATGGAAACATAAAAATATAGAGAAATAAAGCATCAACAAAAATTAGTGTCGCAATAATGATGATCTCTAAAGTGGCAACAACACTTGATGTCTCCACAAAGCCATGAGACCTACATTATATTTCTTATAAATAGGAATTTAACAAGGAAGGAAAGGGCATCCGAGAAAAGGAAAAGAGGAAGCAACTACATAATAATTTTCTTTAAGTTTTCTTTTACTACATGTTAGTTATTCAATATTGAAAATTATTCTAGATCCTGCTTTAACTAAATAGCGGAATTCTTCTTCTTGAATATTTCTTCTATTTTCTTATTTAATGGAGAAGAATATTTTTGTTAGTAGTACCTATTCTAGTATGGAGTAATTTTCTTTTGTGTTGGAAAAATGATGAATCTAGATATTTCTATATAACAGTAAGTATTATTCCAAAATTTCATGTACTTGAGTTGAAGCTTTCTATTTAATTTTATCAGCTTTACTGTTAGATGTTACTTTATTTATTAAATCTATCTATTTTGTACTTCAAATTAACATGTTATTAACTCTGTAATCTAGAGAGACGGAAGAAATAATACCATTAATTAAAGTATTAATAGATTGTTAATATTTATTTAGTGACATCTATCTAATTTATGTTATAATTAATTTCACTTATTTGTAATCGAAAGAGGCAAATAGTGTATTAATTAGTTATAACAAGTAAGGTAACAGAAAGGGATTGTTGGACAGTAAAACTTTTGAAGCCGAAAATAAATAATTCGAGACAAGAAAAATATTGCAACAATCAATTTATTGATTTCAATGTGAGTGTTACAATCTCTATGAATTCTCTGATTCGCCTTTTCAAATATAAATTCAAGGGCTTAAAGCTTGATCTTGAATTTGAACTTGATTTGATGGACTTAAGGGACTTGATCTTGACTTATGCTTGAATTCAAGGGCTTTTGAGCTTGTTCTTGAATATTGCGGTCTTGATCTTGAATCTTGATGAACTTGATTTGAATGCTTGAGCTTTTTAGAGAAATTACAACGTTTGATCCACGAGCTTTCTCTTGCTACTTGTTAGAGTTCTGGGGGTCCCTTTTCCAAATTATGAGACCCCTATTTATACTTGTGGAAAAGGAAGAGTCATGATCAATATGAACTTTCTTTGACCAATCATATTTGAGTGATGTGGCACCTTTTGTATGGGCTTGTTGTATCAGTTTGACATGTGGTACGGTCCTATTGGCTCTTTCACTTGACTTGGCATGCCACGTCATTTGACACGTGACGCTTATTTTGGCCTCTAGAATATGACAATATCTTGGGCTTAATAAAGTGGGATCATCATCTTAGCCCAAATTAATGGACTAACCCAATAAATATTAGGCCTTATTTAAATCCATACCTATTTGGACTTAAATAATTAATTCAATTATATTAATCCGCAATATTTATTTAGGACTAATATATTTTGAATTTAATATAATTTAAATTTTGTACGGATTTAAATTTAATAAAATTGAATCGCCCACAAATGCCCCCTACTTCAAAACTTGTCGAGACATTTAATATTTTAGAGACTAGCCATGAAGTATGATTATTTAAACATGTTTCCTTCGTACTTCAACGATTTTCTATACATAAGAACACCTCATTCAAAAACTTTAAAGTCCAACCATATTGACATTGTCTCTCAAAGCTCTCTTATTTTTTTTTTCACGAATCTCTATACTTAAGACCTGTTGGCGAGGCATGATATCCAATTTCAAACAGTTTTGGAAGACTTTTTCATTACTTTACTTAACCAGGAATAAAAATCTTCCGATTTAAACTTAGATTGGAGAAAGAAACAACCTCCAATTTGAGTTTGTATGGGAGAAGGAAATCAACCTCTAATTTGAATTTGTATGGGAGAAGGAAATAATCTCCAATTTGAATTTGGAGATGGAAATTATTCCAATCTAAATTTATATTGGAGAAGGAAACAATCTCCAATTTGAATTTCTCCAATATGAATTTGGAGATGGAAGTTATTCCAATCTGAATTTATATTGGAGAAGAAAACAATCTCCAATTTGACTTTGGAGATGGAAGCTATTCCAATCTGAATTTATATTGGAGAAGAAAACATTCATCCTACAACTCTATAAAAGAAGGTAGTTTCCCCACTTTTTAAATATCAATTTTGGGGTTTCCAAGTCATCAATTATATTGAGGTAATTTTTTTTGCTCCCACTTTTCTCTTATTTTCGTCACTTTTTTTCAGCACAACATGTTAATGGTAGAAAATTCATATCTCATTGTAAAAATATTAAAATCATGATCCGTTTGATGTTCAAATAACTAGACTTCAAGATATACAACATATCCAAAATTCAAAATTAAAATCCTTCAATATAAATCTTGATAATTTTTTGAAGTTAGCCCTGAATTTTATCATGCTGAAAATTCCAGATTTGTGCGTTTTTACTAAAACTTTCATATCTTGAAGTAGGAAGGATGAAATCACAAGCCGCTTGATTCTTGTAAAACTAGACACAAATATATATAACATATCCAAAATTCATAATTTAATAAAATTAATATATTTTTAGGTGTTATCCCGATATCAACATTGAGCTTTGATGCATCAAACAATTTCAGATTTATGCGACATCACCAAAAAAATTATATCTCAATGTGAGAGTATCAAAATTATGATCCGCTTAATCCTGTAGACGTAGGAAACATGCATGTATAACATATCTAAAATTTGTATTTTATTATTTTTTGGATTGTTCCAGATGATTCTTTAAAGTCGATCTTATATGCTATCTGACAGAGGATTTAGATTTGCATTGCTTCCCCAAATAATTTATATCTTGATATGAGACCATCATCATCAAAGGGAGTTTTGATTGACTAAAACTCTATTTTGAGGGATTTATTTTCATCAAGGCATCTTATATCAATCAAAGTTGGTGATATACAACTTTCAAGATCGCAGCGCTCTGATAGGTAACATCCTTTCTATTTGTGTTTTTACTTTCTTTCTTGTCCCCCCTCTTTTTTTTGCAGGGTTGAAACAAATACCAATATGCAACAATTGACTTAAGGTGTGAGAGTTTAACTTTACCTCCGTACACTCTAAGACCGACCAATTTTGACTTCCAGACGGTGGACGTCGGCTTAAGGTGTGCGAGGCTTCATCACCTCAAGACCCGACCAATTTTTTTCTTGAAGAAGGTGGACGTCGGCTTAAGGTGTACAAGGCTTCATCATCTCAAGACCCGAATAATTTTTTCTTGAAGATGGTGGACGTCGGCTTAAGGTGTGCGAGACCTTCGTCACCTTAAGACCCGACCAATTTTGCTTGAAGACGGTGGACGTCGGCTTAAGGTTTGCGAGGCTTCGTCACCTCAAGACCCGATCAATTTTACTTGAATATGATGGACGTCGGCTTAAGGTGTGCGAGGCTTCGTCACCTCAAGACCCGACCAATTTT
>NC_061114.1:226226991-226325369 GCF_002878395.1 Capsicum annuum | reverse complement strand
GGCTTAAGGTGTGCGAGGCTTCGTCACCTCAAGACCCGACCAATTTTGCTTGAAGACACAATGATTTTCATTAAGTATGGACCCTTTCACCGATGCATTTATGCGATGATCTTCTCTAAGTATGGGCCCTTTCATTGATGCATTTATACGTTGGTCTTCTTTAAATATGGGCCCTTTATTGATCAACTTAAGGTGCAAAGGGACAAATTTTGTCCACCTTAAGGCATGAAAATTTTGATATCCTTGTAAGGATAAACCCGTTAGAGGCCAGCTTAAGGTGCAAAGGGATAAATTTTGTCCACCTTAAGGCATGGAAGTTTTGATATCCTTTTAAGGATAAACCCGTTAGAGGCCACCTTAAGGTGCAAAGGGACAAATTTTTTCCACCTTATGGCATGGAAATTTTGATATCCTTGTAAGGATAAACCCGTAAAAGGCCAACTTAAGGTGCAAAAGGACAAATTTTGTTCACCTTAAGGCATGAAAGTTTTGATATCCTTTCAAGAATAAACCCGTTAGAGGCCAGCTTAAGGTGCAAAGGGACAAATTTTGTCCACCTTAAGGCATGAAAGTTTTGTTATCCTTTTACGGATAAACTCGTTAGAGGCCAACTGGGACAAATTTTGTTCACCTTAAGGTATGAAAATTTTGATATCCTTTAAGGATAAACCCATTAGAGGCCAGCTTAAGGTGCAAAGGGATAAATTTTGTCCACCTTAAGGCATGAAAGATTTGATATCCTTTTAAGGATAAACTCGTTAGAGGCCAACTTAAGGTGCAAAGAAACAAATTTTGTCCATCTTAAGGCATGAAAATTTTGATATTCTTTTAAGGATAAACCCGTTAGAGGCCAACTTAAGGTGCAAAGGGACAAATTTTGTCCACCTTAAGGCATGAAAATTTTGATATCCTTTTAAGGATAAACCCGTTAGAGGTCAGCTTAAGGTGCAAAGGGATAAATTTTGTCCTCCTTAAGGCATAAAAGTTTTGATATCCTTTTAAGGATAAACCCGTTAGAGGCCAACTTAAGGTGCAAAGGGATAAATTTTGTCCATCTTAAGGCATGGAAGTTTTGATATCCTTTTAAGGATAAACCCCTTAGAGGCCAGCTTAAGGTGCAAAGGGACAAATTTTGTCCACCTTAAGGCATGAAAATTCTGATATCCTTGTAAGGATAAACCCGTAAGAGGCCAGCTTAAGGTGCAACGGGACAAATTTTGTCCACCTTAAGGCATGAAAGTTTTGATATCCTTTTAAGGATAAAACCGTAAGAGGCCAACTTAAGGTGCAAAGGGACAAATTTTGTCCACCTTAAGGCATGGAGATTTTGATATCCTTTTAAGGATAAACCCGCTAGAGGCCAGCTTAAGGTGCAAAGGGATAAATTTTGTCCACCTTAAGGCATGAAAATTTTAAGATCCTCTTAGTTGTAGGCTTGGAGAACTTTGGAATTCCAAATCCCATTGAAGGAACTCTCTTTCTTTTCGACGAATTGCCCCCATTGAGTCACAAATATTTAGAGTAAGTCCAAAATTTATTTAGAATAGTTTCATACTTTGTATCAATATGGTAGATACTGCAGAAACATATATTTTTTTTGACACCTATGCAACTGAACTCAGAATGAAATCCCAAGCGCCTACGTACCTCAGTAAAGAGGATCAAGTCACAACGTAGTTCTGGGTGAGTATTTTTTTTTGTGTCCTAACTTTTGCCTAGGCCGCCTCTTTTGAGGTTTTCAACCTAGCGAACTTTCATCATTTTTTTTATCCGTACACAGTTTATACTCATGCGGGTCAGGAGTGGACATGCAGTTTATACTCGTGCCTTAAGGAGTGTCATCTTCCTTCAAGGATAGTACTTCTTCAAGAACTTGGCATTAATGGGGCCAATCCTCACGCCGTTTGTGTCGATAAGCTTGTAAGCACCATTTGAATATGCCTCTCGTACGACATATGGTCCATCCCACTTTGGGGTGAATTTGGCCCCAGACTTACGAGAAGTGATAATGGGCCTTCTTATTGCAAGGACTTGATCTCCAACTTAGAAACACCTCAAGCAAACTCTTTTGTTGAAGGAACGAGATAGCCGACCTTGATAATATTCAAGATTTTATTGTGCCTCCAGCCTCTTCTCATCAAGAGCTTTTAGCTCCACAAGACACAACTTAGCATTTTCTTCATCAGTGAGCCCTTCTTGAATAGTCAGTCTCAAAGAAGGTATTTGACGCTCAAGTGGTAAGACTGCTTCAACTCCAAAAGCAAGTGAGTATGGGGTTGCTTGTGTTGGTGTACGATAAGTTGTCCTATACGCCCATAAAGCTTCTTCCATTCGCTCATGCCAGTCTCGTTTGAATTTGGAGACGACTTTCTTCAACAAGTTGCATAAAGTCTTATTGAATGCTTCAGCTAGACCATTGGCGGCAGCGTGGTACATAGAAGATTTACATTGCTTGAAACCAAAGAGGTCACAAATTTTTTTCATCAGCTTGTTATCAAATGGCTTTCCATTGTCAGTTATTATGTACTGAGGAATTCCAAAGCGGTAGATAATATTCACTCGGATGAAGTTTGCGACATTTTCTTTCTTTACTTCCTTGAGAGCAACAACTTCAGCCCATTTTGAGAAGTAATTTGTCCTGGCCAAGATGTATAAGTGTCCACCAGATGATTTTGATAGTGGACCAACAACATCCATTCCCCAAGCATTGAATGACCAAGACTCTATAGTTGGATGTAGTACCTCTGGAGCTTGATGTATGAAATTTGCATAGAATTGGCAAGCTTTGCATCTTCTAGCATAGTCTAAGCAATATTTCACCATCGTTGGCCAATAATATCCCATCCTTTAATGTGAAAATGGAGCTTCAGTCTAGACTGGTATGATCCATAAACTCCCGAGTGCGTTTCTTGCAAAGCTTGAATTGCTTCTTTCTCTCTCAAATACCGTAAGAGTACTCCTTCAAATGATCTTCTGTACAGTGTCTTTGTAGTAAAGGAAGCGAGGTGCACGACGACGAATGTCAGTCTTTCTCCTTTGATCTTCTGGAAGTATCCCATAACATAAGTAATCAATGATAGGTTATCGCCAATCTTATTTTATAGCTTCAGACACGGCAACGAGGTATTCAACCTTATTTTGTACATCCTCATCTGACGGTGGTACTACCCATTCTTAGCGGACAGTAACTTGGGTCTGATTTGGAAGAGTCGGGGTTGAGGCCAAAGCAGCTAGGGCATCAGCTTGCTTATTTTCTCTCCTTGGCACATGTTGGAGGGTTACTCCTCTAAGCCATCCCATCAACTTTTGTGCATATTCATGATATGGTCTTAACTCAGGATTTCGGACTTCATAGCTTCCCAACGCTGTTTTATCACCAATTGAGAGTCACCAAAAACTTGTAATTGCAGTTGTTTCATGTCGACAGCCATCTCTAATCCGAGTATGAACGCTTGATACTCAGTAATATTATTGGAGCAACGATTCGTTAAGGTAAAAGAGTAGGGGATGACCTCTTCTTGTGGAGTGACAAACACTACGCCAGCACCAGCTCCATCTCGATGTGCAGCACCATAAAAATACATCTTCCAGAGGGATCTAACTTCAACAGCCATTGCATCTTCATCAGGGAGTTCATCGCTCCGCTTCCAATCATCAGGTATTAGGTAATCTGCCAAGAAGTTAGCCAATGTTTGTCCTTTTATAGCTTTTTGAGGAATATACACAATCTCAAACTGTTGAAATTGAAGGTACCATCTAGCAAGTTGGTCATTAAGGACTAGTTTTAACATTACAAACTTGATGGGATTTGCCTTAGAGATAAGCCGGACAACATGATCTTAAAAATAGTGCTTCATATTTTGAATCGAGAAGGCTAATGCCAAACATAACTTCTCAATTGGAGAATACTTTAGCTCATTCGGTGTCATCATTCTGCTCAAATAGTAAAGAGAATTTTCCTTGCCTTCACTATTTTCTTGAGTCACTAGTGCTCCAACTGACCTCTCTTGTGCCACGATATAGAGTATCAATGGTTTCCCAGGTATGGGTGCCGCAAGAACTGGTGGATTTATTAAGTATGCTTTGATACTCTTAAAGGAATTACTACAAGTTTGGTCCCATTCGAAGGAAGTGTCCTTCTTCATGAGACGACTTTTCCAGCCAGGTTTGAGATGAACCTTCTTAAATATGCTAGCCTTTCTTGAAGGCTTTTTAACTCATGAATATTTTGAGGCTCAGGCATATTCAAAATTGCCCCAACCTTGTCTTGATCAATTTTAATTCCTCGGTGTCGTACAATGAAGCCAAGAAACTTTCCAGAAGTAACTCCAAAGGCACACTTCAATGGATTCATCCTAAGTTGATATCTTCGAAGTAACTCGAATACCATTCTTAGGTTTTTTAAGTGGTCGTCTCTCTTTCTTGACTTCACCACTAGATCATCCATATAGCATCAACATTTTTATGGAGTAAGCCATCAAAGATGTTCTACATAGCCCTTTGATAAGTGGTACCAGCGTTCTTCAAACCAAAAGGCATCACCTTGTAGCAGTAAATACCTTTGGGCGTATGAAATGCAGTGAGTTCTTTATCCTTTGGCGCCATATGGATTTGATTGTAGACGGATGAACCATCCATGAAGGACGTTGCCTCACAACCAATGGTGGCATCAATCATCAACTCTGGTATAGGGATTGGAAAGTCATCCTTAGGGCAGGCGTTGTTGAGATCCCAAAAGTTAACACAAACTCAAATTTGTCCATTCTTCTTCCGTACTAGAACAATACTTGAAATCCATGTGGAATATTTGACTTCATGAATAAAACCTGCTTCAATGAGTTTGTTAACTTCATTTTCAATGAAAGGAACCAACTCTGGCCTAAAGCGCCTTTGGGCTTGCTTAACAGGACGAGCACCATTCTTGATCGCCAACTGATGGACTACTACTTTCGAATCTAAGCCAGGAATTTCCTTATAGCTCCAAGCGAAGACATCCATATATTCTTTAAGTATGTCCATATAAGCAGCTTCTTCCTCTACTTATAGAAACGCACTCAGGTAAGTTAGTCTTAGTTCTTCATTAGTTCCAAGATTAACATCCTTCAGGGAATCTATTATGGCCTTTACTCCTTCTTCAAGTTAAGATAGAGCATCTCCAGTATCTTCCTCCTCTTGAGGATCATCATCGTTGATGGATATGTGGTGACACCAGAAAGTATCTTCCATCTCTTTATCAACCTTTATCTGAGACGAGACCTCATTCTCATTTTGGATCATAACATGATATGAGGAGCCAATACTTTTTTCATCTTCCTTACGTTCCTTAGTATACACCACCGTATGAGTTTTAGCTTTTAACACCTCATTGCATGAAACCACCAGTTCTGTCTATCGCCTCATTCTGGACGGGATCAAACTTTGGAAGTCCTTCTGGATTTTAAATAAAGAGTGCATCATCATGCTTTGATGAATTCTTTGATGCTTGTTAATTTTCTTCTTATTTATAGGTCCCAAACTTTCGAACACGGAAGTTCTTGCAGTTGGTCCTCCAAGTCGATCAAAGACAGAGGGTCTTTTAGCAGCAGTGGATTCTTCTTCTACGGTGATGTAATTACTGACTGCCTTTCTTATGGAGATTCTAATTGGAGGTGGTTGTGTGTATCCTAGGCCTTCATATGATTGCCTGGTTGTAACCTCTGATGGAAGTTTGCCTAACCTTGATGGCTCATTAGGATTGTATTCGGCCTTTACAAATAACTTGTATGTATTTGGATCAAAGCCCTCTTTCGTACGCTTCGTAGGGAGTGTCATATCTTGTGGCAGATTTTGAGCCACAGACTCTTCAAGAAGTCTTGAGTATGGATTTATTGCATCAATCTTCCTGATAGGTAAAGTTAGCCCATTTAACACATTATCTTGGGAATCCCATGAGTGATCTTTTTCTTTCCTTACCTTTGGTACGTAACGAAGAATGGGAGTTGCCTTCTTTTTCGTAGAAGCGACACCTTCTTTATTTGAAGTGGAGAGAATCTTCTTGGTGGCAACTTTTTCAACAGTCACCGTGACCTTCTTAGATGCAAGATCGTCACACTTGGTAATGGTGAGATCTTTAACCCTTTTCTCATCCACAACATGTTTCTTTAAGTAGAATTTTGCATCGGCAAAATGTGACTCAGCTTCAGTGAATGGCTTGTCATCAGTAACTATCTTTATTTCCACTCCGCCTTCAAGGTACTTCAAGCATTGATAGTAAGAGGACGAGATAATTTTGTTCCCATGCACCCAAGGCCTACCAAGCAATATATTGTATGAAGTTTTTGCATCAATCACATGCATCAATGGGTTTGATTAAAAATCATCCATACGAATCCCCAACTTGATACATCCTATGGCCCTCTGGCCCCCTTGGTTTAAGCCTTGGATCATTATACGACTTTCATCCAGTTCGCTAGTAGCGATGCCAAGCTCCTTTATCATACGGATAAGCAGGATATTGACTCCAAATCCCTTATCTATCAAAATTCTATTGATCTTCTTTCCTAGAATTTGACCCACCATGTATAAGGGACGGTTTTGTAGGGTCTCACCAAGTAGAAGATCGTTATTTGTGAATGTGATTTTTGTACCACACACATGTGGCCATGAGTTTCAGCAAGCTTTTCAGAAGGTGAAGGAACCTCCACGGGTAGATTCTTACCCTTTGCCCCCTCTTTAGCGATATTAAAACAAGACGCCTCAGGTTGGCTTGGGCGGTCTTTACATGAAACCAACTCGGTAAGAATTTCTCTAAAGTCACCGGACAATGATGTTTTTTATGGTGAAGCTCCGTCACCCTCATTTTCTTTGGGAATCCAACCAACTTCTGTTTCCTGGGTTTCTTTACCATTCTCCTTCTGGTTGGCTGCTCGTACGTCTCCTTTCGCAGACTCATCTTCTTGCGTCTACATCTGGTCACCAGAGTCTAACATTCATCATCGTTTTCATCAACTGAAGACCTGTCAGGCTATAATATCTTCTCATTATGCTTTTTGACACAAATCTAAACCAGTTTGAGTGAGCCAAAAATGATAGATTTTTTATGAGAACTGGCTGTCTCATCGTTGAAGAAGATTTTCTTTTCTTTTGCCAGTTGCATGACTTTATCTTTAAAGACAATGCATTTCTCCAGAGGGTGACTTATGAGCCTATGATATTTGCAATAATTAGGATCATTGGTCCTTCCAGCTTTGTTGGGATGCTTCATCTCTGGGAGTTTAATGAGCTTATGCTGAAGGAGTTCATCAAAAATCTCAGCACCATTAGAATCAAGGAAGGGATATTTCTTTTCTTGCATCTCCTTTAAACTTTTTCGATTCAGACGTGCTCTAGAAGTCATCTTCACACTTTGCTTCTTGCTTACCTTTGTGGTGACCTTCACAGGAGACACATCAACATTCAAGGACTCCTTGTTTTCATTTTTGGGAAGATACTTGCCCCATCTTTTGGGTTTCTGCTTTTTATTTCTCCTTCGAGGGTCATCAATAGGTGCTCTTTCCTTTCCAGCAGAAGACATGCTCAACTCTATATCGTGAGCATGAGTAGCTAACTCTTCAAAGGATTTTGGTTTAATTCCTTGCAAGATGTAGAGAAGCCCCCAGTGCATTCCTTGGACGCACATCTCTATTGCAGAAGCTTCACTGAGCCTATCTTTGCAGTTTAGACTCGTATTTCTCCATTGATTGATGAAGTCGATAACTGGATTATCCTTTCTTTGCCGAGCATTTGTGAGCTCTATCATGCTCACTGTACACCTTGTGCTATAAAACCAATTTAGGAACTCGTGTTCCAATTGCTCCCAACTATCGATGGAGTTAGGATCGAGGTCTGTATACCAATCAAAGGTGTTTCCCTTCAGGGAACGAACAAACTGTTTGACAAGATAGTCACTGTAAGTTCCAACATTATTACATGTCTTGACAAAGTGTGCAACATGTTGTTTTGGGTTACCTTTACCTTCAAATTGTTGAAATTTGGGGGGTTGATAGCCAGCAGGCATTTTGAGGCTATCTATTCTTGCAGTGTAAGGCTTGGCATATGCAAGGGAAGACTTGGTGACAATATCATATTTGTCTTTGAGGGTCCCTTCAATGAATTCCCTCAATTGCCCAATCAGGATCATTTCCTCAGCAGAAACTTACACCTCTTTAGTCGATGGTGTTTGTTTCATAGGATTTTCTATCTCATGAAACTCTGGAGCTTTTCTCGAAGCATATCTAGATTCTCCGTCTATCAAGACTTCCACCCTATCCACAATCTTATCAATCCTAGCCTTTTGATTCTGAACATAGTTTGTCAGGCCTTTAATTATCTTTGTCAGATTTGTAAACTGCTCCTCTATAGACGAGGAATCAGTTGTCATTGCTTGCATGATCACCGAAGATGTTGGAGAGTAACACGGATTATCACGTAAGTTGATCTTTGAAGTGCTCAGCTTATGCGGTGTAAGTGGAGATGACGCATTTGTTGAATGACCATCACTCTTTGCGCTAGAGTATTTAGAACCAGAATGCTCAAGTAGAGCCAAAGTCTTCTTAAAAGATTCCGCAACACTGCTTCCTCCTTTCGAAGCATTTGTATTGGACTTCGCTCCTTTTGGGGTTGAAGATTCAAAAACTAGAGTTGGCACGGACGACACTGGACGTGTTTGTTGTCGTAGCAAGCCTACCTTGCTCCTTGTGACAACTCCAAAACTTCCGAAAGTAACACCAAGGATGCTTTCCACTTCGGCAGAGAACCTTGAATCAGCAGCCTTGAAAGTAGTTGATTGAGAGTTGACCTTTTTGAAAGTCATTTCAGTGTTGTTAAAGTTTGTAGTTGGAAAAATTGAGATGAGAGGTATAGATTGTCCCACTGGGCGTGCCAGAATTTGTTGGACAATAAAATTTTTGAAGACGAAAATAAATAATTCTAGACAAGAAAAATATTGCAATAATCAATTTATTGATTTCAATGCGAGTGTTACAATCTCTATGAATCCTCTTATTCGCCTTTTCAAATATAAATTCAAGGGCTACAGCTTGATTTTGAATTTGAACTTGATTTGATGGACTTAAGGGACTTGATCTTGACTTGTGCTTGAATTCAAGGGCTTTTGAGCTTGTTCTTGAATATTGCGGTCTTGATCTTGAATCTTGATGAACTTGATTTGAATGCTTTAGCTTTTTAGAGAAATTGCGGCGTTTGATCTACGAGGTTTCTTTTGCTACTTGTTAGAGTTCTGGGGGTCCCTTTTCTGAATTATGAGACCCCTATTTATACTTGTGAAAAAGGAAGAGTCATGATCAATATGGACTTCCTTTGACCAATCAGATTTGAGTGATGTGGCACCTTTTGTATGGGCTTTTATTTCATGGGCTTGTTGTATCAGTTTGACATGTGGTACGGTCCTATTGGCTCTTTCACTTGACTTAGCATGCCACGTCATTTGACACGTGGCGCTTATTTGGGCCTCTAGAATATGACAATTTATCTTGGGCTTAATAAAGTGGGCTCATCATTTGTAGCCCAAATTAATGGACTAACCCATTAAATATTGGGCCTTATTTAAATCCATACCTATTTGGACTTAAATAATTAATTCAATTATATTAATCTGCAATATTTATTTGGGACTAATATATTTTGAATTTAATATAATTCGAATTTTGTACGGATTTAAATTTAATAAAATTGAATCGCCCACAGGGACTTACTACAAAAAGAGCATGTTTTAGTTCAAATATATATTTTTGAGTCTTTAATATTACTATTTTGATGATTAAATTGTATAACCGAGAGGAGTGCATTTAATTGTTCAAGATTAGTAATAAAACATAAACATAATCGTGAGAGGTATTTATACATTTTTGAGAAAAAAGAAATTAAGGAATAAAGAGTTTACTTTATATAGAAATATTGAGTGAAGTCAAAATCCCAATACCTTTAACATATTTGAAAGAAATATATATATATATATATTTGTTTTCTACCATCTGTTTATGCACTAACAATTAGTTAATTCGACATTCAACTATTTCTGATTTTCTCAAATAGTAATTGAAACAAGAAACATTTGTAGAATAGATAAAACCAATCTCTGTGGGTTCGACATCTTTCTATACTATTATTTAACAGAGTGCGAGTAAAAAATATATATATGCCATTGACTCGTCATTGTCGCCGGAGAAGTCTTCATGTCGATTGACGGTTGAAAGTCGAAAAGGAACTCGCCCAACTATTTGTCGCCGGCGATTGAAGTCATCGGGGATTGAAGGGAGAAATTTTGCAGAACTGTTGGTTGGAAGAGAGTTGAGAGAAGCTGTCGAGAGAGAGAGGAGAGAGACGGTCGATCATTTGGAGAGGAGAGGGGTGTGGGTGTGGGTTGATTTGTATTTTTGAAAATATTAATCAAGTCCACAATTAACTTAATCAAGTTTTCTAATGATGTTTAACCCTTTAAGTTGGTCAATGTCATAAATCCTTCATTCAAGACTTAAAAGACACATTTCCTTCAATTTTCTCTAGTTTCATCTCCTCCCCTGGCCCCCTCAATTTTAAAAAAAATAAAAACTTCTCTTACACCTCAGTCGCCCATGCCTCCATCCCCACCCACCCTTCTCCACCCAATTTCCATCTTTAATCAAATCTATACTAAAAAATAATTATGTAATTAAAAAAAAAATATGTTTCATATTTTTTTTATTCTATTATTCACAAATAGGATTAATAAAATTATCATAATGATATGTATTGTAGGGCTACAATATATTTATTATTTTTATTTTTGTCATAACGATATGTATATTCATATAATATTAATATAACCTTTAATCAGTCTGTCACATAACTTAATATGAATGTCTACTACTCTTTTTTAATACAACATAAGCATTTATTTTTGAAAATTTTTTTTTTTTTTGAGTATTAGTTATTTACTGTACCCCCTCTAACGACACCTACCCAATCCAACATTAATGAGTTTATTAATTTAACTTTTTGTATTTAATATTTTATTAGCTTGCCACCTTACTTATAATAGCTTTACTTTAATCATATTCAAATATTTCATTAAATTTCAAAGTCATCTCATCCCTACGAAGTCTTTAGTTGATTGCCTTTGCGCAAAAAATTTGATTCGATATGTTGCTTAATATGTACATGTTGGACCTCTTGTAAAATTAATTTATACCAAATATGTTGAAGTAATTTTAAAAGGAAATCAAATAAATATAAAAAAAAAATTTATAAAATAATCTTTAACTTGATATATAAATATCTATGTGTCAAATATCAAATAATTTGATCTTAATTTCAATTATACATTAAATATTGCTATAATAGTGAGGAAAAGCAACAGACAAATTAAGTTGAATAAAAATATTATCATATGATTCAGATACCTTTCTTGACATAATATTATTTAATAAAAATGTATCTCAAAATCAAATACATACTTTTCTTAACATAATTTTTCTATACAAAGTGAACATACTAAATAAAATATATATATAATATCCCTTACATTCTTAGATTTAGTTAGGAAGTATTATTATTATTTTTGGTGGAGTGTTAATTTAAGACGGAAGGAACATTTCACATCATATTTGTAATTACAAAGACAATATGACTGTAGCTAGTATATATTTGTAATTTGAAGTCGTGCAATTGTCATATCTATAATGTCAGCACATGCATGATAAAAAGAAACATTTAAGAACTTTATATATTTCAAATTCAAAACTAAAATATTGATTCAAAAGTTATAATTTTTCCTTTCAAAATAAACCTAATTCTGATTCAAATATGTTTCTTCAATTTAAATTCAAATACATTATATTTTAATCAATTAAATAACATAACATTTTGGTGCTTGTGATATTTTCATAGTTTAAATTTTTCAAGAAGATATTCAAGTGTTTTTTCTTACTCTATTTAATTTCTCAAAATGACTCGAACAAAATAAATTTAAAATAAGGCAAGATCTGTTCTTTTCTCTTTAATTTAAGTTAAAGAATAATTTGTCAATTCAAAAGATAAATAATTTAATATTTATAATTATCAATGTGTATAAGAAAAATTAAATGTAAAAATCATGAAAGAAAAGCACCATAAAAAGGAATAACAATAATAATATTAAAGACAATACTTAAAAAAATGTTTTAAAATAATTTACTAAAATAGGTAAGTGAAAACATATGTTTAAGAGTTAATTTAAATTGATTTGAAGAATTTGGAGACACAACCATCTTAATAAAAATGTAATTTTGTTATCACATATAACTCGTCATTGTTCTTACCTTTTAATTGCCTTCTTTTATATTTCGCCAATGTTCTTCTCCCCCCCCCCCCCCCCCCCCCGGGTCCTTCTTTATTCTTGTTGTTCTTTTTTGCTAATCAAATTAACAATGCTAATTAAATTACAACAACAAACCCAGTATATTCCCACATAGTGGGGTCTGGGGAGGGGAAAATGTACGCAGTCCATACCATTACCCCCGAAGGAGTAGAGAGGCTGTTTCCGATAGACCCTCAGCTCAAGACAAAAGACCATAGACCAACAGTTGTGCAACATGATAAAGAACAAAGAACCAACATCCACAAAAATAAAGTATAATTAACCAAAAGGCAAGCAATATGCTAAGGTAACAAAAGAACCAACACTCACAAAAAAAACAGTATAATTAACAACCCAAGGACCCCCTCCCCCATAACTGGAACTCCCAACCAAGCTATCCTTAAACCTCCTAACTACGGACTACGACTCGACCACCCACCTTAGCCTTCTAGTTTAATACTTTTCCTCCAAACCTTTCTATCTAGGGTCATGTCCTCAGTAAGTTGTAACTGTTCCATGTCACGTCTAATCACTCCTCGCCAGTACATTTTTGGTCTACCCCTACCCCGCTTGAAACCCTCCAAGGACAACCTCTCACATCTATGGACTGGGGCATCCGTGCCCCTTCTCATCACGTGGCCAAACCATCTCAACCTCACTTCCCGCAACTTATCCTTCACCGAAACCACTCCCACCTTCTCCCGAATAGTCTCATTCCTGACCCTATTCGCCTTCGTAAATCCACACATCCAACGCAACATTCTCATTTCTGTAACCTTCAATGTTTGGACGTGAGAATTCTTAACAGGCCAACACTCCGCCCCATATAACATGGCCGACCGGACTGCAGCTCTATAGAATTTACCTTTAAGCTTAAGAGGCACCTTCTTATCGCATAAAATTCCCGAGGCAAGCCTCCATTTCGTCCAACCTGCCCCAATACAATGGGAGACATCCTTTTACAAACCGCCTGCAACTCCAACTGCACCACCACATTGTCGTTGTCTTGCCTTAAGTCGCTAAACTTACACTCTAAGTACTCTGTCTTGGTCCTACTCAACCTGAATCCTTTAGATTCTAGGGTCTGTCTCCAAACCTCCAACTTATCATTAATATCTCGGTGCGAATCATCAATCAAAACTACATCATCCGCAAAGAGCATACACCAAGGAACCTCCCCTTGTATATTTTGTGTCAACACATCCATCACTAAGGCGAATAGGAACGGGCTAGGAGTCGATCCCTGGTGCAGCCCTGTCAAGACCAAAAAGTGCCCGGAATCCCCTCCCACCGTCCTTACCTGAGTCTTCGCCCCCTCATACATGTCCTTAATCAAACGGATGTACGCCACTGGTATCCCTCTCGCCTCCAAGCATCTCCACAGAAACTCCCCAGGAACCTTGTCACACGCCTTTTCCAAGTCGATAAACACCAAGTGCAGATCTCTCTTCCTCTCTCTATATCGTTCTACCAGCCTCCGCACAAGGTGAATTGCCTCAGTCATCGATCGACCAGGCATAAATCCAAAGTGATTCTACGAAATAGGCACTATCTTCCTCAACCTCCGCTCCACCACCCTCTCCCAAATCTTCATCGTGTGACTCAACAACTTAATACCATGGTAGTTGTTGCAACTTTGAATGTCTCCCTTATTTTTGTATAAAGGAATCATCGTACTCTATCTCCACGCCTCGGGCATCTTAGCTGTCTTGAAAATATTATTAAACAAATGGGTTAGCCACCTCAATCCTGCTCCGTTAGCATACTTCCAAAAGTCCATCGGAATCTCATCGGGCCCCGTCGCCCTGCCCTTTCGCATCTTGTGAATAGCCTCACATATTTCCTCGACCTTAAAACGCCGACAGTAGCCGAAATCGCAAGGCTGCTTAGTGTGCTCCAACTTCCCTAACACAATACCCCTGTCCCCCTCATCGTTTAGGAGCTTATGGAAATACGACTGCCATCTTTTCTTAATTAGAACGTCCTCCACCAAAACTTTTGCATCCTCTCCTTTAATGCACTTCACTTGGTCCAGATCCCGACCCTACGCTCCCTAGTTTTGGTAAGCCTGTAGAACCTCTTTTCCCCGCCTCTCTTCTCTAAACCCGAATAAAGTCTCTCAAACGCTGCTATCTTAGCAGTCGTAACTGCTAACTTAGCCTCTTTCTTAGCAAGTTTGTACTCCTCCCTGCACACCCGCTTCTCCTCTTCTTCCTTACTCTCAACCAACTTAATATAAGCCGTCTTCTTCGTCTCTACCTTCTTCTTAACTTCTTCATTCCACCACTAGTCCCCCCGATGCCGGCCAGACCATCCCCTAGAGACACCCAAAACCTCTCTAGAAGTCTCCTTAATGCAACCCGCCTCCCTATCTCACATACTATCCACGTCCCCCCGACACTCCCACGCCTCCATCCCTTGCAACTTTGCCTCTATCTCTAAAGCACTGACCGGAGTCAAGTCACCCCACTTAACTCTAGGTTGACCCTCCCCACTCCTCCTCTTCTTGCCCATCTTAATAACCAAATTCATCACCAGAAGTCTATGTTGGGTCGCCTTGCTAATTAAATTAGTCATTTTAAAATAAACTAACAAATAATAAAGTGCAACTTTCACTTAATATACATGCATAAAAAATAGAGTACTTTTAATATACAAAATTGAATTAATTCTTTTTCTAAATTCGTATGAGATAAACTAAGGAGAAAGAATAAAAAATGTTAATGCAAAAAATATTGTTAGGCATTTTAATAACTACTGCTCTTGTCCTTATTAGGTTGTAACGCCAAGTGAATCAACAGTTGTATGGGCAGAAGTAAGTCGAGCAATCCTAAGTAGAAATTGGGATAAAACAAAGCAAGCAACGACAATAGTAGAAGGAACAAAAAGAGAAATTGCAAAAGAAACAAATCCAAATCTAAAATTTGGGTTTCAAAATATTTTACAGTATCATATAACAAGGAGTCAGGGTGGGAGCAAAGCTTGAAACGTATATAATAGAAGATTGAGAAGTTAGAATTTTATTCCAACTTAGATTTTATTTGAATTCAAATTTCAAAATCCTGTCACTAACATATTTCTTGAAAAATAATATATTTCAAAATTAAATTTTCAAATCCTATTTATCCTTATCACAAATATCTTTGGATAATTATAAATATAGATTATAGAGAATAAATTATTATTATTATTATTATTATTATTATTATTATACTGCATTATAACTAACACCAGTACTTCTATTCTTACTTCCAGTATCTCTATATGAATTTTATTATTTTGAAATAGTTAAGTTTATTTAGGATTCTTAACTATGAGTTCCTTATTAAGCTAATGACCCTTTTTAAAAAAATTTAATGTATTTTTAAATTTAAATTATTTTGATTTTTTAATTTTATCTTAAGAATTGCCACGTGCGTTTTTAATATCTTGCCATATATATATATATATAGAGAGAGATAGTTATAATCAGTAAAATTTAAAATTATTATCTGTTAAAATATCTTTTTAGTTGCTTAAAGTTAGGGTCATTTGGATTAAAATCCTAAATAGCAGTCTTATGAAAAACAATTTAGTTAATCCTAAATCGTAGTCTTTTGTTAAAATCCTTCAATTAGGATTATAGATTACTTACGCTTCTTTTTCGGTCAAGCTTTTGGGTTGAAAAAATTTATCAATTAATTTTTAGAGCTTAGTTAGGACTCTCAAAATATAGTTCCTAGGTTTAAGTTTATGCAATTTTTTTCCTAGCATTATTAGTTTTAAATTCAAATATTTAATATTTTTTAATTTACAATTTTTATTACAATACTTGTTAGTTGTCCTAAGAATTGCCACGTGGCTTGACAATAGTTTGCGACGTAGCTTCTTTTCATCCCTTGCTTTATAATATATAATGTAAATATAGATTTCTATTTTATTTATTATTTAAATAATGTACACAATCAAACATGAATAACTAAAAATAAGAAAAATAATACTTTCTACATGCATTATAATAATTAGTTCACTATTGACTTTACACACATATATTAAGAAATAATAAATGACAGAATTAATTTTTATCTAATAATTTTAATGGTGAGAGCGTAAAATGAGACATTTTATCTGGTATGAAGTGAAGCATAAGCCCCATGAATCCTTTGATTTTTAATATTATATAATTAAAAATAAATATTTCATAAAAAATAGTACATAATTAATTAACTCTCACCTTCTTGTAACTCGATCAGTATATTTACACACTTATATATAAGATATTATATTTTAAAAGAGAGCAGAAAAGGTAAATAGCTTGAAAGCTAATCTCTATGAGACATGAAAAAAACTAAAGAAAAGAAAGGAATTAGGAAGAGAAAGTGCACTCAGTACCTTCTTGAGTAACGATATCATCGACATCCATCGATAAATACATTTGAAAGTGTAACTTCTAAGTTTTCTTTTGATTTTAGTATTTAATTATTCAATTATATATTTTAGTTTTAAGTTTAAATTAGAGATTTAATAAGAAAAAATTATTGTACCTTATAACCTTTCCGGCTTACGTTTAATATGTGTCTCACGCTTGGACGAACGCCAGAATGCTTAGACTAACGCTTTAAGCGTTCGCCTTTTGATACTATTACCTTCCCTCAGTACCTCAGAGTATTTTTGGTTATGCCTTGCCCCGAACTGAGCTTCAAAACAAGTTCAAATTGCCTTTTAAAATATTAATTTTACCTTATTATCCTTTGAATATAATATATTTATTTTCTCCGTTTAAAAAAGTTGACTTATTTTAATTTAACATGGAGTTTAAAAATTTTTTTAAAAAATATTGAATCTTGTGGTTTTAAATTAAAGTTGTGTCAAATGTACAAAAAGTATTTTTTAATCTTGTGATATTCAACATAATATGTGAAAAGTTAAAACTAAAGTATTGTAAAAAAATCATTCTTTTTTAAATGGACTAAAAAAGAAAGTAGTCCATTCTTTTTGAAATAGAGAACAATATTTTAAAAAATACATTAAGTAATAAACCATTCTTTTTCCATGTTATTTTATGTGTCATAATTTGACTGCTTAGAGTTTAAGAAATAACAAAAAAGTCGATGATTTTATCACATTATTCTTTATTAAGAAATATACTATTATTATCTTTAATTAAGTGAGACTTTATAAATAAAATTAATAAAAATAAAAATGAAACTCTATCTTTAAATACTTATCAAAAAGAAAAAATAATATATTTTTTTGGAACGAAAAAATAAACTGACGACATATAAATGAAACGGGGAGTATTTAATACTATGAGTAAGATGAATAAATTATATATTACTATTTGAAAATATATTTTTAATATTGCAAACAAATAAATAACAAATATTTAATTTGATTTTATCGGAAAAGAAATCAAAATAAAGTGATAAACCAAATACTACTACTACATATTATTATAAATAATAAATAAAATAATAGTAGCGGCTGCCGTGTTGCATTAAAAACCAGACACTGAAGCCCTATA
Organism: Capsicum annuum; assembly: GCF_002878395.1. Taxonomy (NCBI): domain Eukaryota; kingdom Viridiplantae; phylum Streptophyta; class Magnoliopsida; order Solanales; family Solanaceae; genus Capsicum; species Capsicum annuum. The sequence goes on along the minus strand of NC_061114.1, from coordinate 226,307,514 downwards.
CCTTGCCAGTGCTATATAATGAAACAGAGATACATTCGTGTACATAGTTTATGCCTTTCTCATCCGTTTGATTAGAATTTTAGATCCTCTTCTTCGTTTGTGTCTCACTTTGAATTATCAAATTCGATTTTCTTTATACTGCTTTAATCTATACTTTTTAGGTCAATTTTGTTTTGTTTTTGTATGTTATTATTCCCAGATCATAGTTCTTTGTATTATTTGTTTGGTCAATTTAGTGTTTTGGTCTTTTTGTTTCCATTTTGATTTATATTATATCTATTCTTTAATTTTTTTTTATTTTTTTTTTAATATAAGATCTTTTAAAAATCTTTGGTCTTGTCGATGTAGTTTTAATTTTAGGTTTCTGCCCCCTATGTTTTCTTGTATTATATCTTTGTTTGGTTTAGGCTTTGACATTTTTTCTTAATTTAGTTTTAGTGCTTGTTTCAATCCCAAATTTTTTTTAATGCTTTCTTTCAATCCCAAAATTTTCCTTATAGTAGGCTTTATGATTCTTTAATTTTCGACTTTTTTTGTCTCTAATCTTTTTCTATTACTAATCAACTTATTATTTCTATATTTTGTTTCAGTTTATCGGAACCTTTTTTTATTCTTGTTAATTTACTGTCTTAATTTTTTTGCTAAATTGTATGTTATTAGACATGGATACTATGGATGTGGCCCATTTAACTACTCTAGTTTGGCTGGCCCATTTAGTCTGGCCCATTTATAATGAAAGGCCCATCATAATGGAAGCCTGAATTATTCTAGGTTGGCCCATTTATAATGAAATGTCTTTTTCCATTTATATAGTGAAAGGTCCAGCATAATGAACTATTCTAGTTTGGCCCATGCATAATTAAAGGCCCAGCATAATGGGAGCCTGAACTATTGTAGGCCCATTTATAATTAAAGGCCCAGTACTATTCTAGTTTGGCCTATTTACAATGAAAGGCCGTATAATGGGAGCCTGCGGCTCTGAAAAAATTTTAAAAATAGTAATTCTGTAATCTTAATTATAATTTTTATAGTAATAGTTTCATAATTATGAAAAATATTAAATTATATTTGTATTTAAGTAAAATGTTGCTATATAAATACATATACAAATATATATATATATATATATTTCTCATAAATATATATGTACAAGTGAAAAATACATATTTCAATTGGTAAAATATTACAACTTTTGAGATAAAGTTATAATTTTAAAAAAATATTTTAAAAAAATATTGCTATTTATTGCTTAAGATGCCATTGTTTTTTTCCAGTTTTTCAAAGCTTAATAGGTTTAGGATTCCAAGTTCTCCTCTGCGTCGTCATTGCTACTTCTCTGCACATACACTGTAAGTACTTCCCCCCATTATCTTGTTGCTGTGCTTTTTTACGTATATAATTTTGGGGTTGGGGGGCGGGTTTGGAAGCTATTGTAGTTTTTTTGTACTGTTTTGACACTCTGTATGAGTAATCTTGATTTGCTCTTCCACTGCACATACACTGTAAGTACTTTCCCCGATTTTCTTGCTGTGCTTTTTATGTATATAATTTTGGGGTTGGGTGGTGGGTGTGGAAGCTATCGTAGTTTTTTGGTACTGTTTTGACACCGTGTATGAGTAATCTTGATTTGGTTTGCTCGGATAAATGCTACTTCCCCCCATTATCTTGCTGTGCTTTTTGGTACTGTTGAGTAATCTTGATTTGGTTTGCTCTGATGAATGCTACTTTCCCCCATTATCTCAGACTTCGGCTTCTTAGTGTGGTCAAGTGGTAAGTCCTTTCTTTTCTGTCTGAGAATATGTCTTCTCTTCCGAGGTGGCATGAGACAATCAGTGAGTTTCAGGTGGCTTTAGTCTTTGTGATTGTTCCTGATGTGGATCGAGTCTCTGGTAGTTCTAGGTGGCTAGAGACCAGCGCTAACAGTCCTATTTCGAATTCTAAAGTACACGAACATCTTTGACATGAGGTACGTAGTCGCTAGAAGAGGACGCTTTCAATCTTTTTTCATGAAATCCAGACAGCAGGGATAGAGTCCAAGCGTACCTTTTTTGTGTATATAATTTTGGGGTGCGGAGAAATTTCAGCTATTAGTTTTTTTTGTTCCTACACTAGGAAAGTTGTGTATGAGTAATCTTGATTTGATTTGCTATGATAAATGCTACTTCCCCATTATCTTGTGCTTTTTTATGTCTATAATTTTGGGGTGTGGAGAAAGCTGCGTGGAAGCTCAGAGTTTTATTTTGTTTTGCCTAGTATATTGTATAGTTTATTTTAGTTTTTTTTTTGTAGTACTGTTTTGAATCTGATTATTGATTTGATTTTGCTCTTTCCGGGTGAGAAATGGTTGTGTTCCAGTTGTGCGTGAATCAGAATTTTTGTCATCGAACGTTTTGGGGGGTTTTTCTTGTTTTTTGAAACCTGCAGTGTATCTGTTGATTCTATTTGTTGATCGAATCTCTGGTATTCACTCTTTGAAAGAACAATATGTGACTTTGGATGATTTCTCGTCTAGAACTAGAGATAACAAAAGAATTACTGTGAAAAGCACATTGGCCTATAAGATAGTAGATCCGTATTCAGCCTCCTATGCCGTTGCAAATATTCACTACACTCTGCAGAAGACTGTGCTTGACCTGTTAGCACGACAGGTATCAAGGTTATGTTTCATGGAACTTATTTCTGAAAGGCCCATTATAAGAGTCTTTGTTGAGGTATTAATTTTATCTTGCAAAACACAGTATTCTGCAAAGTGTGTTGAACATTTTCAACGGAATAGGAGGCTGAATACAGATCTACTATCTTATAGGCCAACGTGCTTTTCACAGTAATTCTTTTGTTATCGTCTAGTTCGAGACGAGAAATCATCCAAAGTCACGTATTGTTCTTTCAAAGAGTGAATACCAGAGATTCGATCAACAAATGGAATCAACAGATACACTCCAGGTTTCAAAAAGCGAGAAAAAGTATACAAATCATCCGATTTGAAATACGTGTGTTTTGGAATCGATTGCTGCTGTGAAGGATTCTGCTGAGTCCGCCTCACTCTCAAAAATCAGATCAGGAATGAGAAGTCTACTTTCATTGGCTTATATCTTTTATGAGCATGTCTTGAGTGTTAATGGAGGAGGTGGAGCTTTGACTCCAGGCAGTGAAAGTTTGTCTGGCACTGGAGGCTTGAGTGTTAATGGAGGCGGCAGTGGGAATGGAACTTTGTAACTAGTGGAAATGGAGCTTTGACTCCAGGCAGTGGAACTTTGTCGGGCACGCACCAGGCAGTGGAACTTTGTCTGGCACTGGAGGCTTGGGTATTAATGGAGGAGGCAGTGGGAATGGAACTTTGTCTGTAACTAGTGGAAATGGAGCTTTGACTCCAGGCAGTGCAACTTTGTCTGGCACTGGAGGCTTGAGTCTGTAATTAGTGGAGCTTTGACTTCAGGCAGTGGAACTTTGTCTGGCACTGGTGGCTTGAGTGTTAATGGAGGATGCAGTGGGAATGGAACTTTGTCTGTAACTAGTGACTTTTGTTTGAGCTAAGGTTAGACTTTTGGTATAGTGATTAATGTGTTACATGTGGAGGTCACTTTGCTTCGTATTCTTTCTTTCAATATTAACCAAAAATTACAGAGGTTGGTCACTGTAGTGTTCTAGTAGAGCTGTTTTTGAATAACTATCATAGTCAATTATGTTGATATCCTAACCAGTCAAAATGTCCTGCGTACATGACGTTTCTGTAGAATCAGTCTGTTTTTGCTATTTACAATTACCCTCCTATATGCATGCATACCTGACACTTTTGAAGGCAGCTAATTGTGCATATTTACTCTTGCAGCAAGTTGTTTAGTAGATGCTCTCTTGGACGCATTGCTGGAAGTATTTGAATTTACATTTTTAGTCTTTTTATTCGTCATGTACGGAGAAACATCAATGAGTGTGAGACATGTTAGTCATTGTTTAGTATGCCCAAGCTTGACCATAGCTGTGGATATTTTGAGTCCCTCGGAACAGTGTTTTCTTTTGTTCAATTGTTATGCGGATATGTCCAAATAACTATCTTGCAGATCTTACGCCTGATACTTTTCTATTTGATTAGGAGTTGACCTAAGTTTTCAGTGTGGTGAATCGTAATGGTGTTCCAAGACAATCCAAATCACTTCAAAAGGTTTATCAGCAGCTTGCTAATTTTTGCAACACTCTGTGACGACCTTTTACACATGTATGTTGTTTGAATCCACACCTGAAGTTCATAGAGTACTCAATCTTGGTTTTAATAACCATGTGTCAAACACCTGAAGTTTATAGAGTACTCAATCTTGGTTTACAGTGTAGTAGTAACTCTTAAATAGTTTTTTTATTTCTTAGTTTATAGTTTTGTAATACGGTCCTTGTTAGGCATTACATGACTTGGAAGTGTGCATCTCTAATGAGGAACCTGGAGAAATTTTAGGTTTGCCCTTTTCAATCTGGAGTGACTACTTGTTACACAATTAGATGCATTTTGTGCTCACTGGCATGTTGCATTAACAGGTCTACCTAGAATGCATGCAGACTTATTCTTACTTCACGAAGGTAGATCATGTGTTATCGGAAGACTCTTGACTCAAGTGTGGCAATAATGAAAGAGAAATATAAAGTGTGGCAATAATGAAAGAGAAATATAATGAATAGTAACAACGACGAGATAATATAGTTTACTGCCACAAAAATTTAGGATAAGGAAATAGTACAAAGCATTCATAAAAATGAATAGTAACAACGACTCGATAATGTAGTAACAGAATTAAAATTACTGCTAAATCACCATTAGATTATCATTAAATTAAATTTGAAATCAAATATAATTATGTGGCATCGAAATTTTATTAAAATTAAATCTTGTACTTTTCTTTAAAAAATCATAGTTTCCTAATAAAAATCAAAAGAAAAATAGTAGACGTACGGTAATGAATCGATAGATATTGAAAAAATGAAGGAAAATGGTGAAGAGTTAGATGAAGAAGATAAAAGAAAAAAAGAATTGAAAAATAATGTAAAATAAATAAAGCTATTAAAAAGCATTTTTAATCAAGCAAATGTTGATATTTTTTTTTTTAAAAACTAAAGTTTTACTTGTTTCACGCTCTATTGAAGAGTGAAGTGCACTCTCCATGTCATGTGGGGTCAAAATGTGGTATTTATGATGATCTTTGTAAATTTTGTGGTGTAATTGAACCTTTGCAAATTTAAAGTGTCTTTTTAAAAATTTGAGACAACTTTAGTGATATCTTTAGGTCTTTAATCTTAAATTTATTGGTACCGATTTATAGATTTGAGAGGTGAGCGTCCATTTCATCCATTTCACGGTAGTATGATGCATGACAATACTATTGATCTCCATATTGTCTTCGATTAATGATATCTATGTAGCCTCACTTAAGTACCAATCCCATATGTTGCATCACTAAACATGCACTTTAAGTATCTTCTTACCATGCTTAATTAAAATTCTTTAGACTCTACGATTCATCTTCATACCATCATCAATCTAGCGTTAGCACCATCACGATTCTCATCAATAAGAATCAAGTTGACGCTAAATAACATAAACTATGACGCCACACCTCAAATGTCCTATGTTAATTCATCCAACACCAAAGCACATAGAAACGAACTAAGAGTTAATGTTTGGTGTTATCCCATCTTTATTAGCTAAAATATGTTGAACAGTTTTGAGTTTAAAAAAAGGACAAATCGCAGTAATGTAGGAGCTTTCAAATCATAATTATAGGGTACAATATAGGTCTAAAAAATTATGACACTACCAGGTTGAAGATTTCCTAAGATATATCTGTTGAGATCCTGTATCTTTTAGATACATATTCTGTTTTGAAAAAAGAATGTGTATCTGAAGATACACGTATATTTGTTATGTTATTTAAAACATGCATCTTAAGATACCCATGAATGGGTATTAGACAAGGTTTTATAATTATTTTAAGAGATAATGCATCAAAACCCTGCTGAACTTGTTCTGACAATTTACTTTAACACTTAAATTTTACGAATAATTATTTACCCCTCTTAACATCTTTAAAGTGAAGTAATTCCCCCCTTATGCTGACGTGACATTTTAAAAAAAAAAAGATAAAGAAAAAAAAGTTTCAGATGCCACGTCAGCATAAGGGGGAAAATTAATTCAGTTGATAGTTGTTAAGGGGGTAAATAAACGGAAGTTAAGTGCTAAAGTAAGTTGGGAGGACAAGTTTAGAGGGGTTTTGATGCATTATCTCTTATTTTAAAGTTAGACGTGCTTATGTAAATATAGGGTTGTAAGTAAAGGGGTGTTGTTTGTCTAATAAATAACATAACCACAAACTTTACCTATCATGTTTACCCAAATCTCCACCCTTATAAAGTAATTACAAAAATTTCAATTAATTATATATCTTCGCTGGATGTATCAGGAGTTAATTATGTATCTTGATAGGCCCAAAATTCAAAAAAATATATCGAGAGCTAATCTGTTGGATGTATTATATATTTTGACAAATTCAGAATTGAAAAAAAATGTAGCGGGAGTTAAATATGTATATTTACAAAAGGAAAAAAATGTATCTTCGTTGGATGTATCGGGATAATTATGTATTTCGACAGACCAAAAGTTGAAATTTTCAATAATTATGCAAAATATCGAGATTTTTTGTAACTAAGTTTCAAATTATCGATATTTATGCTGTTTGCCCTTATAAAATTCAATTCTATGTAAATTTTGTACGTAGACTAGATAGTTTTGCAGTGCAGAGCACGGACCAAATATTTTCGATCTTTACATATTGTATTTGAATTCGTATTCTACTGATGTTGCTTTGTAGTTGAAACTGCTTGTCCATCTTCCCTTGTATATTCCTTTATTTATAGTGCAAATTCATTATATGAAAATGCAAAATATCATGGATTAGATTGATGTTAACTGAATTAATGTATCTCGCAAAGTTCAGGGTGAAATTCCAGATCCTCTATGAATAAGAAGATCGGAATCAATCTGCTGAATACTTTTATGAAATAACAAAAGCAAAAACATAGACCATTAGGAGAATATCCATTTTTATCCAAAAAAAAATAAAAAAATAGCCAAAAGGTGCATTGATGTAATGAGTCTTTAGTTTGCGAAAAAATGACCTCTTATTGTCTATTAGTTCAGAAAATGACAGTTTTTGTAAATTCTTGAATAATAAAATTTATATTGAAGGCGCATTGATGAAAAAAGTTTTTTTTTTCAAAATGTAAATTCACAAAAGGGACCATAATGAATCTTTCTTTAAAATGTGAAAACTCATTAAAGGCTTGTGAGATTAAAGCACCGTAATGTAAATATTACTTAACAATCCGTTTGTTTTTTAACGTGAAAACTGCACATTGAAGGTGCTCTCCTACCATGCGTTTTCATCATTTTGGTCATGAAAAATCTAACAAACCCATTTATTGAAATTGTTCCTTATTCAACACCATTTTGATCCAAAATTCTTTATTTTTTCTACTTTCACTAGAAAAATTATTTTCTTCATTTTTTTTTTAAAAATATTTTCTTAGCGAACATATTTATTATAAATTATAACCAATTGAACATGAAAATTGAAAAAGATATATATTTTTCTCCATACCAATCATACTATAAGTGTACACATATTTATTAAATCGTGAATATCTATAGAATTTGCGACTTGGCTATCCAATCCCATCCATCTCATCATATTGATATATGCAAAAGGGCATACACCAAGTTTGGTTAGTTTAATCCCACAAGAATTTAGTGACAAAGCAAGTGAGTTATCTTTGTTTTGATCTTTTTAACTCCACCACCCCACGCCGCGCCCTTTCCCCCTACAAAAAATAAAATATAAAATAATTATAAACCATTATTGTTATAGCTTCTATATTTGTTTTTGAATTTGTGTTTTTATTGTCATGTTTTAAAGAACATCTTTTATGCTACTATATTTACATGAAGTATAAAAGTTATTAGTGATTAAAAAGCTTTTACAAATATTGATTCTAGAGTTGATATAATATTGTATAAGAATTAAGAACGACGTGATATGTGTGATCGAATGCTTAGTATATTATTTTCGTTCTATTTTAGTTTAATGTGTAAAATTTAAGAATTTCGATAGTATAAGTTAAAAATGATATGAAAGTAAAACAATTCAAACATCAATACACTCTCGGTAGTATAAGTTAAAATAATATGAAATAAAAAACAATTCAAACATTAATATGCGCGTGATTATTAAATGATTGAATGCACAAATTAAATAATACGAAAGTAATACAATTTTAAACTTAAGAGCATAAGATAAAAATACCAATCACGTCAACTAACATAGTAGGGTTGCAGAATTAATAAGATAAATTTGATATTAAAACTTATGAGGCCCGATAGTCGACAGATATTAATGTAAATGTGCAATCAAAACTCATAATACTAGCTAGAAATCATTTTGATTGAAGTTCAAGAATTAAAATTTCAGTATATATAATCAGTAGATTCTATACATCAAATTTAGATGTTAATTTAACTCTTGGATAAATAAAATTAACAACTTATTCAGTACACCAAAATTAGATGTTAATTTAACTCTCGGAGAAATAATATTAACAATAGTTTATTCGGTGTAATTTTATAAGTAAAGTTTGATAAGAGTAGTACGCATGTATATCGAAATCTTATATATGTGGAATAGAGAGATTATTTCTATTGATCTTAACCTCGAAAGAAATAATTTATTTTTATTATATAAACCTTTCTTGATATTACTCATGGAATATGACTCAATTAACTACACACATTTATGTATTTAAAATTAAACCTTTATATCCTTGATTATGAAACCATTATTGCTATAGCTTTCTATATTTGTCTTAGAAAATTGTGTTTTTCGGTCATGTTTTAAAGAACATTTTTTATGCTAACATATAGTTATCAGTTTATCAGTATGTGATGCTACTATATTTACATGGAGTATAAAAATTATTGGTGAATAATCATTTAAAATTCTAGATTTTGATTTAACATCCTATACAAATTAAGTGCGGCTAAATATTTGTAATTGCATGATTTATATTATTTTTATGCTATTTTAGTATAACATGTAAAATTTTCGATAGTATAAGTTAAAATAGTACGGAAGTTAAAATAACTTGTGAATTAGTAAGCATGATTATTAAAAGATTGATCGTACAAATTAAATAGTAAGGAAATAAACATATTTTTAAGCTTGAGAGCACGTGATAGAAACATCGGTCACGTGGACCAACATATAATGGGGCAATAAAGTAAGACAAAATTAACATATCCAGTATATATAATCCCATAAAATGAGGTATGGAGAAGTCGACAGACTGTACACAGATCTTATGTCTATCTCTAAGAGGAAGAGATTATTTCCGATAGACTATTGGCTCATAGAAAAAATTAGCCCTTATCAGATCCAAAGTATATTAATGTAAATGTGCAACCAAATTCAACAATATTAGGAAGCCATTTTGGTTGATATTCACAATTAAAGTGTATGATTACTAAATTATATACACCAAATTTATATGATAATTTAACTGTAGGAGAATAAGTTTCAAACAAGTCAACTTTGCTTTATTATATAAAATTTTCTTGAGTTGAATTGCAATATATTTTTTTGGCCGAACTCGTTGCACGGGAGTTATCGGGTGTTGTCTTCTTTTTTTTTTTTTTTTTTTTACACAGGATATTACGTTAGGGTAGGATTTATCTTGTGCACGTTAGTATCCTGCATTCAAAATATATGTAAATTCTTTAAGATTGTTAGTATGCTGTGCTCAAAATAGTAAATTCGAAAATAAAACTGAAAAAAGAAAAGCAGCAAACTTAATTAAAATATCCAAGTCCATAGCTTTTTTGCATGTACTTAAGGAATTTAATCCCCTTACTATATATCTGAGGTTTTAGATTACTTTCTCCTAGTATAAAATAGATATGTCTATCAATGGAGTAGAAGTACCTCAAGCGCCAATAACTTCATCGATCACAAAGAAAGACAACAAATCACGCATGACTCTGTAATTGTTTGTTAGAAAATATATAGAAAAAGTTAAAAAATTTAATGCAGAAAACTTAAGACTAGTCCTCTTATTTTATAGCCAATGAAAAGATAGTATTAAGAAGTGCTTATTGTGCTTTCTCATAAAAGTCACAACTCATAAAAAAAATCACAGTCCACAAATAAGGTCACAACCATTCAAAAAGAAAAAGTGCCTAATCAAATTGCACTATTTCTCTTATGTCTTATTAAAAAAAAATATCTAATCATTCTTTATTCACACCTTTTAAAAGCATCCCAACAATACCAGTCGAGATTTCTTTGTCATAAAAAACACCCAAGATAAATTCTACAAATAGAATCTAGAAAAGGCAAAATTTACACACGCCTCAAGGTTGACTCCAAACGTATTTCTCATGTGTGTCCAACTTCTAGCATGGCAACTTATTTGATCAATAAACAAAAAAGATTTTTCATTAACTATAACAACCTAGCATTAAGATAGCGCTGGGCAAAATAAAATTTCCTCTCTTTATAACAATCGCCAGTTTTAAAATTTTAAATTGTTTAATTACTATATTGAACATATTTATGAAGGATCTGATATAGGTGCAATAATATTTATGGAGAGTTTGAATTACCATAGTCCATAGTTTGAGTCTATATTTCCTTGACCAAGTATCATTTTTTTTTCACAAAAAGAAGAAAGAAGAATATTAGCATCATGCAACTAATCTTCATGTATGTCCAGGTTCCAACATAATTATGAAATGATTAATGTTCACATTTATGTATTAAATCATGTCTAAAATTCTTAGATTTGCTTATATTAGCCCAGTTTTAAAATGTCGACTGGATCAACTGTATAACTCAAATAAGTTTTTAAATATAAAAAGAAACAATGGTAGAGGGAAATAATTGTTGGATATGAAGAATATGATTTTAGATAGCGGTATGAATTGTGTACATTTATCCTCCTCATACCTCATTTTGTGAAAATATAATGAATATATTATTGGTGTTGTTGTTGCTGAGTATGCGGGTATTTGCTCCCTAATAGTATTTAAAATGAGTTTTTCTTAATAAAAAAAGTATTGTAGTGTGTACACTTGCTTGAAAATAGCACGTGATATCAATTGATTTTATTTACATAGATAACAAAATATGATTGCATTTTTAACTGGAGAGTTGAGATGGTTGAAACCTGTTGCATAAAATTGAGAAGAATTAGTATATTGATGAGTAGCTTGTATATGAAATGTTACATATATAACTCAATAAGATACTTTATGGCTAAAAATATACATAAAAATTCTAAATGCCACTGTGTCAGAGGCTCATTTTAAAATATCAAAAATTCATGATAAATTCAAAGAAAATTGTCAAATAATCTCAACAATCAACAACATACATATTGAAGTATATAGTACTAACAACATTTTAACTTCATGACATCGTTTTGAGATAATACATTAAAATCTCTCTGAACTTGTCTCGACAACTTTAACACTTAAATTTTACAAATAATTATTTACCTCCCTTAATATTTTTCAACTAAATTAATTTCTCCTCTTAGTATATAACACCACTCTTATGAGAGAGAGTGCATCACACTCGCTACCACATCAGTGTCAGATCACCGCCACGTCATAGCCACGTAAATAAAGTATTTTTTTAATACTTTTATGTATAAATATATAAAATATCTATAAAAATATATATAAATATTATATATATATATACATATTTTAAAATATATAAAATATTTTAAATTAAAAAAATACTCCCCCCCCCCCCCCCCCCCCTTTTCCCTCTTCTTCACCACCACCCACCCCTCTTTCCCCTCCCCCCGCCCCTCCCGTCTACCCCCACACCTGCACACACGCCCCACCCACCCTTACACTGCCACACCTAAACATTCCCCCATCCCATCTTCGTCCACCCCTACACAACCATACTGCCGGATTTTCAGGCGAATTTTCACCAGAAAACTCAACCCACTTCAAGAATTCAATTACCACCATCGAAAAATATCATAAAAGTGATAAAAAACTCAACCCACGTGAAAACTTCAATCAAATCAACACTAAATTCTCTAAAATCAACAACCAAACATCCAAATCATATAGATTTTTTAATTTTCAAATTTAATTTTATTCTTTTTTTATTGATCTAAGGGGTCGAAGAAGGATAAATTAAAGGTGGGGGGTGCAGCTTTCGTAATTAGAGGAGAAGTGGGGTGCGGGTGTTGGCGGATTTGGTGGTGGTGGGGGGGCTGTTGGCAGGTATGAGGGGATGGGTGAAGAAGAGGAGTTTTTTTTTCTTGGTATATATATATATATATTAGTATTTAAAAAAAATACAGTTCACGCGTTTTCTTTTTTTTCTTTTCTTTAAAAAAATGTCACGTCAATATAAGAGGGGAATTAATTTACTATAAAGATGTTAAAGAAGGTAAATAATTATTCGTAAAGTTTAAATATTAAAATAAATTATCAAGACAAATTCAGAATGATTTTAATGTATTATCTCTTTTAAAAAAAGATAAAAACACAACATTCATGATGGCATAAACTACAACAGAGCACTAAGAACGTAGGCATACAAAATAAGCAGTGGAAGAAAAATAATAAAACACTATACCTTCTAAAGGGTAGCATGACATGACATACCCAAAAACTATGATTCAGAAGATTCTCACTGTTAGCACAAGATTATCATTTTTTTAAAGGTAAAATAATTCGATAGACCCTTGTACTATGTCAACTTTGTAAGTTGGACATTTCTACTTACATGTTTGTCATCTGGACCCTTGAACTCACTAAAAAACAATATTTCAAATCTTTTGATCGTTGACCTGACCTATGTGGCATTAAAAGGGCTAACTAGGACACGGTGCCTTGTTAGTTATGCAGCTGCAGGTTATTTATCTGAACCACATAAAGCGAGATCTCAAGCAGGCTATGTGTTTACATAAGGAGGTACTGCTATGTCATGACGATTTACAAAGCAGTCTATCGTCGCTACTTCTTCAAGTCATGCTGAGATAATAGTTATTCATGAGATAAGTAGAAAATGAATATGACTGAGATCAGTAATAAATTCCATCAAAGAGAGATGCAGCCTGAAGCTCGATATCGAGGTTCCACAGTCATATTTGAAGACAATGCAGCATGCATAACTCGATTAAAAGAAAACTTTATAAAGGGAGATAGAACGAAGCGCATCCCGCCAAAGTTATTCACACATGATCTTCAGAAGAACGACGATATTGATGTACAACAAATACTTTCCAGCGACAATCTAGCAGATTTGTTCACCAAATCTTTACCACCTTCAACATTTGAGAAGATGGTATATAAGATTGGGATGCGAAGACTGAACCGGTTGAATCGGGATCTTCATTAGGAGGAGTAAGAATACGCGTTGTACTCGTTTTCCCTTAACCAAGGTTTTTATCTCACTGATTTTTCCCTGATAAGGCTTTTAATAAGACAACACTCAAATGTGTATTTAATTAATTTTATTTTACATGAATATTCAAGGAGGAGTGTTATGAAGGCAATACGAATGGTATGTGTATGCCAAATGTTTATCATTGAGTCTCATCTCCCACCTCTTGGTAAGTAAGGTTGTATAAGTTTCATGCATGAGCTATAAATAGCCCATGCCTTATGTAGAAAAAGTGAAAGATACAACTACAATTTGCACTCTCCATTTTTCACATTACTTGTTATTTCCATTATACTTTGTTACCTTGGTATATAATTTTATAACACTTCCAAACTTTTCCTAAACCTTTCTTCACTTAGAACCCTCTTCCTCACAATCCTACACTTTACCTTTTGTCAAAATGACCTTATTTTTCCGCCTTGCTAAGAGTTCTACTCGTAATAGGTTAACTACGGCCGGACTAACTCCTCATTTTTACAGGTAATCTCTCAAATGTTTTCGATCAATTTTGTTTCAAAATCTATTTGTTTATTTGTTTTTGTTTTTATTTTTATTTTAACCTTTTTAATTTCAGTGTAAATGCGCCTAAAATACATATTTTTATAAACAAAATAATAATAGGAGTTGACGTGGTGCATTCATTACCAGGCAATGCTTGCCAGTGCTATATAATGAAGCAAAGATACATTGGTGTACTTGTATCTTCCACACAGTTGCTGCCTTTCTACTCTTCATCTGGTCTTCTCCTCCGTGGATACTAAATACTGAAAATTTAAAAATCGACTGATAGCGAAAAGAATTTTCTTTTTCTTTTTGTCATTGATTAGAATTTTAGATTCTGTTCTTCGTTTGTGTCTCACTTTGAATTATCAAATTAGATTTTGTTTATAATGCTTTAATCTATACTTTTTAGGTCAATTTTGTTTTGATTTTTTATGTTATTATTCCCAGATCATAGATTTTACATGCTTTAATCTTTGGTATTATTTGTTTGGTCAATTTAGTTTTGGGAAAAAAACATGGTATAACTCTTTCTAAAAAAAAAATAGCCCAAGGTTGAGCGTATGATATAAAATATTCTGTCAGTTATATTAATGTCATATAATAGTCATTTCTTATTCTTTTTCAATTTGGGTCAAAATCTTATTTTTTTTCTTAATTTGGATCATTTTTACCTATGTAGTTCAGGTACACTTTATATGTCATATTGATACAATCCATATACAATATTAATATAATTTTCAACTTGGGTCATGCAACTTTTTTTAAAAAATATTTTCATTTTTTTGTTACAAATTTTTTAATTGAAAAATATTCTGTTTTTTAGTTGTTTAAAAATAATAATTAAATATAATTATATAAAAACGGTATAATTGTTATATAGAATATATATCTACATATATGTATATTCAAACATGGATATGTATAAAATATATATAAAAAATACATAAAAGTGTATAAAAATTATATAATTGCTATATAAAATGTGTTTAAAAATAATGTACATTTATTGTATAAGTTGTGTATCAAAACTATAAACTTTTCGTATAAAATATTTATATAAGTTGTGTATCAAAACTATAAACTTTTTGTATAAAATATTTATATGTATAAGATATGTATAGAAACTGTGTAGAAGGTGTGTAGAAATTATATAGAACAAACCAACAAATTGAAATAACTAGAAAGTGAAATTTAAATTCTATGACCATTTTTTATGAAATTAATTTTGGTTAAGTGGCTATTTGTGTTGTTTCCCCGTTAGTTTTTGGGTCTTTTTGTTCCCATTTTGATTTATATTAGATCTATTCTTGCTTTAATCTTTTTTACTAAAAGATCTTTTAAAACTCTTTGACTTGGTGTTGGCAATGTAGTTTAAATTTTAGGTTTTTACCCCCAATGTTTTCTTGTACTAGTCTATAATACGTGCGTTGCACGTGCATTTAATGTTAAAGAAGAAAGTTGCATGTATGCAAAGAACAAACTCATTATATTCGAATTAATGAATATACGACTTAAAAATATATATACGGTCAGACTTCTCTATAATAGCCCGTCATCATAATGGTATTTCACTATAGCGACCTGATTTTCCTCGAAATCGATTTCATGTTATATGTTACTTTTCTATAATGACATTCTACCTATAACAATAATGATATTTATTATAGTGGTACACTCTTTGTAAAATTACCTCTCTTTAATAATATATTCAAATATTTATATTTTATAAGAATATATTATGTATTGTATAAAATAAAATATTAATGATAATCATCATTAAACTAAATCAATTGTAAGCTTTTTAAGTTCTTCAACCGTTATACCTTAAGACAACATAAGTTTAATGCCTAAAATTTCCTTAGTCTTATGAGAAATCACTTGGGAGTAAGCCTGGCAACGGACCGGAATGGTACCGCCAGAACGAATTTACTGGAATTGGTAACGGATAAATATTCCAGTGTATTTTATCGGAACTGGTACCACCGAAAAATATGGTCCTTCCACCCCACCAGTGCGGTACCGGGTTGAATCGGTACGAAAATCGGTATTCCGACATTTTTTTTTTAATTTTTTAAAAACAGTTGTTTAAGGACAATCAAGGAAATTACCTCTTTTGAGGATTTTCCTTTAATGTAACGTTATTTTAATGATTTAAATTGTTTTAACTTTAACTTTAATAATTTAACTCATAATATTAACTTTAACTTTAACTTTAACTTTAATAATTTAACTCATAACTTTAACTTTAACTCTAAATTTAAATTTAATTTTTTTTCATAACTTTAAAATTATAAATGTAAACTATAATTGCATCAAACAAAACAAATTTTAAAATAAAATTAAGGCGAAAAACCTTTATATTTATTCAAATTTAGTATGTTGTACATTTATTACAAATATTAAAAAGAGAACCTAATCTACGCAGTCACCTTTTAGGAGGGGTTCTGTTCGAATTAGATTTCTACTCTAGAATCTTATTAATATCTAAAACGTTCATAATATTCTAGACGTAAGCTATCTATTTCTAGGGGTGGACGTTCGGTATTCGGTTCGGTATTTTTATAATTCGGGTTCGGTAATTCGATAATCGGTAAATGAAAGTAGATACCAAATACCATACAATTAAACTTCGGTTCGGTAATTCAATAATCGGTAAATTAAATTTTGGTTCGGTACAGAATTCGGTATTACCATATTAATGTTGGACATGCTTATAGTGATCCTATTTGGTGATAATAGTGGTGATTTCCTGTAGACACCTAATTTTATCCTTCCCGAAGTTTAATTTTATTCATTTAGTTCACCTTACCATGTGTCTCACCCATTTTAATTATTCCCCACAAAAATACAAACAAAATAAAATAATAACAAACCCCTAACAAACCCAATCCCCAATTATTCTTGTTATAACTAATTAACAATCCTACCTATTAAATTAGGACACCTAACCCTACCCTACGTGACCCCACCTACCCTACCTCACTACCCCACCCTCACCTCACAACATATATACACACACAAAGGGAGCTGACCAGGGGGACCATGAAAAAAGGAAAAAATCATCTCCTTCAAAAAGAGACCCATGATTTGCTCTTCATTTTTACAAAAAGGACTCCATTTTTTTTTCTTTTTTCTTTCATCATCTACTATCGCACGCATATATACCTACGCTCTAAATCGCACAGATCCAGAATAAAGAGAAGACTGAGAGTGTAATCAAAGGGAGAGGAATGAAACTCGATAGTGAATCCAGGTTGTTCGAGGTTTCCGGCGAACCCGTAGCCGGAACTGTCCATTTTTATCATTCTTCAGTTGATTCCGGCTCTGAAACCTCCAGATTCGCCGGAATCTGATTCCCCTGTTTGTCAGTTTTCTGCTCTTTGTAGCTCACGAAGCTTAGATTCGTATATTTTTTTTAGTTTGCGTTCTAATTTTGGAGATTTGGTCTGTTCAGGATTCGTTTCTAGCATCGTAGTGGGTGTTTCGATTCCGGTTTGTTTTTGGTTCATAATTTCTCATTGATTTATCCATCCATTCGGGTTGATTCCGGTCTGTTTGGGTTGAATCCGGCAAGTTTTGAATCGATTTCGGCGACAATTGGTGCGCGGGTCTCGTTCGTTTCATTCGTTTCGCTGTTCTTGCTTTTGAATATTCGTCTGTCTCTTTGCGAATTTCGTATCTGAATCGGGCCGGAAATAGCGAGCTTCACCGGAATCTGTTTTGGGGTTTCGGATTCTTCTATTTTCTTGATTCGTGCTCAATATAGTACGTTAGGGGTTTTCTTGCAATCTACTGGGTTCAATATTCGTGGTTTGGAGCTCGGTTTGTCGTGAGGATTTCATTCAAGGATTTCAGTTTGTTTTGGATTTCTTTATTATCAATGAAAACAAGTTCTATTGAGGTCCATCTCCTTAACCCGCTCTCTTTAGTTATTTTGGTTTATTGAATTGATTGTGATTATGTATGGTGTGATTATGCTTGTTGAATTTTTGTTGATGTTGATCATGACGTTTGTGATTCGGCTATGTTTGTTTGAGGAATGAGTTTGATCATGTTTTAATGGGTTGATAAAAGAAAAAATTGGGGTGGAATTACGAGATTGATAAAATGATGAATTTGGGTTAATGATGGTTTTATTGTTACTTTTTGTTCAACTTGGAATAAACATGAATAATGTTGGTGAACTCGATAGTGTCACAGTTTTAGGTCGCTAATTGGATATGAAAATGCTAGGTTCGGGTAGGCAAATTTAGGCATGGTAGATTGATGACATGCTTGAAATATGTGTTGGAATGGTTTTGTTTTGTCGCATTTAATTCAATTGTATAATTTGGCCGGGGAATGCCCCGAAGTATCTGTATATATTTATTCACCGGGGAATGCCCCGAGGTATCATGTACCCGAAGGACGTTCGTGGTGAAGGTCCGAGGCGTCGGGTAGAGCATTAGTTTAGAATTAATTTAGCGTAGGTTTATATTTTTGCATTTTTTATATACTCCGGACTGTATAATTGGACTGGACATTACATTTTGGAATTTTTTTTATTTTTTTGTTTATTGTTTGATTGTTTTGCGTGCTTTTGTGTGGTTTATACATTTCGTAGTGCAAAATAGTTGATACACTCTACTAAGCGACCGTGGTTGAACCACGGGATCGAGGGGTGCCTAACACCTTCCCCTCGGTCAATAGAATTCCTTAGCCGGAGTCTCTGTTCGCAAACCAGTTTAAAGAGTCAAATGGTTTTGAAAAGGATTTTTCAATGGTGACTTGGCACACCAGATTATGCCAAGTGGCGACTATGAATGAAAAATGTAAATAATCCTTTTCCGAAATAAATTTTTATTTCTTGTCACTTAAATAATAAAACCCTTTCGAACTTAAAATATAAATCTTTTGGAGTACGTAAAAAGGGGTGTGACAGCTCTGGCGACTCTGCTGGGGACGTTTTAGAATCCGAGATTTTTTTGGAGTCGTATCGGCTTTGTTTGGCATTACGAGTGTATAAGCGTTGTTTGTGATTTTTGTTTGTGTTTTCACTTTTGTGTATTGTCGTGCTCTTTGTTTACAGTATTTATCCTATGTGTTACCGTTTTTATATTTGACATCATGTGCATAACCCGAGTCATTCTTTCCGCAACAAGTCACGGAGCGCACGTCGTGCGCACGAACTCTAGTTGAGTCACCTTTATCTTAGGGGGGAGCCGTTGGATGTATGGAGTAGGTGGAAAGCAAAGCAGCCACTATCAACCATATGCTCCCCCGAACGGCCTTGTTAGTAAACCACAAACGTAGGTCAGCCTTTATGTCATTCTTATGTGCATCATCTTGAGACCTAGCGGGGCCCACACGGTCCTTTGTAGGAGACTCACCTTTAAAGCATCCCTACGTGCTAAATGTTGCATCTTTGAGAGTAACGTGGTCATTTGACGGACCGATTTGGGGAAAACATGTGTTAGAAGTAAAGTGTGAAAAAAAAAAAGAAAAAAAGTGAGTTGAAAAGAATGAATCAAAAGGAGTGTCGTAGTTTATTTTAGAGTTCTTTATGGCTTTTGTTCTTCACGATCCAAAACTCAAAAAGATTTTTTTTACGTTTTGCATTTATCTTCTCAAAGTATCGTAAGTTCAACAAAAAAAAATGAATGAAAAAAAAGAGGGTTTTGTTTGCCTTTTCTACTTATTTGTCAAAAATAAAATACCAAAAAGATTTTTTTCATAATTGGTGGTGTCAGTCTTAGTTGAAATGTCTCGTTTAAAATCCAAAAGTTTTCATTCGTTTGTTTTTGGCTGTCTCTTAAGTTAGGGTCAATTTATTAGTTAATCGTTAAGTGTTCAATCTGGACGACCTACGTATACCTGATTCCCGTCCCTTGGGGCGGGATACGTAGGCGACCCTCGGTGGGTCCGATAACCTTTATTTTGGCCTTCGTCTTAGTTTTAGGCTAGGTCTTTTACCTCGTAACCTAGAGTTGTTAGCCAAGTAGGCTAATTTTACTCAGCGTTACTGTTCGGCGATTTGGAGTCATGAAGCGGTCTGTCCCATCGACGTATGTCCGCATCAAATTCCGATTGGTTGGGAACCTTTTGCTCTTATCAAATTTTGAGATAATTTCTTATCTGCTACTACAGGATGGATTTGTCCACAAAGTCTAGAGTCCTTATGGTTGTCAAGATACCCAAAAAGTTGATCAAGTGGTGGGGCACGTTCAATTACTCTGAAAAGCACGAAGTGAGGAAAGTGTTAGGCAATCTTGTAGCACTTATGGATCTCACGCCTCGTCCGGATCTAATAGAAGTTGCGTTGACTTTCTGGGATCCAAATAATTTGGTGTTTAGGTTCGGAAGTTGTGAATTGACTCCTACCCTGGCAGAAGTGTCTCGTTTGTTTCGGTTGACTTACATGGGTCAACAGATGATTTTAGCCCGCAATCATACTCGTAAGAAATTCCTTCGATTCTGTGGATTAAAAGATAACAAGCATCTGGGATGTCTCAAACAATCTTGGATTTCCTTGGACTATTTGTTTGCTAGATTTGGGTCTTTAGAGGGTTTTGATTGCTTTTGGGATGAATTCTGTACTACCAAAAAAATCTGGGAACAACGTCGTCTTGAGGTTTTCTGTCTGGCTTTGTTGGGTATCTTAGTGTTCCCGTTAGATGAGAGGTGTATCAATACTCGTCTACAATCAGTGGTGATAGCTTTATTCAAGAAAAAAGATGAGGTCACCATTGTACAATGATTTAAACAGAAATATATAAGGCTTTTTAACTGAAGTGAAAGGAGGGGTACGATTTTTTTAGGGGAGTAATCTGATATTGCAGTTGTGGATGATGGAGCACTTGCATACTCCTTCTTTGATTAGAGAAGATGTGATCGGCCGTTGTTTGAATGATCTAGTACAAGCCATGTAAGAAAGAATGCGTTTTGACAAATTTTCTTTTCCTATTAGAGTCAATTCTTGGATCGAATTTCTCGAATCAAGAACTCCGAACAACATTCTTTGGTGCTATATGTGGTTTCGTCCTAAGAAAATCTTGATTGGATCTCAAATGCAACTCTTTCTAGTTTTGATAGGACTTAACTGCACTAGGTCTTACAGTCTAAGAAGGGTGATGCATCAGTTGGGTAGGATGCAAGACGTCCCCCCAATAATGGACCTTCTAAAGGATGTAGAGTACTTTAAAGACCAAGCCGTGGGGGAAAGCAAATATGAGCAATTCTGGAATAACGCGATAAAGCTAGGTGTCGATACTCTTGAGGAAAATCCAGGATGCACTCAAAACTATGAAATCTGGATACAATCTCTGCCCCGTGGCATTAGTAGACCCTTACCAGCCCAACTTAGAGGGAAAATACGGGAAGAAATCATGGTAGAGGATGATGAGCAGGAAGATCCGGGTGCCAAGGTGGAGTTTTTGAGAGTTCAATTGTCACGTTTGATCACAACTGTGGATGGGTATCAGAGAAACCTTTGCGGGTGTACTCTCCAAGAGGCGGGGATACGGGCAATAAATTTGTTTTTGGGTATCAAAACGTCGTTGTAGGATATGTTGCAAAGTCTGAGTGGAAAAGTGGGGACTTCACAGATGGGTTCATCTCAGCCGGGTACGTCACACAGAGCACCCGTTTGAAAGAGCATGTCTTATCTTTATGTAGTTTTGAGTCTTTTATGTTTCTGTCATTGTAGGTTGGTGTCTGTGTTAAGTCGGAGTCAAGTTGTTTTTGATATTCGGGTCTTTATTGCACGTATGTCGTTAGGGGTTTAGAATGTTGTTTTGTATTTGTTGTTTAGTTTTAAAGTGGTCCTAAATTCGTTGTATGTTTTGCTGTCTTTCATCGAAATGTTAGGATATTACGTCTTTCTTTTGTTTACTTGTTTTCATTTTTCGTGAAAAAAAAACCTTCAATTGTGTGATGTTTATGCATAAGCTGCCTGAACTACGCAAGATCTGATTCATGTACAACATGATACGTAGGTAACCTACTTTTTGGTTCAATCCTTTTGTTTCGTTGTTTTTCATTATCTTTTCTCTTTTAAAGAAAAAAAAAACAAAAGCCATAAAGAATGATAAAATAAAGATAGATAACGGGAGAAGTGGAAAGAATAGAGATGGATACGAAAAAAAAAGAGTGTAGATAAAAATTGGGATAATGTTGAAATGACCTCGCTACCCTAAAAAACTGGTAGAAATGAACATGAATTTAGGACAATTTTACCAATGTGATTCCCATGCTTGTTGTGTGCCCTAATCCTAACGGATGTCATCTTTGATGAGCATGTTCTTTCAGATAACAGTGGTAGGTTTGCAGCACTCTGGTTAGTCACCCATACTTCACTAGATCCAAAGCAAAGCTCGCTATGGCTAGCAGAGACATTGAAAATTCGCTCATTCACCCGGATCAGGATCACAGGGAAGAAAGTTCAGAACACAATGATGAGGTAGTAAGGCTCAGACAACAATTGATAGATTTGCACCGGGCATGGGCCAGCGGAATGCCTCCTCCTCCGCTCCCTGAAGGTCTTGGGAATATCTCTAATTGCCCACCGCTCTCTCAGGCGCAATTCTCTACTCCTATTGAGTCACCTGAGCACGCGCCAGGATTCACTCTGCGACATTATTATCTTGGCAGTTCTGGGGTGCCCTTGGCAGCTCCCCAGTCAAGACCCGCTGCTCAGCCAGTGCCATCGATCACACCGGTATTCGTGGATCCGCCACCACATGAAACTCCCATATATGTTATGCGTCCCACAATAAGGCTTCCTAGGTCTGCTAGTGAGCCAGTACTGAAGGTTCCAGATAGTCAGTATTATGCCCCGGAGCCTACTTTGCAAATGAATGAACCGTATGGGTACACTCAGCCGCCTGCATTTCCATTTGATACGGAGAAACCTATCGCAACAGAGGAACAGGATATCGTAGCCTGGAAATTGAAAAGTTTAGAACAGGCTATGAGGAATTTGCAAGGAATCGGAGATTATAGGAGTGTTTCCTATAAAGATCTTTGCATGTTCCCAGACATCAACCTTCCCCTTGGTTTTAAACTGCCTAAGTTCGAGAAGTATGCAGGACACGGTGATACCGTGGCACACTTGAGACGTTATTGCAACTAGTTGAAGGGCTACAGGAGGAAGGAAGGAGCTGCTCATGGCCTTCTTTGGCGAGAGTCTTTCTGATCTGGCCTCAGAATGGTTTATCGATCGAGATATCGATAAATGGAACAGCTGGGATGACTTAGCTTCTGAATTTGTTCAATATTTTTAGTATAACATCGACCTAATTCCGGACAAAAAATCCTTGGTCAACATGAAGAAAAAGAGCAATGAAGGTTTTAGGGAATACGCGATAAGATGGCATGAACAGACCGCCAGGGTAAAGCCTCCAATGAAAGAAAGTAAGTTGGTAGAAGTTTTCATTCAGGCACAGGATAAGACCTATTTCAACACTTACTTCCGGCAATGGGAAAATCTTTTATCGAAGTCCTCAAAATGGGGGAGATAATAGATGATGGAATCAAGACCGGTCGAATAGTGAGTTTTGCCGCATTAAAAGCCACCATACAAGTGATTCAAGGTGGATCTGGCGCATTCAAAGGTAAAAAAAAAAAGAGGACATGGCGACTGTCGTAGCTGGAACCCATTCCTATCCTAAAAGACCACCTCCCCCCTATCCCCAATCCCAAGCCCAAGTCTACACCCAAGCTCCATATATTCCTCCCCATCATTACTACCCTCTACAAAACCCTTTATATTCCATTTCACCACCCCCGTACCCAGTATACAGCACACAACCATATGACCAAACCCCTTCTTACCCGCAGTGGCGCACGCAAGCTCCACAAAATCGCCTCTTTGCTCCACCAAATTACCAAAATCCCTCCAGACCTGGTTTTCAACCTAGGCCCGAGTATAAGAAAGGGAGGGCGGTCAAAAATCAATTCACACCTCTTGGGAAGTCATATGCTAGCTTGTTTGATAGGTTAAAAAAGTTGAAGGTCTTAAGCCCAATTCAAGGAAGGCTTTCAAATCCACCGCTGAGGAATCTCGATTATTCTTTAAGGTGTGCGTACTATTTTGATATGCCAGGCCATGATATCGAGAAATGCTGGCATTTAAAGAGAGCTGTCCAAGATTTAATTGACACCAATCAGATGCTGGTCCAGGCCCCGGAGGGTCCAAACATTAACCAGAATCCGCTGCCAACCCATGATGAAGCCAATATGTTAGAATTGATATATGATGGGAAAGTGTCTTCAAGGTGTTATAAACCTTTTGTCAAGATACAGACCATTGAGGAGAAATCAGTGAATGTAGCGGAGTCTTTGCAAGCAATGTCATTGAGCCAGGAAGGAATGAGAGAAGATAAAGCCCAAGAAAGCACAAAGAAACCCCTGATCACAGTATAAGGCGCTAGAAGGTATGTTGATTTAATTCAGGATAAACCTAAGTTAACAGTGGTAGGAGCTCTGAGTCAGCCCATCTTGACTGTGAAAGGAGCACTAGCAACGCCTATTGTCCTCAAACCGGTGACCCAACCTCCGATAGTTGATACGAAAAAGGTTCCCTGGAATTATGGACGAACTGTGATGACCTATCACAGGAAAGAAGTAGTGGAAGATGTAGATGAGGTAGGGGGTTTAGCTCGGTCAGGAAGATGCTTCGTGCCTGAAAGTTTAAGAAAGTCCAAGCCAATTATGAGTGGACCATCATCTATCAAAAATCCTATCACCGAAGAAGAAGTCGAAGAATTTTTGAAAAAGATAAAATTGCCAGAGTATTCAATAATAGACCGGTTGAAGAAAACCCCTGCTCAAATTTCCCTCTTATCTTTGTTTTTGCACTCCAAGGAGCATCGTGATATTTTACTGAAGGTATTAAATGAAGCATATGTTCCTAGAGAGATTACAGTAAATTAGCTTGAGAAAATAGTTGGAAAATTTTTTGAGGTGAATCGAATCAGCTTTTCTGATGATGAATTGCCTGTTGAAGGTACAGGGCATAACCGGGGCCTTTACATTACAGTGAAGTGCGAAGAGTTCTACATCACTCATGTTATGATTGACGGAGGTTCAGGTGCAAATATCTGCCCTATTTCTACTTTGCAAAAGTTGAATATTGGTGCTGAGAGGATCAGGCCCAATAATGTATGTGTTAGGGATTTCGATGGTGCAAAATCAAACTCCATTGGCGAAATAGAACTAATATTAATCATAGGGCCTGTCGAGTTCGCCATAGAGTTTCAAGTATTGAATACAAACTCCCCTTACAATCTGTTGTTAGGAAGGCCGTGGATCCACAAGGCCAAGGCGGTTGCATCTACACTGCACCAAATGATTAAGTTTGAACATGACAGGCAAGAAGTGGTTATTCACGGTGAAGGAGATTTGTTCGTCGGGGAAGATTCTGCTTTGTCTCTTATTGAAGCAAATAACGTAGAGGAGACATTCGTCTATCAAATTTTTGATACAGTGCCAGTGAATCGTATTCTTGAATAGCAGGTTATACCGGGACCGCAATTGTCTTCCGCTTCTATCATGATGGTGAGTGAATTTTGGAAATACGGATTTGAGCCAGGAAAGGGTTTGGGAGCGTCTCTGCACGGTATAGTTCATTCCATATGTCAGAGTGAGAACGTGGGCATGTTTGGTATGGGATTTGAGCCCACGGCTGAAAATCTAAAGAAAAAAAAGGAAAGGAAAAAAGAAACATGCTCACTCCCTCGCCCAATGCCACTACTCAGTGAATCATTTGTTAAGAGCGGTGTCACGAAGCATGTGGAATTTGAAGTTAAATTGGTTGATGACTTCCAGAACCTTTTTATTGAAGTTGATATGGTCGAAGCAGGAGAAGGTACCAGTATGGCAGACGTGCAATTCATAGGTCCAGCTGTCCAGCTCAATAATTGGAAAGTCACTCCTCTCCCCGTCAGGAGGGAGTTTTGGTAGTTTATTTTGTTTTTCTTTCTGTTTATCCAAGTTATTTTAGGGTTGTAATTTAGATTTTAGTTTGTTAATGTTATGTTGGCATCTTTGTTTAAGCCCTTCTATCTTTTTATTTAATGAAAAGCAATGTCCCTTTTGTTTTGTGTCTAATATATTTTGTTTTTCTTTTTTACACAGTTCTCTTTATACTGATTCTAATGACATGACATGCATGCGAAATTTTTAGCCTGATCTTAAAATCTAAACTAATCAAGATGTAATGAAACAGGATGGGGAATACGATGAAGAAGAAGCACTGGAAGAAATAAGCAAAGAGTTGGAATAGTTTGAAGACAAAATGAATCCTAATTTGAATGAGACTGAGCGAATAAATCTAGGTGATCAAGAAGATCTTAGGGAAACTAAAATCAGTGTGCATGCTTTTCCACAGCTAAAAGATGGAATGATTCAAGCATTAATTGATTATAAGGATGTTTTTGCATGGTCTTATGATGATATGCCTGGTTTGAGCACTGAATTAGTGGCTCACAAATTGCCAACTGATCCCGCGTTCCCTCCTGTCAAACAGAAGTTGAGAAAGTTTAAAACTGATGTAAGTATTAAATCAAAGAGGAAATCATGAAACAACTTGAAGCCAAAGTAATTCGAATGGCTCATTTTCCCATGTGGTTATCCAATATTGTTCCCGTACCAAAGAAAGATGGCAAAATTCGAGTGTGTGTTGATTACCGTGATTTGAACAGAGCAAGTCTAAAAGATGATTTTTCACTTTCCAACATCCATATTTTGTTAGACAACTGTGCTAAACACGAGGTTGCCTCTTTTGTGGATTGCTATATCGGATATCATCAGATCATTATGGATGATGAAGACGTGGAGAAGACGTCTTTTATCACACCATGGGGGACCTATTGTTATCGAGTGATGCCGTTCGGTTTGAAGAATGCTGGAGCAACATACATGAGAGCCATGACCACTATGTTTTATGATATGATGCATAAAGAGATTGAGGTATACGTAGATGATATGATTATTAAGTCAAAAAGTCTGGCCGACCATGTTAAAGATTTAAGAAAGTTCTTTGAAAGGCTTCGCAGGTATAATCTCAAACTCAACCCGACAAAATGTGTATTTGGAGTTCCATCTGGAAATCTGTTGGGGTTTGTAGTCAGCTGTCGGGAAATTGAATTGGATCCTTCGAAAATCAAAGCCATTCAGGATTTGCCCCCGCCCAAGAATAGGACGGAGGTGATGAGTTTGCTTGGTAGACTGAACTACATTAGCAGGTTTATTGCTCAACTCACAACCACTTGTGAGCCCATATTCAAGTTGCTGAAAAAGAGTGTTGCGGTAAAATAAACTGAAAAATGTCAGGAATCGTTCGATCAAATCAAAAGATATTTGTCAAATCCGCCCATGCTGGTACCCCCGGAGCCTGGTAGGCCTTTGATCTTATATTTATCAGTCATGGACAATTCTTTTGGTTTTGTCCTGGGTCAATATGATGTCACGGGCAAAAAGGAGCAGGCTATTTATTATCTTAGCAAGAAGTTCACCACATATTAGGCCAGGTATACTCTTCTTGAAAGAATGTGTTGTGCCTTAACTTGGGCAGCACAGAAGTTGAAGCATTATCTCTCATCCTATACTACTTATCTCATCTCCCGCATGGATACTTTGAAGTATATCTTTCAGAAGCCTATGCCGACAGGTCGATTGGCAAAGTGGCAAATATTGCTTACCGAGTTCGACATTGTATATGTGACTTGAACCTTCATGAAAGCCCAAGCCTTGGCAAATCATCTTGCTGAGAATCCCATCGATGAAGAGTACGAGCCATTGAAGACATATTTTCCTGACGAAGAAGTGTCGTGTGTCGATCAAGTCGTTATAGATGTTGATCCAGGTTGGAAGTTGTTCTTCGATGGAGCTGTCAATATAAAAGGAGTCGGAATAGGTGCGGTTCTTATCTCTGAATCGGGACAACATTTCCCAGTAACAGAGTATGAAGCTTGCATTCTTGGTTTGAGGTTAGCTGTTGATATAGGAGTCCAAGAATTATTGGTGTTAGGAGATTTGGATTTGCTCGTCTATCAAATTCAAGGAGATTGGGAGACGCGAGATTTGAAGCTCATCCCGTATCGACAATGCTTGCAAGAGCTATGTCAACGGTTTGTGTTAGTAAAATTTAGGCATATTCCAAGGATCCATAATGAAACTGCTGATGCTTTAGCCACTCTGTCTTCAATGCTCCAACATCCTGATAAAGCCTACATTGATCCAGTGCATATACAGAATCGTGATCAGCATGCTTACTGTAATACGGTTGAAGAAGAGCTCGATGGAGAACCCTGGTTCTTGGATATCAAGCGATACATTCAGTCAGGAGAATACCCAGCATATGCCACCAATGATCAAAAGAGGACTATTAGGCATTTGGCTAGTGGATTTTTCTTAAGTGGGGGAATCTTATATAAGAGAACCCCAGATTTGGGACTTTTGAGGTGTGTAGATGCAAGAGAAGCCTCGAAAATCATGGTTGAAATACACTATGGACTATGCGGGTCGCATATGAACGGTCATGTCTTGTCAAAAGAAGATTCTTCGAGCAGGTTATTACTGGCTTACTATGGAAAAGGATTCTATTCAATTTGTTTGAAAGTGTCATCAATGTCAGGTACACGGTGATCTGATACGTTCTTCTCCTGTTGAGTTGCATGCAATGACTGCTCCATGACCGTTCGTGGCTTGGGGAATGGATATGATTAGACCGATTGAGCCGAAGGCATCAAATGGACATAGGTTCATTTTGGTAGCCATTGACTACTTTACAAAGTGGGTAGAAGCAGTAACTTTCAAGTCAGTGACAAAGAAGGCTGTGGTAGATTTTGTTCATGCCAATATCATTTGTAGATTTGGAATTCCTAAGATGATCATTACAGACAATGCTGCCAATCTCAATAGTCATTTGATGCAAGAAGTGTGTCAACAGTTTAAGATCGCACATCAAAATTCTACTCCATATCGCCCAAAGGCCAATGGTGTTGTAGAAGCCGCCAATAAGAATATAAAAAAGATACTGCGAAAAATGATACAAGGGTCTAGACAGTGGCATGAAAAGTTGTCGTTTGCCTTGCTAGGTTATCGCAACACTGTTCATACTTCAATAGGGGCAACTCCATATTTATTGATGTATGGGACAGAAGCAGTCATCCCTGCAGAAGTTGAAATTCCCTCTCTTCGAGTCAATGTAGAAGCAGAGATTGATGATGACAAATGGGTAAAAACCCGATTGGAACATTTGAGTTTGATTGAGGAAGAAAGGCTAACGTCTGTGTGTCATGGCCAGTTGTATCAGAAGAGGATGGCTCGAGCGTGTAACAAAAAGGTTTATCCCAGGAATTTTGAAGTTGGTCAGTTGGTATTGAGACGTATCCTTCCTCATCAGGTTGACACGAAAGGCAAGTTCTCCCCTAACTGGCAAGGTCCTTTCGTTGTGAAGAAAGTGTTGCCCAATGGAGCCTTATATTTGACAGATATTGAAGGCAAAATGGCAGAAATGACAATCAATGCTGATGCGGTCAAAAGATACTATGTATGATATTTGATCCTTTGTTGAGTTTATTGCATGTTTAGTACTTGCATTTTTTAAGATTGATATGATGAAGGCATTTTATTCTTCTATCTAAACATTGTGTCATCCTTTGTTTACCCGTTTGAGCTTCGTTTTATTTTTTTTTCATATCCCTCTTTTGGAATCAAAATAGAGTCAAAGATAAATGTCAAGAAAATAAGAATAAAAGAAAGAGTTAGAAAATAAAAGAAAAAAAAATCAATCAAATCAAAACAAAGAACAAGCTGATGGAACTACGTACGACCTGATTCTCCTCTCTCGGGAGTGAGATACGTAGGTTGCCCTATTTCGGGCTCGGCCAACCAAATAAAGATTTAAGAGTCACCCAGTCAACAAAAATTGGGGCATGAGTTAGCATGTTGTTTGAGTCAATTCCAAAAGTTGTAAGTCCCAGCCCCACTTCAAGGATCGTTTGAACCTCTTGCCATCCTTTTCTAACCTTATCCAAAAGCCAAGTTACAACCAAAGAAAGTCCTTCAGATCAATTTTTGATAATGTTAAGGCCAAGCATGCGATGGATATGATGATACATTGCGAGATACCACTTGTCTTCCTCAGCATAAGAAATCAGGAAATAAATACAAAATGAGAGAGTCTTATTGGTGAAAACCCCCACAGGCACCATAAGGCGATGGTGAGTTGAGAGAAATGAAAATGAGAGAGTCTTATTGGTGAAAACCCTCGCAGGCACCATAAGGTGATGGTGAGTGGAGAGAAATAAAAATGAGAGAGTCTTATTAGTGAAAAGAAAGAGATTTGCTGCAAAAGTCTTTTAAGATGCCGTCAATCAAATGTGATGTATGAGTCCAATGGATTTGAAGAAGTGGCTCAGCGGCAAAGGCACGAACTCAACAACAAATGGGGAGTTTGGATAGGAAGATCAGGCAGCTGAATTCGAAATGCATGTCATACTCATTGGAGTTGGTTGTCGTATTCAGATAAGTTTTTTTTTGAATATGGGACATTTCCCTTTTCTTTTATTTACATATTCATGCTTTTTGTCTTTTATTGTTATTTATCAAAATAAAAGTCACCCTCATTTCTTTACATTTTAAGTCAAGTCTGTGTCAAAACAAGCGAGAAAGGATTTCAAAATTTACTACCAGTATTTTCAATTATATGAGGAAAAGCCAAGGAACAGCATAAGAAAGAAAAATGATCGTAACTCAACACAAAACAAAGGAAGTCTGTCAATCGACAGGCTGTGGATTCCTGGAAGCATTCAGATTTGGGAAAAGGATGCACCTCAGAGGCATGGTAAAATAGAAACCCATTGTTCAAGTCAGAACTCATTTCCCTCAATCTGAATCCGGGTCAATGATGCGGCAAGATAGGGCAAATGTTAGAAATTTGGAACAAAGATGAAAGGAACGAGTGCTGGGGCAGATACCTGAGAAGCCAAGAGCTACAAGCCGCCACTAAGTTTTTAACTGACAAATTTTCTTTGTTGAAATAGGGGGCAAATTCGCTTCACTTAATTCAGCTACTATTGGAAGTCCACATCCGTGGGGAATTTACTTTATGCTCAGGACCCTCCTGAAAAATGGGATTTTACTTTATGTTCAGGACCCTCCTGAAAAATGAGAATTTCCTTTATGTTCATGACCCTCCTGAAAAATGGGGTTTTACTTTCTGCTTAGGACCCTCCTGAAAAATGAGATTTTACTTTATGTTCAGGACCTTCCTGAAAAATGAAATTTTACTTTATACTTAGGACCCTCCTGAAAAATGGGATTTTACTTTATGCTTAGGACCCTCCTGGAAAATGGGAATTTACTTTATGTTCAGGACCCTCCTGAAAAATGGGATTTTACTTTCTGCTCAGGACCCTCCTGAAAAAATGGGATTTTACTTTTTGTTCAGGACCCTCCTGGAAAATGGGATTTTACTTTATGTTCAGGACCCTCCTGGAAAATGGGATTTTACTTTCTGCTCAAGACCCTCCTGAAAAAATGGGATTTTACTTTCTGCTCAGGACCCTCCTGAAAAATGGAATTTTACTTTTTGTTCAGGACCCTCTTGAAAAATGGGACTTTACCTTCTGTTCAGGACCCTCTTGAAAAATGAGAATTTACTTTATGCTCAGGACCCTCCTGAAAAATGGGAATTTACTTTATGTTTAGGACCCTCCTGAAAAATGAAAATTTACTTTATGTTCAGGACCCTCCTGGAAAATGGGACAACGCTTTCAAAAATGAAATACTACTTTACTATAATTTTTGTTTGGGATAATCTTCGTTCTAGTTTTAATTTTGGGTTTCAGGAGCCCGCCTGAAGAACAGGGTGAGGAAAGAGCAAGTCAGGAGCCCGCCTGGAGAATAGGGTGAAGAAACGAAAAGCCAAGCAACAAAGCAAAGCAATTGAAAGCCAAAGCAACAAGTTGAAAGAAATTGCAAGTCAGGAGCCCGCCTGAAGAATAGGGTGATAAAAGTCGAGTCAAGAGCCAACAGAAGTTGTATAGATAGGATTTTTGTAATTTCATTTATGTTTTAACTTGTAATTTTCATTTTTTTATGTAATGACAGAGCCGAGGACCGAAACCTTGATGGAACCTCACTCGACTCCCCAACTCGGTATAGTCCATTTCCTTCCAATCCTTTGAGATACTTGTCACTTGATTCTCTCATAACTTGGGTAGGTAGGATGTCTTGAGTCAGGACCCGGTTGTCCTTCTGTCTCCTGTTTCTTTCTTCAAATAATGGTCGGGTCAAAATTTGGTCTCGCTGTCTACTCCTTTGTCTGAAAACACTTCGTGTTTGCATTCAAAGAGGGCATGATGTAGACACCTAATTTTATCCTTCCCGAAGTTTAATTTTTTTTATTTAGTTCACCTTACCATGTGTCTCACCCATTTTAATTATTCCCCACAAAAATACAAAAAAATAATAATAACAAACCCCTAACAAACCCAATCCCCAATTATTCTTGTTATAACTAATTAACAATCCTACCTATTAAATTAGGACACCTAACCCTACCCCACGTGACCCCACCTACCCTACCTCACTACCCCACCCTGACCTCACAGTATATATATACACACAAAGGGAGCTGACCAGGGGGACCATGAAAAAAGGAAAAAATCATCTTCTTCAAAAAGAAACCCACGATTTGCTCTTCATTTTTACAAAAAGGACTCCATTTTTTTTCTTTTTTCTTTCATCATCTACTATCACACGCATATATACCCATGCTCTAAATCGCACAGACCCAGAATAAAGAGAAGACTGAGAGTGTAATCAAAGGGAGAGGAATGAAACTCGATAGTGAATCCAGGTTGTTCGAGGTTTTTGGTGAACCCGTAGCTAGAACTGTCCATTTTTATCATTCTTCAGTTGATTCCGGCTCTGAAACCTCCAGATTCACCGGAATCTGATTCCCATGTTCGTCAGTTTTCTGCTCTTTGTAGCTCACGAAGCTTAGATTCGTATATTTTTTTTAGTTTGCGTTCTAATTTTGGAGATTTGGTCTGTTCAGGATTCGTTTCTAGCATCGTAGTGGGTGTTTCGATTCCGGTCTATTTTTGGTTCATAATTTCTCATTGATTTATCCATCCATTCGGGTTGATTCCGGTCTATTTGGGTTGAATCCGGCAAGGTTAGAATTGATTCCGACGACAATTGGTGTGCGAGTCTCATTTGTTTCGTTCATTTCGCTGTTCTTGCTTTTGAATATTCATCTGTCTCTCTGCAAATTTCGTATTTGAATCGGGCCGGAAATAGCGATCTTCACCGAAATCTGTTTTGGGGTTTCAAATTCTTCTATTTTCTTGATTCGTGCTCGATACAGTATGTTAGGGGTTTTCTTGCAATCTACTGGGTTCAATATTCGTGGTTTGGAGCTCGGTTTGTCGTGAGAATTTCATTCGAGGATTTCAGTTTGTTTTGGATTTCTTTATTATCAACGAAAACAAGCGCTATTGAGGTCCATCTCCTTAACCCGCTCTCTTTAGTTATTTTGGTTTATTGAATTGATTGTGATTATGTATGGTGTGATTATGCTTGTTGAATTTTTGTTGATGTTGATCATGACGTTTGTGATTCGGCTATGTTGGTTTGAGGAATGAGTTTGATCATGTTTTAATGGGTTGATAAAATAAAAAATTGGGGTGGAATTACGAGATTGATAAACTGATGAATTTGGGTTAATGATAGTTTTATTGTTACTTTTTGTTCAACTTGGAATAAACATGAATAATGTTGGTGAACTCGATAGTGTCACGGTTTTAGGTCGCTAATTGGATATGTAAATGGTAGGTTCGGGTAGACAAATTTAGGCATGGTAGATTGATGACATGTTTGAAATATGTGTTGGAATGGTTTTGTTTTGTCGCATTTAATTCAATTGTATAATTTGGTCAGGGAATGCCCCGAAGTATCTGTATATATTTATTCACCGAGGAATGCCCCGAGGTATCATGTACCCGGAGGACGTTCATGGTGACGGCCCGAGGCGTCGGGTAGAGCATTATTTTAGAATTAATTTACGTAGTTTTATATTTTTGCATTTTTTATATACTCCGGACTATATAATTGGACTGGACATTACATTTTGGATTTTTTTTTTGTTTTTTTGTTTATTGTTTGATTGTTTTGCGTGCTTTTGTGTGGTTTATACATTTTGTAGTGTCAAAATAGTTGATACACTCTACCAAGCGACCGTGGTTGAACTACGGGATTGAGGGGTGCCTAACACCTTCCCCTCGGTCAACAGAATTCCTTAGCCGGAGTCTCTGTTCGCAAACCAGTTTAAAGAGTCAAATGGTTTTGAAAAGGATTTTCCAATGGTGACTTGGCACACCAGATTATGCCAAGTGGCGACTCTGAATAAAAAATGTAAATAATCCTTTTCCGAAACAAATTTTTATTTCTTGTCACTTAAATAATAAAACCCTTTCGAACTTAAAATATAAATCTTTTGGAGTACGTAAAAAAGGGGTGTGACATTTCCAACCAACGTTTTGAGAAAAATTTAATTTTGTTTGGTAGTTTTACACCTCTGAATACACAGTTTTACATCAGAAAAAATTAATTTTGTTTGGTCTTGTTACACTTTGATATGTGTGGCTCAATTAATGAAACATAAAACCTATGTTATTGTAGTTTGATCTAGCTTCAAGAAGGGGAGAACTGGATGTAACACAAATAACATTTACATCAAACTGTATATAACACGAATTGAATGTAACGAACTGGATATAAATGTGATGCAAAGTCATAATATTACTTCTTATAAATATGGAGAGAAATATATGTTATGTTGTCTACCAAGTACTGAGTTTTTTGATAATTTCCATCTGTTGTTGACATGTGAACATAAGGATTAAGAAGGCTTGACCAAGTCCACTTGGTTAAAGCCATATTCCGACCTATGTTAGAAATATTAGAGTTGGACAAGTGCAGCCAGCAATGGTGTTATGTATCATGTCATGAAGACTTCTTTTTTGTTGTTCCCTTCCATGCCTTAATTTTCATTCCTAGCGTGATGTTTTCGTCAAAAGTTGTCATATGTTGGTTGCAAGAAAGTTTGCTGTGTAAAGTTAAGAGTCTACTTTATATCTATGTTAAATAGTTCAAAGTTTGCTTGAGCAATATTCACACAAGTATGTGGCCTATGGATCACTTAACTATTATTGGATATTCGAAAAATACCAAATACCAAACGGTAGTAATATTTTTTACCAATTCCGAACCCAAATACCGTAATTTTAAAATTTTACTCCCAAATACCATTCCAAATACCAAATTATCGAATACCAATTACCAAATTTTTTGGTTCGGTACGGTAATTCAGTTTTTGGTATTTTATGCCCACCCCTATCTATTTCTATATTTTTCGAAATTGATCTTTTTCCTTGTTCTTCCATTGCTTTCATTCCATCATTACCGTTCTCCTCATATATTTCATCTATTTTGTCTTCAATTTGGGGCGGTAATTTTGGGAGCCCTAAATTTCTTTGTTCGGCATTGATCCAATCTCTAAATAATATCGAACTCTCTAAACTATCTTTCGCCAATGAATATTGATGATCTCCAATTATAATTCTTTCTGTGCTAAAAGCTTGCTTCGAAGCAACTGAAGAAGCTTGACTCGCTAGCAAATCTTGAACCACCCTTGAAAGTTTTGGAAATTGTCTGATACGGGTCTTTCACCATACTAAAAGTTGTGGTTGTCCATTTGCATCTCTAATACAGTCCCAGTCCTGAGAAATATATGAATCAAAATCATTATTGCTACAAAATTGAAGACCAAGTGCTTCACCCATCTCGTCATCTAAATCATCATATCTATTTCTAAAAGTAGGAGGTTCTTCGACCGACGCAATATTTTGTTCTATCACTTAATACATGTTATATAAACTCCTGGCTTTAGGTTCTATGCTAGCACAACAAGTTTCAACCGATGGCTTTTCATGAGGTTCAATTTCTAAATTGGCGTAAATTTTTTGAACCATCATCATTACACCATGTTCTTTGTAAAATGGGTTAAATAAAGTAGCTGTCAAATAAATTTGTGGAATAGAAAAAAAATATTTTTTAAATTTTGCAACCATAGCTTCAATTGCCTCTTTGTAAGGACAAAATTTTTTTATATTTAACAAGTACTTTAGAAACAACATTAATATTTACTAAAACAGAAGAAATAGTTGGAGTATATTGTGTAAATATTGAGTATATTTATAAAGTTCTTCTACTTCAATTCAATCATCAGAACCTAGCCTTAAATCGTTATTCAAATTAATCGAATTATAAACTAATTGTATAGGTTCATGATATACTGAAGCAATTTTAAGCATTTGATACAAAGAATTCCATCTAGTAGGAACTTCTCTTGGAACTTTTCTATATGGAAGATCACATTTTGTACATTGATATTTAAAATCATCTATTATAGCATTTTTTTATTTTTAAAAATAAAACTATAAGCAACTTGAACCTTATAACAACCATCTCCCAAAAATATAACATCATCATGTACTATCAAATTTAAAATATGTGCAGTACATCTAACATGAAAATAATCATCATCCACAGAACATAGTCTAGCACTTAAAAAATCAATGGCTTTAAAATTATTAGAAGCATTATCTAACGTACATGTCATAGTTTTATCAATGTCTAAAATATTTTAAGCAATCCGTTATTGTAGTAGATATAAATTGATCGGTTTTAGTCTCGTCAACATATTTATAAGCAATAGTACTTTTTTGCATGTTTCAATGGTGATCAATCCAATGAACCATGATATTAAAATAATCATTACCGACAACACTACGACCCATATCAAAAGTAATAGATACTTTACCATCAAATTTACCAAATAAGCAAGGAAGAAAATGACAATATTCAGTTTGCATTTTAAAAATATCATTTTTAATTGTATTTCGTGAAAAACCTTTGAAAGGAGGATTATATTCTCGTTGAATATAATGAATAAAACTGGGGTGTGAAGGAAAACTAAAATACAAACCCATAACAACAACCATTTTCGTTAGTTCTTCTCTATCTATATCTTCATTATATGTCAATGAAGAACTTGAGCCAGATGGGTTAAACCTATCTAAACGCGTTTGAACCGTATTACCTCCTACAGATTCTTCCGTCAATGGTGTACCTCCTTTTTTTTTTGCCTTAACCTCATTTTCTAGAAGAATAAATTCTTTATTACATCTCCTCAAATGCATGGTAAGCAATCCTGTCCCACCATTTCCCCCCCGATCAAATACTTCATAACTTTTTTACATTTATTGCAAGTATTATTATTATTTATCTTATCGTAACTCATAAATTGCCAAACTAAAGACCTTTTAGGACGTTCAGTACCTTTGACCCTACTAAATTTCGGTAAAAGGGGAAGTACACTGTCGTCTTTTGGTAATTCCGTAGCCGGACTAGTAGGGGTAGGGGGTTTCACCTCTTTTGTTCTTCTATATCTTCTTCCGATAAGTCTTCCTCAAAATTATCACAACGCCTACTTAGTGTCTTATGGTCTAATTGCATACCTGCACCAACATCGAAATCATTAGGTTGTAATAAAGAAGTTTCACTAAATCTAGGTCGTACTGAACTAGTAGTAGCACTATTTTTTTTTTATTTCTACGAAAAACCTTATCAAAGATTGATCTCTTACCACTACTCTTATATCCATCCATAATTAAATTTAAATATAATTAAAATGTTAAAACAAGCAATATAAATATTATAAATCAAAAATTAATGTAAGTAAATAAATATAGATACTAAAAATAAAATATAGAGATTAAAGTTGGAACGAATAGACCGAACGTCTGTGTAAAAGCAGACGTATACCAAATGTCGAAATTGAAAGATGATAATTAAAGCTTGTAATATTTTCACAAAATCTCTCCAACTCCAATTAATACAATAACTATAAATATTGAGAGTGTAAGAATATTAAGATTTAAGAGAGAGTATGAGAAATTTGTGAGAAAAAAATAGATACAAAAGGGTATTTATAGTAGAAATTTAAAGGGATAGTGGGGTAATTGGGAGGGGGAGGCACAAAATAGCTGTTGGCCCCCTCCAACGGCTATAATCAAACGGCCAATAATGGCTAAATACCAAAAAAAAATAATTGCATCGATCAGCGCCGGACCGAAACCGGCCAAACGGCATCGGAACCGGTCAATCGGAACCGAAACTAACGAAAAAAACCATGCTCCGCACCGCTATCGGATTCTGGGTCGTTGGGTACCGGTATACCAATACCAACCGGTACCGTATCGTTACCGGACCGAAACATCATCGGAACTGGATTAACTCCGGTTTGTTGCCAGACTTACTTGGGAGTAGAGATCCGGACAACCACAAGGTTCTAGGGGAAAAAAAACCTTTGAAATATATTTGGAACCTCCTTGTTTTGCTATTATTTTTGTTAAATTGGTTAATAATTTTTTATATTTTTATTAGTAACAATTAAATGAGATTTAAATATCAAACGTAACTATATTTGCATAGCAACACCTCTCTATAGTAGCAATGAATTTTTCGGTGAAATATTACAATTATAGAGAGGTTTGACTGTAAATACATTAAATAATATATTTAAATTAAAAATAAATACGAAAAAATATGTGCTCTTAAGAAATTAAAATACTTTTAAACTTTTAGAAGTTTCAAATAAAAATATTGATGTTTTTACTCTTGTCAATTACAATTTCCTCTCTCTCTGTCTCTCTCTTTCTATTTTTAAATAGTAAAAAATAAATCAATCAGTACAAAATACATAAAAGATGAATAAATTATTGAAAAATAGTTATTAATTTTAAATAAATTATAATATTTTATTCTTTAATTTCTCTAATGAAAAATAAAATTTAATCTTTTGTTTGTAAATTCAATACCATATTTTAGAATTATAATGCAGCGATTATTTTCTTAATATCAATTTTTGAGTTTTTATATCTTTCACTCCCAAAAGTATAAATAATTCAGAATTCATATCTTCTTTTGGCAATTTAAAATTGTACCACTACTTACGTGTCATCAAAATGTAGTTAATTTAACTAAATTAAAAACATGATCTTTAGGAAATAATAGATTTAATGCTTCTTCAATCGTCCTGATTAAAATCGAGTTCATATCGAAAGGTCCACATCAGAAGAGAAAGACGCTCTCTAACAAATAAGACTATGTCTAAATAAATTCAAACCCAAAAATTCAAATTATACCAAATTGATTTAATGATCAATACGTCTTGATATATCAATATTTTGCAGTCATAAAGATTTTATATAGAAGAGAAATAACAGTTTTCACATGTGAGGAAATTAAAACTCTTAGATCAGCACAAGTAGAACAAAAGATACAAAACGAACAAAATAAAACTAAAGATACAAACTTTACAAACCTGAGCAGTGACAACGAATAAATAATTAGTATATATCAAGATTATGTTGTCATTGGCCGCCACCTTTAGTTCATTGTAATGTGTGCATGTAATTAATAATCATACACTAATTTTTTTAAAATTGCATCAATTGTTTTAAAAATAGTTTTGATTTATAGAATAAAAATTAAATAAAAATGTGTAAATTCCTAAACAATCGATAGAAGGAAAAAAGATGTCTCATTAAAGTAATTAATTAATTCACATGTAGGATTTTAAATTTAATTTCATTCAAATAATGATTCAATTTTCAGCTACACAAATTAACAAAAAAAATGCATAAATTAAAACCAACGTCCCAAGAGCTTATAATTCATATGATTTTAATGCTAACATATATTTAACAGAAATTGAAGCATAGTGCCTAACATCTGTAACTTATCTTGTTGACAACATCGGGTAACCACTACTTCTTAATTCAAGTAATGTTAAATACATATGAGATGGAAAGATTTAACCAAAAGAGAAGTTATTCTCATATAATAATGAATATACTCAATTCCACCCTTCAAAATATTATTACCAAAAAAAACTAATCTCAAAAGGTGAGTTTAATTTAGCCAAACCTCGTGCTTCGTATGTCCTATGTCCTATCAAATAGACCCAAGAATTATATTATACGTTAAATTTTTACCTCATTCATGAATACTTTTGAAGAAACGCTTATCAACTCATTCGTATCGTGAATACTTTTAACGAAACGTTCCCTCATTCTCTTCTTTGTCTCTTGATGTGTCTCTTTATCGCATTGTTATAAGGAGATGTCAATGTATTTCACATTAAAAGAATAAGAATGAATATCTATAATAATTTATATCATTCAAAACTAAAAATTATCACGCAAATTTAATCACCTTTTAAAATTCGAATCAACAACTGTCTGTATATATTATCATCATCATCCATCTCAAAGATACCTACAAAATCAATGCACCTTAAAGTAAATTAAATATTACAAAATATTTTCTGACGTAAAAAATAATTCTAAAGCAAACAATAAAGAATGAACTAAGATCAAAAGTAAATAATTTTGTTTTATATGTTCATTGAAGATGCTATTGTATTATTGTAGAAGGATTGTCAATTTATAAAAATTCAAAAGCTTTTCAAATTATCTAAATATGATAAATTTATATTCCCCACCACCATAAATTACTACCAGATTTAAAAGCGTAAGAATTTCAATAACAATAATTAATAAGTCTAATTTAGTAAAATAAATTTTTAAGAAATATTTTTTTAAGATAAATATCAGAT
Source organism: Capsicum annuum (assembly GCF_002878395.1). Lineage (NCBI taxonomy): Eukaryota > Viridiplantae > Streptophyta > Magnoliopsida > Solanales > Solanaceae > Capsicum > Capsicum annuum. The sequence continues at coordinate 226,266,771 of NC_061114.1, read as the reverse complement.
CAACTATTTTAAAACGGAGGAAATAGTTATAAGGAAAATACTCTTTTTTCTCTCTTATTTTTTTCCCTCGAGCCACAGATGCATGGATGCTTTTGTTTCCTTAAAAGAAAATTACTCTTCTTCTTTCTATATTTTTTTCTTCGTTTTTTTTTTTTTTTGTCAGTAATTAGGAAAATTACCTAGTTCTTCCTATTTCCTCTTTTATTTCTTTTCAATAATTCAATACTTGTAAACTATTAGGACTCTTAATTTTTGCTTTCCATATATATATTTTAGGATTTAATGTTATAGTTAATAATGTTAAAATAATTAATTAATAATTTGAGAAAATAGCGAAAAGATAATTTTGTCTATTATAGAGTGTTTTAATGAAGGACAAAAAGTTCAAATCACTTTCATAAGAGACTTTTAATATATTTTAAATTATAGATATAAATATAGATTATAGATTATAGATTATAGATATAGATATAGATATAGATATAAATATAGATATAGATTATAGATTATAAATATAGATTATAGATATAGATTAAAATTTTGTTTGTTTTAGGCTTCGACATTTTTTCTTAATTTAGTTTTGATGATTGTTTTAATCCCAAAATTTTCCATATAGTAGGCCTTATCATTCTTTAATCTTCGACTTTCTTTTGTCATCAATCTAGTCTGATTCTTTTTCTACCCAAGTCCGTGTTGTTATCACATCTGCCTAATCAATTTATTCTTTCTATTTTTTGTTTCAGTTTATCGTGAACCTCTTTCTAATCCATGTTAATTTACTATTGCCAGCTCATGCCTTTAAATTAAGTAATTTTGTTCTCTAAATAGTATATTAGTAGTTTGTATATTGTTAGTGAAGAGACATGTTTTTTCCTAAAGTGGCAATGAAAACTCACTTTACTCATTAAATTTAATCTATAATTATTTATTCTAATTAGAAACTTTAAAATACATTATTTTGCTCCCTTAACAGCTGGCGTGGCTAAAAAAAATAAAATCGTATTTTAATGAAAAAAAGTATTAAAAAATTTAAGTGGGGCCTATTTTAAAATTTTCAAACATTTTTTTTTTCTTGTTCCTCACACCCCACCACCCCATGTTTCTCCTTCCTCACACCCCGCCACCCCATGTCTTTTCCTTGGTCTATTTCTTTTCTTTTCACTCGTATCCAACAAAAATCTTCACTCCATTCTTTAAAGCAAGTTTTCAGAATTAATTTAAACACACAACTAATCCTCAATATTGTTTTCCAAATTCAAATACCACCTAGTATCAACCATCATCCCACTTCAAACCAAAAAAAATAAAATTTTAGGTACAGTCCGTCCTCCATAAGAGAAAAATAACATATACAGTCCAAACATTAAAAAGAAAAAGGTAACACCAACCTCAAATATAATTTTTTATACCAACAAAAAAGTAGAAACCTTACAACTGTACCACTCAAACGAAACTGGCCCATCGTACATGGACACTTTACCAGCCGTTAGATCGCTGCATATCTCGTCAAGAAATTTTTGAGTACCAATTTCTCCTCATCTTCTCCGTTATTGCCTCTCCCTTCATCGAAATTCAGTAACTCAAAGGATCATATTGGAATTTCGCATTTCTACTACTATCGCTTTTATTCCAATTAAATTGCCGGATAAAAGTCTTCCATCTAGGTTCGGCGATGATCTCCGATCATTCTCGAAGCTTCTTCAAAGCATTGATTCCTTTAGACCATTAACTGTGGTGCTATAGAGCTTATTCCATATAAGTGTGTGTGGGGGGGGGGGGGGGGGGGGGGTTTTTTTTGTTTTTAAATATAATACATACATACATATATATATATATTATTCAATAAAATAATTTATTTATGTGGCTTTGACGTGGATCCGACGTGGCTATGGCATGGCTTCAATATGGCGCGAGTGTGATTCACTCTCCATAGTGAGAGTGGTATAATTTTTTGAGGGTAGTAAAAAATTTATATAAAAGTTATTTAAAGGGTAAATAATTACATATTAAGTTTAATGGCTAAAATGAATTTTCGTGAAAAATTTAGGAGGGTAAACATATCTTTTCCTTATATTGTTGTCATAGTGATTCGGATATGTGTTTAGGAGGGCATGGATAACCCATTGTGGAGGAGGGCCTATCCCTTATCTCTGTGGCCCATTTAACTATTCTGGCTGGGCCTTTTTCAGTGACCCAATATAATGAAAAAATTAAAAATTACACAAATACACAACTTATGTTTTTAATATTACAAAAAATCTCAACTCTCTAAATATATTACAAAAATCTCAATATATATACAAAATGCTGTATATATGTTGGTTATGTTATGTATATTAATAGGAAGAGAGTGTAAATTAATTTAAAAAGTGGGAGAGAGTGTAATTACGATTGTATTTATGTAATTTTTCCACGAAAAAAATGCCGCCTTAGCCTAAGACCGTCATTAAGGTTTGGCGTTTTTCAGCAGCTCCAAACCTCTTGTAAATCCTTCTTCACTTTGAGCCCCCTTCCCTCACAATCCCTGACTTTCCCCTTTTTCAGAATGAGTTTGTTTTTCCGCCTTGCTAAAGGTTCTACTCGTAATATGTTATCTACGGCCGGACTAACTCATTTTCATGGATAATCTCTCAGAAGTGATGTTTCGATCAATTTTGTTTCAAAATCTATTTGTTTATTCGTTTTTTTTTATTTTTCTTTCAACTCATTGATTTGAACTTTTTAATTTCAGCGTAAATTGGTGTAAATCTCGTGTCAATCTTGGCGTTAACATTGTCCGAGAGTCTTAAGCGTTTATCATTGAACGCCGTGGGAATTATTTCGAAACCTTGAACCTTGGTTTACATGTTTTGGTTCCTTTTCTCGATCGCATTTCTTACGTTCATTCTTTCAAAGAAAAACATGTCTTCTTAGAGGATTTGCGAGCTAAATCTAAAGATAACAAGCTTATTTTTGTCAAAAGTACTTTATCTTACAAGGTAATTAGTTGTAAATTTCGAACTTTTATTGTATTTTATTATCAGATTGTTTATTTCGGCGGACATAGGTCATAGACCCCTACTTAGCGTCTTATGGTGTAACAAATCCTCACTACGCTATTAGGCAGACTGCGGCTAATATGTTGTCTCGTCAATTATCAAAGATGAGTTTGATTGATATTGTTTCTAAAAGGCCGACCGTGAACTTCTTTGTTGAGGCAATTCAAAATTTTCGTTTGTGCATTTTATTTTTCGTACAAGTTTGATGTATTTGATAATTTGTTTTGAAATGTGGCCTTTCTTTGTTTTCTTTGATTCACACTTGTTCATACAAAGTTGCTACCAAACACTTGGAAGATCATTTGTTTGGCTTTGTCAAATTTGGTTGGCTAGTTCAACGTTGCATGCAATTTGTTTTCTTGTCAAACTTAGTTGGCAAAGTAGTGTGTTGATGTCATTAATGACATCAACGTAGGTTTGTTTTCTGCCTATAAATAAAGGTAGCTCCACCTCTCTTCAACACACTATTTTGAAAAGAATACACCATTTTGAGAAGAACACCAACATTTGAGAAGATCACCACAATATTTTTGGCCTACGGCCACTCTTGTAAAGCGTGGCCTAAAATAGCAGAAAATGTGGCCTTTGATCAAAGGCTACACTTTTGGACTTTAGGCCACACTTTTAGGGGGGTGGCCTAAAGAGGTGTAACCTTTTATCAAAGGCCAAGCTTTTCAAGTGTTGCCATATCAGCTACATTTAAAAAGCGTGGTCATTAATGTTTAAAGACCACGCTTTGTAGCTTGTAATTGGCAACACCTTTATTTGATAAAGCTACGGTTACAATTGTTGCCTTTCTTTTGCTATTGGTCATGCTTCACAAGTGTAGCCTTTTGTAGCACCTCTATAATAACACTTTAAAAATGTTGCCTTTATTTAATTATTGGGCACGCTTCACAAGCGTAGCCTTTCGTAGCACCTCTATAATAACACTTAACAAATGTGGCCGTTTCTTTATTACTAACCACACATAAAAAACGTAGCCTTTTATATATCCTCTATGACAACATTTCTAAAGTGTAAGCATGTTTTAGTCACACTCTTAAAGTGTAGCAATATTACCTAAAAATTGAAGTGCATAAATCTCACGCATATATCACTAAGCACATTACATAAACATAACAAATATGTAATCTCACGCATGCACTAATAACCTAATAAATACTTGAAGTGCATAGATTTGATTTCAAAAAAATGTCTTTTACATACTAACAAGAAAACAACATAATAAAAATTGTATCAAGTTCCACAAAACCAAATGTATATAATAACGTATATCAAAATATTTCAAAAATTCTTCATCATTCACTTCAATCTCGATCAAGCTGAGTTGTGGCGCCCACCATTCAAATTTGATCCCCCGCATAGATCCTACATATTCAAAATGAACAAACGAAGTAAATATAAATATTTTTTCAATCTTGATATGAGGAAGTATGTGAATTCAAAGTTTCTTTAATTCATTTCAATCAAGTTAAAAGTTCAGGATTTAAACTTCCTGTGAATTTCTAAGATAAAGTACCTTTTCATGAACCGAAGCATGAGCCGAGCTCGAAGAATTTGAAAGAATTTTTTCTCGTATAGCTTGTGCATTACTCGCATTAGGTGAAGGAATGTTAGATCCATCACTCCCTAGTATATCTTGAAAATTCAATCCAGGATTGTTTTGCACCAATTGACTAAAAAACTGTCGCATTTCTTGTCTCATTTCACTTATAATTTCTTCCTTCATAGAAGTGACTTCATTAGCATGCTTTTGTTTAAGATTGTTCATTTCCTCATCTTTTTGCAGAGAAGTTCTTGTCACTGATCTACCATAGCCTCTAACTCGATCAGGTTTCTCTTTCCAAACACTGCCGTGAATGCATCATCTGGTGTTTTCCCAGCATTGTGATGATTAGCTATCAGGAGAAGAAATAATGCAGTATATATAAGATATATTTCAAACGAAGGCTCATCCGTCCCAGGTCAGAAATAATTAACTTTCTTAACAATAATACTCTTGAGAATGAAATCAGTCTCATAAAGCCAAAGCAGATTATTTCAGCGCTCCTCAAGACTCAGGAATCCATTCTAAAATAAATTATTTCAGTTCATCAAGAATCAGGATCTAGTAAAGTTGGCAAAAGCACAACAACTAGTTCCAATCTGCTTTGGCTCATAATTCTGGTAAAGTAGTCAAAAGCTCAACATAGACCAAAAGAAGCAATATGAATTAGAAGCAACTCTCAGTAACTTGATAGATGCAGTTGTTGCTTAAAACACATCAACACTATTAATCAGATATAAGGATAATAAGGTTCAATCTGTCACCGGCCAATAGAAGATTAGCAATCAGCGAGAGTATACACAACTTATAATACAAAATTTAAGTTCTATATTGCAGTAGTGAATAGTAATTCGATTAGATTCTGAATGAAAAACAACATAGACAAATTTGAACCAAGAAAATGAAAGGAAAATCATACCTTGTGTTACTGGAAGGATAAAAGAGAAAACGTGTTGCTGCATTTGTTTAGGGATCGAGGAAAGGAAGCCGAGACGATCTTCCTAGAGTTCTATTTAATGGCTCATGTACAATTACTATTTTTCTCAGAAATAATGTGAGGCTAAGTTAGGTGTTTGTGTATGTAATATGCCTACCCTATTTGCACAACATGATTTTTGTGATAAAGGGGATTCATTGAAACCTCCAGCATCCACCTAGCTCAGCCAATGTATCTAGGACAAAACCTGATGTACAAAGTGTAGGTTGATGCTCATTAAACTGGTCGTCTGCCTACAGAGGTTGTTGCTGATCATCTTGAAAAGTCCAAATGATATCTTGAAGACTCGGTCTTACGCATTCAGTCAATATTTTATGATATTCTAATGTATCACCATTTGATTTTTAGAATTCCACCAAATGAAAAGCTTCAACAACCTAAAATATCTCCACGTCAACGCTCAAAGTTCCTTTTTTTCCTTCTCATGTTCCTTCGAATCTTAGTAATCCTGCATCCCTTTTGCTAGCTCTCAGCTTAAGATGTTTAGCAATATTTTTCAGCTTGGATATAGTCACTGATGCAGGTTTCCAGGATGTGAATTTAGCTTCTTTCTTTAAACAAGGTTCCTCAAATAATTTGGATAAATCAAACTTAGCATAAAGGGTAAGTTTTGAATTTTCCGGACGAGGTTTGAGGCCTATTAGGATGTTCAAAACAAGGAGTCAACACGATATGGCTGTGGCACATTGCATATCGCATTGATAGATAGCAACACGACGCGTCGCATATCGCATCAATAGAGTGACGCGATGCTTTGCTTATCTCGTCGATAGTCTAGTTCAGTTTAAGGCTATGTTATCATGTGACTGGGAATGCTTCATATCCCACAAAGATATACTCTAGTTAGAATGTTGTTTATACAAAGGAACAAATTAGGAAAAGGACCTTTGTCCGTAAGCAATAGAAGGAGAAGCATAAGCTCTTCAAAGAAAAAAAATAGTATAAAAAAAATCAACCAGTATCTATTAAAACCCGAATATGTACAGTATCTTCAAAATGGAGTTTACCCAAATTTGTCTGTGATTCAGAGTATGTACAGTTACACAGAGAAATAAGAATAAAAGAATTAAAGATGAACTTAGCTGCAGTCGAAATCGATTACTTACTATTGCAATTTGGGTATCTGCCTGAACTTCTTTTCCCATCTTTGTATGAGTAGAAACAAACATTTCAGCCTTTAATGGTTCCTCATTATTTTCTTTTGTCCGGAGCTACAAATGATATCAAATTACAGTGTAAAACCAAATATAAATATGTTATAACAAAGTAAAAAAGAAATTGAAAAATAGATTTTTTTAAAAGCGCCGACTAAATATTACCAATGCCACGCGTACTCTTCCAAAATTAATAGGTCCCATTCGATGTCTCCACTTTTTTTTTTCTATTTTGAGAATTTACCTCGCTCAAGGCCTAAAAAAGATAACATAAATTAAATATGAAAAATATGTCAAGAGTTATATGCATTATTTTAATCTTACTTCAACTTCTGGAAGCTTCCAATACTCGATCAACTGACGTAAGTGAACAGCTGGAACGCCAGCAGGACGTTTTTCTAGCATTTCTTCAACAGTAAGTCTTTTATCAAAACATCTCCGTTTAACTTCTCTCTTGAATCCCCTCTAAGCATCACGAAGACCATGCATCACCCACTTCTGTCCTTCCTTTGGAATGAAAAATTTTGACTATACAAAATAAATATATTAAGCTTCGGTTAGTAATAAACATAATATATGTTTATTCTCAAAAATTAATTTTTCTTACATTGACATAATCCCACATGCGTTTTTTAGTTTCATCTGGAACAGCATGCCAACTAGTGTACAACAAGTTGATAAATCTGGGATTCCTTGCAACTGTTCCTATGAAGTTGCTTAAATTAGAAACTGCCTTGTCAGTTGGTCCCACTGCTTGTCCTAAGTCAAATGTCACCACCTCTCTTTCATCTAAAGTTCTCGCATGAATTTCCTTGCATGTTGTTGGTCCTCAAACATTTTTTTTCTGTGGCACTCCTAGATTGATGTAACAACCAAGAAATAAGAAACAAATACAATGAGCACTAAAATTATAGGATTCAAGACATACCATTTGTACCACAATCAACATTTATATTGTCATCACTATTTAACCACTCATCCTCACCATTTTCTTCTTTTTCTGTAGGATCATCTAATCGTTTATTGTGTTCATCTATATCTTCAGTGGGCAGAACTTTAACACTTTCTATTGTGCCAATATCATGTTCTTTTTCACCACTTATATGTATTCCTTGTTTTTCTAGAAACTGGTCCAGACTACTTGACGGTAGGACTGACTTCCTCTTCACCTGTTTGTAGTTTTCTAGTTCTTTAATAGCATGTTGTTTCTCTTGTTCAACTTGTAGTATTCCAATGACATTTGAAGTATTAACATCGAAAATCCTTGGAACATGAAGTTGTGCATAGGTGATTCGACTCCTCTCTTTTTAATGGGCCCTCCAGATTGAGGTTAAAATAATCGTTCTTTGATTTGTCCTTTTCAAGTGATCATATGTGAAGCATTAATCTCTTCCCTTGCAGAAGATTGGCTCACTGACTTGTTAATAGGCAATATACTCTTTCCTTGTTGTGCAATGGACTCCTCAAGATTCTTTCTTTTATGTGTAATCTTTCTTTTATGTGTCATTGGTGCCTGAGATTTCCTAATTTTATCATTGTGTTCTTTTGCAAGCTATTCTCTCTTAATCTTATATTCCTTGACTAGTTCAGTACTTGAACGGTATTGAGTAACGGAATTCATATTCTTCAGAGGACTTTGAGCTTTGTTCGGATTTGAAATTTTTTTCTTTAGACTTGCTGCTTGCTTCATCCTTACTAACTAAAAATAGAGGCAAAGAATATTAGATTCACACAAATAATATAAATATAGCCTTACCAACACAAGTACACAGAATAATAAGTGGAGGGACACTACCAGTTTTGAGGATGTGGCCTGTTTGACAGATGTATATAAAGAGATGCAAGAAAGAGTCAAAGCAATATAGATGGAAAGTACAGTATGAAAGTATATCCAGTTATTAGCCAAATGACATGTCTAAGCTAAATATGATCAAACTTAATGAAAATATTGTTTATCTAAGCTCGTAACAGACGCACTGAATAGTCTCACGGAGGTTAATGAAGCAAATGCAGATATATACGTCTCAGTTGCACAACATTATGTATCTCTATTTATTAATTTGTGATGAATTACAGCATTATGTATCTCACTATTTATTAATCTGTGATGAATGAGCCAACTGCTATTTCACAACCTGTGTACCCTAAGAATGTTCCAGCATTCATAGTAGCAAATTCATTTCTGTCCTTTTTTTGTCCAAGATGTATATGTGTGTATTGCAGGTAAGCCCACATGACTGTAATTTTTAGGTGCTCAAAGAGCTTACAAATAACTTTAAATTGAGTGTATAAAAAACACGCCCTGCATTCATTTAATTGGCATAAATACCACAGATTTAGTATTGGTTGATGCTGATTGAGGAAACAGGCATCTTCTAGTATGTACTCAGAGTTAGCACTATGAATATAAGAAAATTTGTGAACCCATTTTTTCACTTCTCAATTACTTAATCATAGGGAGATCAGAACAGTGGGTTGACATTAAAGAAACCAACATCTGTTCATGTTGTTTAACAAAAAAGAGAAGAGACATTAGTTAGCACAAGTTAATTATGAAGAAGAGTATACCAACAACAAGAAGTAATATTGTTAGTTATCCTAATTTGTTTGAACTAGTATTGTTATGAATGCGGCTGCCGACACCTTATAAGTTAGATGATTTTTCTTCAACTTCCATTACTAATATATATGGTTTTGATAAACTAGTTTTTATACTAACAGCTACTTTTGATGGTCTCTACCCATCAGTCCTAGACATTATTACGAGCAAGTGCCATACTCACCAACTTAAACGAACTAGCAATTAACAACTTTCAGAACAGCAGGGAAAACAAAATCTTAAGCCGTATCACCTTTTACATTATTCTATATAAGCTAACATACAAAGGGTAGAAGCTGCAAAAGCTCAAATGCACCAGTAACACAGAACAGTTCTCTGTTTTCTGCGATGAAGAAAAACTGAAACACCCCATTTAAGCAATCCTTTATTATGTTTACTTGAACACGTCAAGAATGCACCGAACCCATTGAAAATCTAAATACACATATTGTCAGATATTAAACAGTAAATACACACATATACACTGAGTCACAGGCTCACAAAAGGTGTAAATCTGCATATCAACATAGCACATCCGATCAACACTCAACACAGCTATTGTATCGAAGTAGCCTCCAGAGAAAAAAAAATAAGTGAAGGATAACTGAACGTATACCTATTTCGTACCACAGAGCTGCCTCAAATTTTGTTGGTCTGCTTTCATTCAAATGACCACTACCTGATAATAATAGAATAAAATAGGCATTTACAAAACATCAGTGTAGGGTACAAATAGAAAAGGTCATTAACTAACATATATAATTGCATCGTGCTAAGAATAAGCAAGCACTATAAGGTTATTAATAAAATAATGACCAGGCTTAGGAAACAAGCCAACAAGATACTTAAAGATTTTCATAATATCATGTGTCTGCATATTACATTTCCCAAAAAAGACCAAAAAAATAATTAAGATTGTCAATCTCCTCAATGTTTCTGCATATTAGATGTCTAAAAGTTTTTGTACCAGCAAACAATCAAACAAAACAAAGCTAACATTATGGGACAAAAAAGAATAACAAAGTCATGGTTCATCCTCAACATCAACATAGTCTCCAGGCTCTTCTTCAGAATCATCTGCAAATTCCTCTTCATACTCTTCTTCATACACATCTTCAGACTCACTGTCATGCTCAACTTCATGTTGTTCAGCAAGAAACCCTTCGGCATCCACATCAATAATTGTTTCTGGAACATCATTTCTTATTAAGACAACTTCACCATTATCATTCGGTATAGATGGGCTCATAAACTGTTCAGAAGGCTCATTTTCAAAACTTTCTGAGGTAGTAGACTCAACATGGTCACTAACGTTAAACAGATCTCTCGGAACAGTTTTCATAACATAATGTCTATCTTGATCATATTGATCTTGCACATAGAAGCATTGGTGTACTTGAGATGCTAGCACAAAAGGTTCTTTCAAAGAGCACTTTTTGTTGAAGTAAACGTAAGTAAGGCTATAGGTATCTTTTTCAACCTCATACCAGTCACACTTGAATAAAACAACCTTAAAATGTCCATAATAGTCTAACTCCAGTATATCAACTATCCTACCATAATAAGTCAAATCTGCATGAACTGGATTTTTATCCTTTGAGCTTGCAAAGCTTGTGGTTGAGGCAACTAACGTAACACCACTATTTTGTGTTTTACGCCTTGCATTACACTGCCTAATATGGAATCTATATCCATTAATGAGATACCCAGAATATCTTTTAGCAACTGCATTGGGTCCTCTAGAAAATTCTTTTATCAAATCAGGCACATCATCTTGCAAAGCACGAGTTTCAAACCATTTAGAGAAGTTTTGACTATGATTCTTAGCCTTGCTCCATTTCAATCTTCGTGGTTGTCCATTAACCTCAAGTTCATGCTCTCTACACAACAAGTATTGTTATTCATTATAATAATAAATACAACAAGATAAAAACTATTCATAAAAAGAAAATACTATAAGTGATTAAAGTACCTAATATACTCTTGAACTTCATCACAATTAGCCAATAAGTATGCATGGGCCTAATTCAGTGACTTTTTATCTAAAATAATAGCTGCATTTTTCTTTGCTCCTAAAGGACAATCTTTGCAAGGGAACAAACTGAAAGAAGGTGCATCACCTGAGCCATACTCATTATCATTTTGAGGTCTTTTATTAAATCTGGTACGTATGCCCGTATGTAAATATCTAGAGCATAAAGTTAAACACTCTTCAACCAGATATGCCTCTGTTATAGATCCTTCTGGATAATTTTTATTGCGGACATATGATTTAAACGTACACATATCTCTTTCCGAGAGATACATCCATTGATTTTGAACTGGACCTCCTAATCTTACCTCATTAGCCAAATGAATAGGCAAATGAATCATTATATCAAAAAATGTAGGAGGAAAAATTTTCTCTAACCGATTTATTGTTTCTATGATCTTAGCTTCTAAGCAATCTATTTCCTCCACTGTGATAACTTTTTGACATAAACGACGAAAGAAGGAACTCAAACGAATCAAAGCAATAGCAACATGATCAGGAAGGATGTTTTTAATTGGTATTGGCAGCAAGTAATGTAACATGAAATGAGCATCATGAGTCTTATAGCCAGATAATTTTCTTTCATCTAGTTGCACACACCTAGATATGTTGGAGGTACTTTCATCAGGTAGTTTTGCTTTCTTTAAAACTCTACAAAAAATTGATTTTTCGCCATTAGTCATTGAAAAACATGCTTTTGCAATCTTGATTCTCTTGCCATCCGTGGTATCTTTTGGATGAAGGCTCTTCCTAATTTTCATCTCTTTCAAATCATAACGACCCTTTGCATGATCTTTTGTTTTGCTAGAAATATCCAAAATAGTTCCAATCGCAGCATCAACTACGTTCTTTTCTACATGCATCATATCAAGGTTGTTGGGCAATAGATTGTGCTCCCAATAAGGTAATTCAAAAAAGATTGACCTTTTTTACCACGGCCCATCATTTGTTCTCTTTATCTTCTTCCCAAACACATTGTTCATGTTTCGTAAGCTATTGAGCACATCCGTTCCCTTTAACAAACGTGGAGGAGGTTTAAATTTAATTTTTCCATTGAAAGACTTTTTATTAAATCTCCACGGATGATCCATGGGTAGAAAAACATGATGATCCATATAGCACGTCTTTCTACTATGTTTAAGATAGCAAGAATTAGTGCCATAATTACAACACCGGCAAGCCAGCTTTCCTTTTGTACTCCAACCAGATAACATAGCATATGCAGGGAAGTCACTGATTGTCCACAGAAGAATTGCTTTTATTTGAAAGGTTTGATTTCTTGAAGCATCATATGTTTCAACACCTATTTGCCACAAGAAATTGAAATCATCAATCAATGGCTGTAAATAAATGTCAATATCATTTTCAGGCGAACGAGGCCCGGGAATGAGTAAGGAAAGCATAGAATACTCTGGTTTCATGCACATCCAAGGCGGCAAATTATACACCTTTATCATAACTGGCCATGTGCTATGAGATATACTCATGGTCCGAAATGGATTGAATACATTAGTTAATAAGCCAAGTCTTAGATTATGAGAATCTAGTGCAAAATCTGGATACAAGCTATCAAAATATTTTCATGCTTGTCTATCAGCGGAGTGCCTTAACTTTCCATCTTTAGAACTCTCCTCGTCATGCCACCTCAATGAATCTGTTGTCTTTGAGTACATAAATAGCCTTTTGAGTCTAGAAAAAAATAAAAAATATCTCAAAACTTTTGCTGGAACACGATGAGGTTTTTTAGAAGTCTCAACAACCTCACAATCTACTTCAGGAGGTTTAATATATCGAGAATCTTTGAAAACATGACACAATTCATCATACTTATGGTCATTTATAAACAACATACAATCATTAGGACAAGCATGAATTTTTTCATAATCAAGACCAAGATCCTTGACCATAGACCTAGCTTTATTGTATGATGGAGGAATGTTCAACTTTGGCATTGCCTCTTTTAATAATTCTAAAAGAGAAGTGAATGATTCATTGCTCCATCCATGCAGACACTTCAATAAATATAAACGGATTGTGAATGATAATCTAGAAAATCCTTTAGAACCGGGATATAGCTCTTGGCTTACCTTATCCATTAAGTTATAAAACTTCTTGGCATCTTCATCTGGACCTTCATAAAGTTCTTTAGCTTGTGCAACATGTCTAAATTGATCATTCAACAATCCGTCAATATCATCATTCGAGTTATCCATATGATCATCACCATTCAAATCGATTTCCCATTCCCTCTGATTGATCCACCTTTTATAACCATCAATAAATCCACGGCCAATTAGATGATTATACACTACATCTCTTTGAGTCCAACGAACATTACAACATTTATCACATGGACACTGAATTTCTTCGCCTTGAGGATCTTCATAAGTGTAAGCAAAATTCAAGAAAGATTTAACACCCTTTTCATACTCAGCGCTATACCTAGGTAAATCCATCCAATCCTTAGACAGAACATTTGTATTCCTAAATAAAGTCAATATTAAAATTAGATATCGTAACATACAAAAGCATTATTTACTTACTAGTAACTTCTAAAAGACACGAGTAAGTTATCAAAATTATGCGTTGGTTGAAGATAAAAATTTCTTACCTAGTCATGGCACTTCTGCTAAGCTGAACCAAAGTTTAAATCGGCCTCTTCAGATCTTTCTAAATGTCCTAACAAAAAGTAAGTAAAATTAATAAGTGACAGTAATAAAGACATTTCTAACCATCATAATACTGGTGGCTATTCGAAAAAAAAACCAACATTTCTAATATTGTGGTGATGAATGAACTAACTTTCTAACCTGTATTATATTGGGATACCTGTTTGGAAATGGAGAGACTGCTAACAATTCTCAGACTACTCATAATGTGGAAAAGGCTACAAGTAATGAGCCTGCCCCCAAAGCCATCTGTTGTTTCACAACCTGTGGATAACACCAACAATGTTCCAGCAGGCATTCACAGTAGCAACACAAACAACTATTTTTGTAAATGATTCCAGCGAAAGGCAGTTTCACAGTTTTAAAACAAGACAATCATTTTATTAAAGTGGCCGGAAAGCCCCGATAAACAAGTGAATACAAGAAAATAGATGACTTGTAGAAGGACAGGTTTTTTAAAGAATGACATTTGATAATCTAGACTATCAGGAACCTCATAGATGCACCAAGGTTCACTCAAAACCAAATATGAGCCGCCCCGGTACAAATTCAGTTCTTTTCATTTTTTTATCCAAGGGTAGTTCTGTAAAAGGTTTCAGCATATCACAGGGTAAGCTGAAGACATTATACCTACCAAGGCACAAAACAAGAAACACCGATACCAAACAAAACATCCATAGTTTCATAGCATCATTTGGTCTTGAATAGGCTTTAATATATCTACCGTTCTACTTTTTTCTTAGAGAGTGACACCAAGAAACATGAAATAGCATCCAACAGAGGAAAGAAAGAGCAGTTTAATCAGATCAGCAATTTAATTTCTTAACTCATTTTAAGATGAAGACCATAATTTAACAACAGCCACGTGTAACTGTTTTCCAAGATTCGAGTCCTGAAGCTAGTAACAACTTTCAGAACAGCAGGGAAAAAAATAAATTAAGCCCTATCACCTTCAACATTCATCTGTATATGTAAAGATTGCTTCTTTGAAGCAGTTTAAGTGTACTTCGGACCGAAGAGTATTGTGTTTCTAAGGTTCACTCAAGCCATGTAATTCGAGTTTGTTTTCAATTTTTTTTTGAATTGGATCAAGAGATCCTGGAAATGAAAAATCAAAACAAAAAATCAAGAGAAACAACTGAGACAATTATGAAAAACTGCAGCAAAATCTTCAGTCCGATTATGCCTTGTTCGCCTCCTGATGACTCATTTCAGCATATCAAGGCCATGACTTGTTACAGATTATAAGAAGAAAATTAAAAGAATATTGAGTTTAATAAAAGCTTTCTACACTCAGTTCATAAAACTAGAATAATCTACACGAAATTCTTGAATCGATAAAAAATCAAACTCAAGAATCATAATTCAACACCTCACATTCTCTTCAATCGCATAAATTAGAATAACAACACACCCAAAATTGGCATTCCCAGAATCCAAGAAACCCAAAAGAACCAACAAATTCCCAAAACCAAGCTTAAAAAATGTCAAAACAACGAAAAGGGTGTTCAAATTCACTGATTGAGAAAAAAACACCAAAAGGAGAGATTGACTATAACCTTTAGGTTCTCGCCGGTGGTTTCTGCTCCTCGCCCCTCGCCAATGGTCGCCCCTCGCCGGTTGTTCCCCTTTCGAGACGACGACGTCTTTGTCGCCAGTGTCGGTGTTATTCAACGGTGAAGAGACCTGGTTCCGTACTATTCGACCTAAGCTTAATATCTGTGTTAATTTAGCGTAGGGTTTTTCATTTTTAATATTCTCAACTCTTTTTTGTTAATTATGTTGGAGGGAAATTAAAATATTTGGGAGGGAGATTGAGAAAATTTTAATGAAAATTTTAGACCACAATTATAAAATGTTGTCTTTTAAATTATAATAAAATTACACTTAAAAATGTAGCCATATATGTGAATAAGTGTTGTCAATTATATCATTATTTAAAAACATTTGTAAAGTGTGGTCTACATTATTAAAAATCACGCTTTCAAAGCGTTGCCAAACGTAATGTGGCCAGAAGTTAAAAATTAAGATTACACTTTAAAAGTGTGGTCTTTAATGGTATAGGACACACTTGTAAAATGTGGCTCAAATTTAGTGTGGCCTTAGGCCAGAAATGTTGTAGTGGATGTAGTTGTGTTTGTTTTCTTCTTTGTAGAGAGTATTTGTGAGAGAATTATGTTGGGAAATACTTTGAGTGAACCTCTTCTTTGGAGTGATATTTGTTAGGTTATTCTTTTGGGTATTTAGAATATTAGAGTATTTAATTACTCTAACTTGTACTCTTTTTTTTGTTCCATTGGTGTTTAGTAAAGTTGCTCCCCCTTTTGGTTGTGGACGTAGGTTAAGTTGATCGAACCATGTTAAATTTGTGCCTCCTTTATTTTCTCAACTTATCGTTATTATCGTCTTTGTTATCGTCATCAAACGATTACTTTATTTAATTCCGCACTATCTGTGATTCTCGATCCTAACAAATTGGTATCAGAGCGAGGTTAATCTCGATTTTGTCTTAGTAGTCACCATGACGATTACAAAGATTTATGTTGAAAAATTTGACCGAAGTGCAAACTTTGGTATGTGGCAATTGAAAATGGAAGCTATCCTAGTTCAGGATGGTTCAGATATCGCACTACAAGGAAAGAAGAAAATTTCAAAAAAAATGACAGTCGAGGAATTTGATAGCCTTGATGAAAAGGCGAGATCTAGTATTATACTAAATCTCTCTGATGATGTATTACGTAAAGTAGCTTCGAAAACCACTGTCAAAGACATGTGGGAAAAGTTGAAAAGCCTGTATATTACAGGTGTTGCTACTGTTTCAATTTCAGATGGAGACTCATCTGATTCTGACATCATGGAATTTTGAAAGCCCCTTAAGGCTTTGTGAAGAAGGTGAAGCAAAATTTACTATATTAACCAAATTTAGGCTAAGGTGGAGATTTGTAATGTGGCCTTTGTTTGTTTTCTTTGATTCACACTTGGTCATACAAAGTTGCTACAAAACACTTGGAGATCATTTGTTTGGCTTTGTCAAATTTGGTTGGCTAGTCCAACATTGCATGCAATTTGTTTTCTTGTTAAATTTGGTTGGGAAAGTAGTGTGTTGATGTCATTGAAGACATCAACTTAGGTTTGTTTTCTGCCTATAAATAGAGATAGTGCTACCTCTCTTCAACACATCATTTTGAGAAGAACACCAACATTTGAGAAGATGTATTTGTGTTTGCTTTCTTCTTTGTAGAGAGTATTTGTGAGAGAGTTGTGTTGGGAAATACTTTGAGTGAACCTTTTCTTTGGAGTGATATTTGTGAGGTTATTCTTTTGGCTATTTGGAATATTAGAATATTTAACTACTCTAATTTGTACTCTTTTTTTTGTTCCATTGACAACTTTAGTAAAGTTGCTCGTCCTTTTGGTTGTGAGGTCAAGTTGATCGAACCACGTTAAATTTGTGTCTCCTTTATTTTCTCAACTTATCTTTATTATCGTCTTTGTTATCGTCTTGAAACGATTACTTTATTTAATTCCGCACTATCCGGGATTCTCGATCCTAACATGTTTAATCAATTTGGGGTATGGAAGTAATTGATAATTTGTTTAATCAATTTGGTGTAGGTAAATCTGAATGTTGCAGTTACCCCTTGGGGTCTTCGAGTTATTCGATTTCAAATACGTAAGCTATATTTTATGTTATTTTCATTATATTTGTCTACGTTTTATTCTCATATATTTTGGCATGTTTCTATGTAGGTGACATTTCTGAATCTCCATTTGGTAGCATGAGGCTTACGACCAAGTCAATGTTATTTTCATTATATTTGTCTACGTTTTATTCTTATATATTTCGGCATTTTTCTTTGTAGGTGACATTTCTGAATCTCCATTTGGTGGTAGCATGAGGCTTACGACCAAGTCATTCTTATTTACGATAGGTTCTTCAAAGATCGTTTTGAAGGAGGTAATGATGGGACTGGTAGTGGTGCTAGTGTTGTTGATGATACCAGTGGTAGTGTTGCTGATGTAGCCAAAGATGTTTTGGCTAGTGGTGATTTGATGTAGGCAAAGAGAGTATTGGTGGTTCTAATGTTGCTGATGTAGGTCAGTATGATCGGTACTCAAAAGATTGGTTGGTATTATTCAGGTTTATTCTTTTGGTTGCTTTATATTACCTTAAGTGTGTTCAATTATAATAATAATCTTTTATAGGTACTTAGAGGATGGTTATTATTTTTCATGTTTATCCTTTTGTTTGCTTTATATTACCTCAAATGTGTTCAAGTATAATAATAATCTTTTTTGGTCTATAAGAGAATTGGTTAGTATTATTCATGTTTATCTTTTTGTTTGCTTTATATTACCTTAAGTGTGTTCAATTATAATTGTAATAATCTTTTTCGATCCAACTTTTTGTTTGATATTCTTCGGTTTATGTAACAAGCAGATTCAAGCAGGAAGTCTCCGTGGAAGTAAGTGAATGACTAAATTATTGTGTCTCTATTCTTTGAAGCCTTGAAGCATTTTGTGGTCAAATACTTGATATGTCTGTTTCTTTGCAAAAACTTAATTAGAAGTGCACAAACTTAATTAGAAGTCAACTAATGACTAAATTAGTGTCTCTGATCCTTGAAGCATTTTTGTGGTCAATTGACAAATTTGGTTTTTGTACAAAATCTTAATTAGAAATTGGTAAAGGGGCTAAATTGACTAATATGGCCTTATTTAATCTTGATTAGATGATGAAAAAAGTGGTCAATTATTTCTTAAATTCTTAAAATTCCAACTAGTGTAACTTTTAACTGTTTTTTTCTTTCGGAAAAGTGTCTAATATACCCTTCAACTATTGAAAAGGGTCTAATTAATTTTTTTATTATAAAGAAATTTATTTTTCAAGAGAAAATATATTTCAAAACTCTTCGTCAAACGAATATGATAAAATATATACTTAGATCATCAACTATAAAGTAAAAGGCTAACCGGAAGGAAGATCATCAACTATCATGACTCACGATGAGAGTTAGGTACTTATGTCCCTGCTTAGTTAAATACTTATGTTTGTACCATTTGTAATTATTCCACTATAATACTAGATTTTTGTGATCGCACTCAGTATTTATACAAATAAAAGCCAAATGATAATAATTTAGTATTGTCATATATTGTGATATAGGCTCGATCACTTGGATCGACCCAGACGGATACCCTTTTTAAAGTGTAATGGAAATCATCATCATTCGCTATTAGCCTTCATGATTAAGTGATAGTTCGTATATAAAACTTAAGGGATTTTTTGGTACAAGGGATAACAAGAATACGGGATATACTTAGAATGAGTTTATCTTTATTCCATATTTGTTTGGGATAAAATGCATGGATAATTCATTCTGATAATAATTATCCTGTGATTGAGTGTTGTTTTTATCCCATACTATGAATAAGATAATTTACCTCGAAATAACTTATTTTTCGTTAAACAACCCCTAAGTATTTGCATTCATTAATACAAATATAGGACTGAGTAAAAATTTATCTTGGTGCCAAATGGATTTTCCAGCTATGATATATGAAATAATCAAAGCAATAATAAATGAATAAGGACATGTAAACAATCCATTTGCTTTTATACTTTAGTAGTAATAAATAGAGATAATACATAAAAAAACCCTAAACTTGTCCTCCCAAGTCACTTTACCATTTAAACTTAACTTTCGTTTATTTACCCTGCTTAACAACTTTCAACTAAATTATTTTCACATCTCAAAACTGAAGCCCGCTCTCACAACAGAGAGTGGGTTACACACGCGTCATATCAGTGCCAAATCAGTGTCACATCAGTGTCAGGTCATTGCCACGTAAAAAATTAGGTTTTTTTAAAAAAAATATTCCACATTTGTTTTAAAAAGCAAAAAAAAAATATATATATATATATATATATAAATATATATAAAATATTTTAAATTTTAAAAATAACCCCAACCACCCACCCCCCCCCCCTCCCCTGGGGCACGCCACCCCCCCCCCCCCCCCCCCCCCCCCCCCCCCCCCCCCCCCCCCCCCGCTCCCGTCCACCGCCATACCTGCATACACCCTCATCCACCTCCGTCCATCCCCCACAGCCACACCTGCACACACACGTCATATTTTTCGATGAATTTTCACCGGAAAACTCCATTACCACCATAAAAAAAAATCATAAAACACTACAACATTTTTGGCCTACGGCCACTCTTGTAAAGCGTGGCCTAAAATAGCAGAAAGTGTGACCTTTGATCAAAGGCTACACTTTTGAACTTTAGGCAACACTTTTTGGGGGGTGGCCTAAAGAGGCATAACCTTTGATCAATGGCCACACTTTTCAAGTTTTGTCATATCAGCTACACTTAAAAAGCATGACCATTAAGGTATAAAGGCCACGCTTTGTAGCTTGTCATTGTCAACACTTTTATTTGATAAAGCTACACTTACAAGTGTTGCCTTTGTTTTGGTATTGGGCACACTTCACAAGCGTAGCCTTTTGTAGCACCTCTACAACAACACTTAAAAAATATTGTCTTTGTTTTACTATTGGGCACGTTTCAGAAGAGTAGCCTTTTGTAGCATCTCTATAACAACACTTAAAAAGTGTGATCTTTACTTTCTTAAGGCCACACTTTTGAAGTGTAGCAATTAATACCTTCTCTAAAGCAACATCTACAAAGTGTTGCCTTTGCTAATTTGCACATACACATCTAAATAAGTCGCACAATATATATCCCTGCTCCCAATGACCACACGTTTAAAACATAGCATTCTTGTTTATTTTATATGATTAATATTTACTACAGATTTTGATTGAAAATACAATTATATTCTTATACATCCACTAGTCATATTATACATCATTATTCTATTTAGATTGTCTCAAAACACTATGTTACATAAAAATAACTCAAAAATTATAATACACACAAATTTTCATCATGTTCCCTTCGAGAAATAGACTGACTCCATGCTTAATCTAGGCTTTCCAACGTCCTCGATCACACTATACATTATTATTCATATCCTTGATGATTTGTGAGTTGAACTATGATCTTCTCTAGTTGAATAACATACTATGTTGTTGTATATAACATAAACAGATCCACCTAATGTTTCCTTTAAAAACCACCTTTACCTGCATTTCATAAGAAAATAACTATAATTAAGTAAAGAATGGAAAAATGAACCAGAAAAGAAAAATTACTATATTTGAATAGAAAATGTGACCTAAAAAAATACCAAGTGTACTCCCATAAACTAGGGTCTGGGGAGGTCAGAGTGAACGCAGACCTTACCCCAACCCTCAAAGGTAGCAAGGTTGTTTTCGATAGACCTAAGATAAACTGATCCATATTCCCAAGCTATTGTTTCATTTTTGTTATGAATGTAACTTTAACATACTGCCACAAATAGAATTACTGCATTTAGAAGACTCATCTCACCAATGTCTAACATGTGGAAACTCTAATATAAAAATATTCTAACCTTTAATGCCTAGTATAGAAATGGAGTAACTCAAGTCCACTGACCTTTATATTGATGTCTCTTATCCGCACCAACATTCTGCTTTGCCTGGAGTCTTGACTGCAAGAAAGAAAAACACTATTATGTAGAAAAAATCAACTGTTGAATTGTGGTCCAAACGCCGCATGATCAGAACTTAATTGGACCCAATTGCAGGCCACATATATTTAATTTCAAGAGTTTATTTAAGAGTTTAAGTTGAGAGCAGGTGTTTAATTTAAAAAATGAGAGCAGGTGTTTTCGAGAGTTTATTTAAGTCTGTCTCAGTTCCTAGCAGAACAAGTTGTCTACGTTTTCTAGTAGCATATACTGATGATATGTGTCTAGAATACTTAGAATTTTGCACTAGAAAGCTATACATGCAACAATGAACTTAAAAAGTTCTTCTGTGAGCAGAATTTACCTGCTTCCTGAGAGCCTGTTGAACATAAAAGAAGCAGTTAACGACACTTCCACAACTAGCATAAGCCTCACTCTCAAAAAGAGTGCAGCTTACCTCAACTAGAATAGTTTTATGTTCATTAACAGCTATTTTTCGTGCCTCCTGGACAGTGGTGAAAATAGCAACAGCATCATTACCATCCACACAAATACTACGAATTCCATAGCCTTTCCTTTGATAACAACACCATCACCTAAGTAATAACCATAAATAGATGTCATTGTCAGTAGCCAACTACATAATTATAAGGTTGTTTCCTAATATAAGGTTTTAAGGTTAACCGGTGGCCGTTAAGGTTATAAGGTTGTTTATTAAACGATGTCCGCTAATTTTTATGTATAGATTAGACTTTAAACTCCTAAAACAAATATATATCCTTGTAAGATGACCAGGTACAACTTTCAATACCTATCTGTTGTTCTTTAATAAGTATCCAAGTGGTTACTTAAAGATACAGAAAAATCAAAGTAGCTTTCACTTGACCAGCTACTACTTACATCCAAACCAAGATAAATGGAGCTATAGAATCTATCAAGCTATCCATGTCATTTAAATGTAGCACATTTCCTTGTCAACTTTAAATTTAATCAGGAAAATAAAAAAAGTAATTGCAGTTCATCAAAAGAAATGACAAAGTACCCACGGAGTTTCTTCCAACTCATCTAAGCTACTAAGTACTAATAAGTTTTTAAAAGTTGATGACTGACCCAGCTAGGTGTACCTTTACTATTTTAGCCTTCAAGGTATACATTCATCCTCTAAGGAGCAAGAAGTCTATGCAGGCCTTACTCCTACAGCGTGAAGGTAGAGAGATTATTTTCCATATACCCCCAGCTCAAGTAAATAAAATTTTCCAATAGTGAGATGACCATTTTTTCAATAACAGATTATGCTCAACTACTGTAAACATTTTGTCATTGAACTTTCTAGAAACAAATCATCCCTCGACACATTCTTTCTCTACTTTAGTCTATTTTTATGGATTTCTCTTGACCTTGATTGTTTTTAGCTCAATGAAAGGACCCACTGAAAATGATAGGAGTGCTATTATTATAGCAAGGGCGGAACTTAAATTTGTGAACTTGTAGAGACCATTGGAAACTTGAGAATACACAAAGTTTAAAACATATCTTTGTCAAACAATAATATGTGTTTGCATGGAGTGTGTGTGTGGGTCTATCCATATATTTTTAAAGTAAATACTTCTAATGATTATAGTGTGAGCTATATGGTCACAAACTCTGAAAAGTTAACCAAATCAAGAGTGAGAACATGTCAAACTCGACCAAATGAACAGATATTGTTTCCAAAACAAGTAAAAAGGAAAAATATAACACATCAATTATAAGACAAACTTGCGCACACACAACAACTGCATTTTAGAAGTCATTAAATATATACAGTTGTTAAGCTTCCACCAAAGTCTGAATAAAATTATATTTTGACAAAAAATGTTGATGTTATCCAAATGGCATATCATTGTTAGATATAACTAGATTGTTTAACTAGTATTCAATTAGGTACAGTCCTCAATCAGCATTTAAGCCCATTAATCACGTCAATTAGATAAAAAAAACTCAGAATAACTGCATATAATGGAGGAAAAGAAAAGTCATAAATGTTATCAAGATAATTCCAGTCATAATCGTAATGAGAGTCAGTAGGAAGTGACAAACCTTCTTTTCAAGTCTCTCTCTTTCGAATGCAAATTGCATAATTAGATCAGTTATCAATTTACTTCGGAAGTTAATATCTCAAGCAGTAACCTTCTTCGTTTCTTCAGCTTTGCGTAACGATGCCTCCAAACATGCCAACCTACTCCTTGCAAAAGTTAATTCTTCACTGAAATCTGCATTAGATTCTGACAAGATAATTCACTTATCTTCAGCACTCTCCATCAAACTTTCTGCTTTTGAAACTTTTGATTTTAGATCTTCAATCAAGTTTTCTATGTCTTTGGTTGTAGAATTCAACATGATCTACTTCTCTTGACTAGCTTCGGCAGATGCAACTCCATGCTGAAGTCGATGCTCAGAGTCCCTCATACTTTTCTTCGTAGATGCAATATAATTAGACAGATGGAACTCAAAGTCCCCCAACGGTTTTTCAAGAGATTTAACTTAAATGTGCCATCTGGAGTCGACCCCCAGTAGTTTTTTTGAAATTCTTGAGAAGACTTCATCAGCATTCTCTCCCTCAAACAACCTTTGCCAAGCATCTTCAATTTCTTCCTCCATGCGGAGAGCTTCTTGCTGCAACCAGATTTATAATTCTTTTTCAACTTGTCAAGATTCATTAAGCTTTTTCTCAAGATATAACTCTCTTGCCAAAGACTTCACCAGCATTCGCAGAATGTGTCTCTGCTGCTCAACAATCTGCATTTTTATCTGTCTTTAGAGTTAAAACTGCAGCACCGTTAAATTAGTCTGTTGCCTCACCATCTTGTGAATTATAATCAGTACAAATTATGTAATTCAAATCAATAGTCTAAAATTTGTTACTAAACAGATTAGACTTATGAATATATCAAAACTTCCCCACAAAGTGGCATCTAGGAAGGGTAGAGTGTACAAAGACCTTACACCTACCAAAGTAGAGAGTTTTTTCCATAGACCCTCGTTTGAAGGAAAGATCATCCAATGCAGAAGAAATAACAAATGCACAAGAAAAATTAGTTTGATAAATTAAGGAACTTAGTGAAAAATAAACAACAGTAGTATGTCCGATCATGATGCTTCAAAAAGACATAATGGTCAATAGCTGCAGAACCAAATGAGGACTTACTGGATGTCTACAATCAGCAGCGATAGCAAAAATTATGTCATCTCTTTGTGCTTTTGGTTCTTAATTTCTTTGATCTCTGTCATAGAGGCTGTCAACCAGAACATGAAAAGTAATACTTGAGCTCCATTCTTCTAAGTTTCTAGGACTCTCCAAAAATATTGCCACACCCCTGTCGGATCCTTCAAAAATACACTATTTTTGAAGGATCCGACAAGCACCCATAGACATGTGAAGAGTCCGAGCAACTTAGCCTTTCTTTCAAACACAAGTGGCGTTTGGATAGAAACTGGTTAATTTCAGACGACATAGGAGTAAAAAGGCAGTTAACGTACAAAGCTCGAGAATAAAAGAGATATGGCACAACAACATCAGAACTAAATCTTCTTATAGCATTGACTAAATTCACCAAGAACAGAAAACGTTCAACTCATACCAAAAAACCACCAATTTGATTTATACATCATAATAACTTTCTATAGAAGGATCAAGTGAATTGTTAGTCAAATGACCTACTTCTTAGTGCTCTTCTTCTTGGAATCGGAGTTAGCAGACACTGGTTTGGGATGCTTTTAAGTCAAATTTAATTGATACATCATTGTAATTTTCTATAGAAGGACCAAGTGTAACGTTAGCAAATGACCTACTTCTTAGTGTTCTTCTTGGAACTGGAGTGAGAAGACACTGGTTTGGGATGCTTTTCAGCCAAACTTGGGTCCAGATTTGTATCCATTATTGCGGCTACAGATTTGTATATCTGGTTTGTGAGAGAAGAGATGAAGGACAAATTTGGTCCCATTGGGTGTGCCAATTTGTTTTCAATAAATTTTTATAGTGACAGAATTAAATTGCAATTTCAAATAAAAATATGAAGAAACATAAATTTTTATTGATAAACAATGTAAGTACAAATCTGTTCCTCTCTTGATTTTCTTCGTAATTCGAGCGCCGTTAGTGATGTATTTCTCAAACGTAGGAATATTTGGATAAATTTTCTCCGTAATTCAAGGATCGTTATTAGCTTATTTCTCAAACGTAGAAATATTTGGGTTTGATCTCCATGAAAGGAGGATTTGTGATCTTCTTGATGTATTCGAGATTTTTAAATATCTCATGAATTTATGAATTTGTGGGATATTCAGGATGCCTGAAATATTTTGTCCTTTAAATAGGCATATTTAGGGTTGAGGTAGATTAGCCTCCAAGCTAGATTTAGGATAAAATAATCTTCAAAAACTCTTAAGAGAAATTAATTTTTTCGATTTCTACATGTGCCACTGTCGTGAATGGAAGGCGTGTCACCTTGGTCTATTATTGCCAATCTTTTGTACCTTCTCACCAGGAAATTTGTGCTCTTATTTTTATATTCAAATCATTTCAGTCTCGCTTTACGTGTCCAAAAGTTCAAACATTAATACTAATAACATACCCCTTAAATCTCACAAGAGGATCAGTGTATGCAAACCATACCTTTCCTTCACGATTTCCAAATCTTTCCCCCCCTTACTTCGACTTCTCACCCAAAATGATAAAATCAAAATTGAAGATAGAACAAATGCTTGATTTGATATTCTGATACTAAAAAAACTTCGCGATCAGCTATAATTAACATTTATGCAGATTTGAGAAAAGGAAATTAAATTCACCATCGCAAATTTCTGGTTCAAAACTAGTTCAACTAAGTGATTAAAAAAACATATTGCTTAGTAGTTTGTGATCAGGTTGAGATTAGGCGAAAAGAAAGTTATAATAGACATTTAAACAAACAAATGTAAAGTTAGCTTAAAGACAAATTGCTCATTTAATTTATTTATATATAAAGAACCCCATGAACAAAGTATTCCGCGTTAGCAAAGTTTGAAAAAAAATACTATTTGTAAGAGGAGTGCGGATTTGTAAGAGGCTTGTACTGCAGAGCAAGCGAAAGAAAACGTAAAGCTGTAGGTTAGCACCCGACAAGAAAAGGGATGCGCTAAGGCGCATCGATTCGCGCAGCTACTATGAACTCAATGTACTATTCTCCATTACACTTTGGATCTATAATATTTTCCCAACTATTGGGAAAAAAGACTTGTAATAACCCTTACCATTAACAAAGGTCTCACTGAGAGTAAATTTTAAATCATAATCAAAAGTTGGAAGGATCAATTAGGATCATTTTTCTCGAAGAATTTGGATACATGAAATTCATCCAGTTCGCATTATAGCTTTGCTAATTGCAAAGGAAAAACCGCAAGCCTTAAATTATAATGAAGGATAGAGTTAAATTGTTTTAAATAGTAAAAGAGCAATTTAGTCATTTTCCCCAGAAAGCCTTAAAAGTAAAAGCCTAGTGACAAGAAGATCATCAACTATCATAATATATCAAGTAAAAATAAATATAAAACTGTTAGAATAAGAAAAAATTATGAAGTTTCAGATTTTTAAATGTTTTAAGTACATAATAGAATGTAGTTAATAAATTTGTAAACATTTGTCTTTAAAAATAACAATGATTTTAAATATATATATATAAATAATCGTAACACAAATATGGTTTAAATTAGTGCATCTCTCTTAGCCGATGGCAACAAGGAAAAGAGGTACGCAAACGTAAAAGTGATGATCCATCAACCAATTGAAATTGGAAAACATATATGTGTATATGTTTAGGTGTGAAAGATTTTTTTAAAAAGTGATTTGAATTTTTACATTTTATTAAAAATCTCGGCAATAGATAAAATTATTTAATTTCAAATAATCAAATGTTACACGTGCGAGGCACGTGTGATTAAACTAGTATAGAGAGAGAGAACAAAGTATTCTGCATTAGCGGGGGAATTACTTGTTGGTGAGGGTTCGATTCCCCCACATTGTAACCCCCTTCCCCATTTTCCTTCTCCTACACCCAATTTCAAAAAAAAAAAAAAAGTATTCTGCATTAGCAAAGTTCCGAAAAAATGAGCTGAGTATCCTAACCAACTAGACTACAGTGGATTTGTCCATACCACTTGCAACATTATATTTATAGTAAGTATTATCTATAAATCAGAAAGGTCAAATTTCTTCGCTTTCGCTAGGAGCGGCTCACTTCCTTGTCACTTAAAAAGGGCAAAGTCTCTGAAGCAAGTCCGACAGTCCAAAGAGTCATCTTCGAAGACTACTATGCATAGTAGAGTGTAAGATAGGTTTGGATATAGCAGAACTTGACTAGGTTTGGATATAGCAGAACTTGACCCTACGACCATTAGGTTAAACGCCCAATGCTTTACCGATTGAGCTATACACCCAAAAAAAGATGTAGTAACTAAATTTATCATCCCCGAAAGTGTTGCCCACTTGTTTTTTGAGTGCCTATTTGCTAAGACAACATGGGAAGCTGTATTAAACTGGCAACAATGACATAGAATGTCGTTTTGACTGGGACATGGAATGGCAATGGGTGAAGAGGAATTCAAGAGGTAAAGGCGCAAGGGCAATAATATTAAAAGCAAGTTTTGCTGCTGTGGTCTATATGATTTGGCTGGAAAGAAACAACCTAATATTCCATAACAGAAATGTAACAACAGAAGTGATCATCTACCAACTAAAGATAGAACTCTGCATTAGAATCCATGGGAATAGGAAACTTGCAGACTACGTCGGAAAATTAATATAGCTGCAAAGTGTTCTAAGAGATTGAGTTTGGATAGGAGTGTTATTGTATTAGAGGTAGTTGTGAGAAGGGGAACAAAGGTTTTGACCCCTTAGCTTTGTAATGACCTTTCTTGGTAATTAAACAAAGCATAAGTATGTATATAGGATATGTATTGTATTTGATGCCTATACATTCCATATATTTTTTTCATCACCACCCCTAAATCAAAAGAGTGTGTGCAATTGATAGTGGTAAAACATTTATCATCCTCAATACATACTTGTGCTTTGAGAAACATTACTCTTACGATATTGAGCATTCAACCACTACCCATCCACACACTTCTTAATTCACCTTCCCTAATTTGTCTAAGCTCTAATATGATTATGTGGCTTGTTTACACTCCTTAACATGTGTAGAAATCCACACCACATTTATTTATATTTTATTTAATCATTTTTTAACTACATCCAAGTGATGGTCTATAACTGTGTACATAGATCACCATGGTCTACACATAATAATGATATCAATCGATGCAATAATAAACGTGAAAGTCTATGATATACCAGACAGATCGATGGAGGACATGGTGCATGATATACGACGGTCTATTAAGTGTCACCACTAGTCCAACATCATCTATTTAAATCCCTTTTAATTAAATTATTTTCTTCCACCAACCACAAAACATGTGATTATCCATTTAAATCATATTATATTTAATTATTTTCTTCCACAAGCCCAAAATACATGTTACTATTATTTATTTAATTATTTTTTTAATTTAATAATTGTCTTTCATAATTTTCAAAATGTGTGATTATCTATTTAAATCATTTTTAATTTAATTATTTTCTTCCATCAGCCACATAACATGTGATAATCTGTTTAAATCTTTTAAAATTAAATTATTTTTTTAAAATCTGTTATTATTTGTTTTAATTTACCCAATGATCAATCGATTCATGTAGTCTACGATCGACTAATATGTACAGTCGATGAAATACTTTGTATAAAATCTAAACATTAGATTTTACTCTTCAGGAAATTATCAAGCCACAATACTGTAACTTGAAAAGGCAGACATATTTGATTCGAGTTTTCAAAT
Source organism: Capsicum annuum (assembly GCF_002878395.1). Taxonomy (NCBI): domain Eukaryota; kingdom Viridiplantae; phylum Streptophyta; class Magnoliopsida; order Solanales; family Solanaceae; genus Capsicum; species Capsicum annuum. The sequence goes on along the minus strand of NC_061114.1, from coordinate 226,237,241 downwards.
AAGGGATCAGAACAAAGATGGCAAACACACAATGTTAAAAGAAACTGACACATAGTTGTATTAAAATTGTTCATTACATTACATAATAAAATTTACATCAAAAAAGGGAAAATGGAAGAAGCTTTCTTCTAACAAGATCCTACAAAGAAAGCTTCTTCAGCAATGAACAAATCAAAAAAACTTAAAAACATATACTAAAATAAAACATTTAAACTAAATTATGGGGATGGTGGGGGGGAGGGGGGTGATGTAGTCAGGGCTTTCCATTCCTAGCCTTTCTAGAATTGCCCTCAAGAAACGAGCAATTCGACGGAGCTCCCGCTCCAGGTAGATGCGGTCTTGACCCAGCCCGTAGAAAAGCCGGTCCAAATCATTCCTTAGGAGGAGGAGGTCGTAGTGCCTCAGAGGAACACGTCTGATGGGACGCAGGGTATCCTTCTTGGAGACATTTTTTTAATTTGGGTGAAGAAGAAGAAGAAGAAGAACAAGAAGAGACAATTTCTAATATTTTCAATTTAGTCAAAACTAAAGGGTTGCGTAGAAAGAGGGTTTGTACTTATAGACCTGTAGATTGCGTCCGTTCATATATCCACCCAATGGTAGGTTGACGTGTCTGACAAGAGAAAACGTTTTGTATGCGTATACCAGCTGTTTTTCCTCGTGAAGAGACGTTTTGTGCAGCTTTTTAATAAATGAAAACGGGAAACAAGGGGAATAATGATTCATTGCATCGATTGGAGAGATAAGACAGGAAAATGACCAACATAACGTGTTAGATCAGCAATAATATAATCAATACATAATATTTTATAAACCATATATTATATATACCGTAAACTATAGATAGTCTATCGTAGACAAAGCTTTAGGTCGATAATAACTGAACGTTAAAATCTACAGAAATGCACATTCATCCCCCAAAACAGTAGCTTCACAACTGAATCTAAAAAAAGCCTATTTGATTTGATGCCCATTTTACACGTGGTTCTTTTGTGTCCGGATTTCTTCCATATTGAACACCTATTCCTCCTTTTGGACTTGAATGTCTAGCCAACGCCCTTAGTGCGTTTGACTTTCTTCCTTCTGAGTTTGGGATCGTACGGGGGTGGAGAAATTTTGGTGTTTACCAATTCCTGTGGCACAGTCCATTCAGCCTCTGGAGGGACCACGTTAATTGCTTCCGAGTATGCGAGAAGGTAACATTCAACTTTATAAATTGGCGAAGAGTATTCGTAGATGGAGTTACCATAATCTTCCACATCGCCATACTTTGATCGCAAAGCTGCCATCGCGTGTTCGCACGGCATTTTCACCAAGTCAAATTTCTGACAAGAACAGCTCCTCTCCAAGAGATTGACCTTGGCAGTAACGCCGTTGCCGAACACCGTATACTTGTCGAGAACCACGTTTGGATTACCCACATACAAGGAATCGCTCGCACTCTTATTATCCCTTAGGATCTTTTCCACAAAAGGCACAAATATTTTCTTTTTACCACCGACAAATGCATGCCGCTCCCTAAACTTTTCACCAAATTTTTTAGCAATTGAATTGAATATGTACGACATGGGGTAGTCTCATTCATCCATCAAAATTGAGTTGAGCGACTCGGCGATATTTGTGGTCATCACGTCGTACCTATTGCTCGAAAAGTGTGCTCTACCCCATTTTTCAAAACCAAGCACACTTTCAAGGACATGAGCTGCCTCGGGGCATTTAATTTTCAATTCCACAAAATTATCACTAAACTCATCAAAGGAATAAGCCTTTACCGCGGTGTAGAATAAATAAAGATGTTCTCCGCAGTGTTGATTTACGCGAAAATTTTCAGCGAGGTGCCTCATGCAAAGTCCGTGATGTGCACTGCTGTATACAAGGGATAAGGCATTGGCGATGCTAATGTGTCTGTCGGAGATGACGCATAGATCTGGTTCATCTTCTATGATAGACTTTAGCTTCTTGAAGAAGAAGGTCCAAAAAGCATCGTTCTCTTTATCGACGACACAAAAGATAATCGAAAATATATAGTTTTTGATGTCCTGTGCAACGGCGCTCAGCAGAACACCCCCGTACTTGCCATACAAATGTGTGCATTGACGGCAATTACCTTTCTCATATGGGCATATCCTCGTATGCAAGCTACGAATGCTAAGAAGTAGTAAACGAATGATCCATCCATCCGGTTTATCATGATAGAGTAAGAAGACCCGGGATTCAATAACTCCACCATATGGGAAAAAGCCGGCAAGCAAGCATATCCGGGCTCCGGTGTCCCGCGAATGATGTTCTTCGCAATTACACTTCCTTTCCAACACATTCAATAGCTTGCATTGCAACGCAACTCCTTAAATACAATTCTTTGAATTTCTCTTATGGTTGGACCCTTACCATCCTGAAAATGATTTACGCATACTGAAGCAATCAATTCGGATAAGACTTTTTTGTGCCTGCGGGTGGCATTTTCAACGCCACATGTGTGCATCCTGACATACTTCTATATGCAAAATCTGTCCGAGGTGTCGTACTTTTTTGCCCGCAACAGCCAGCCACAACCACGAGATAAACATTGCGCCTTCATCAATTTCATGCAGCTCTTCTCCATATAATAATCAAAAGACTGCCTCGCCGCTGCTGCGTCTAGTTGCATTTTCAGCTCTTTTTTATCGGTGAATGTTTAACCACAACAAAAATTGGTTTCGTCGGTGAAGAAGTGCTTGTGATTCCGTTTCACAGTCTTCTTTATCATCTTGCGAGTCCGATGAAAAGTCTTCCATATACATAGAATAATCTTCCATATTAATTGTATCATTGATATCGTTCTCGTAATCATTCAAATCGTCATCGATCAAATCATCGTCGATTGTCGGGCCCCGCGGTGGGGGTGTTGATGAATTCAGCAGTCCTTCAAAGGACCTCTCAACCACATTTATCCTCAAAATTGGCCTAAAGTCATTTGGATCAGCATCCATTATGTACGTCAGCACACGTACATCGCTATTTATGATCGTAAGATTCACCTTTTCCTTCAAATGTATTACATAACTAATCACCACATCACTCGGCGCGCAATCTAGATCCCCGCTCTGCATTACGCTTGCAACAAATTTGTCGTATGAATTGTTGCGGCGAACAGGAATGGAAATTGTCACCTTGGTAAATGATCTCAATTTCCAACATTTCGAAGTCTCCACCCATTCTCCCATGAAATCAACAGAAACCAGAACAAATTCTGCAATAGACATCCTAGAATTAAGCTTCGGTCGATGGTAGATTATGCTTATGGTCTATGTCGTGTTGTATGCACAGTCGATGACTGGCGAGGACGGGTCGATAACTGCGCAGATTTTCGTACAAATACTTGAAATTGCAAATATTGCTTGTAATCAATGATTGTTGGGTTTATGGAATAAAGAAATGAACTTGGATTCGCCTGAGCTGCTGTAATGCACTTTCTAAAGTGGTTTTGAGTACTGTGAGTGATTTAAAGTTTTTTAACAATGGTGGAAAGTGTGTTTGAGAAGATAGGAAATAAATGGGGTAACAATGGATGCAATGGACAAGCTTATGATGTTTGTGGACTAATTTACAGCTGATCGCCGAAAAATAACGCCGGAAAAGTGGCCGGAATCGAAGCTTTTTGGTGGGAGAAATAACCACTTTCTATTTTTAGCTTTTGGAATTATTTTTTTTAATATTTTTGGAAACCTAGATATTATTTTTATATATATAGTGGTGGATAATTGAGTGGGTTGAAGTGTATTAGTAGAAACTTGTGGGTGAATTTATTAAGTTGGAAGTATTGGGTTAAAGTAAATTATTATAAAGGTTGGGACTGAAATTGTTAAGTTGGAAAAGTTGATGGTGAGGTGGAATTAAATGGGTATTTGATAAAGAATTCAAAACTTATGGGTATTTGACAAAATAGTTTGGATAAAGGGCCAAGACACTGCTTACGAACAGATGTGCCCGTTGGCAGAAAACACTCACTTTTTAGATTGATTTCTTTAAATATTGCTGCTCCAGGATAAATTAATTGTTAGTCCTTTCATCCAGGATTTACTTGGTTATCAACTGTTCTCCGCCGCTACGATATATGTGACTTATCATTAATCCTTATGGCCAAAAGTTGCTCAGTAATTTGTCTTGTAAGTTTTCTTTTTATGTACTCATTCCCGTTTAGCCGTATACATTGATAAAAAAATTGGAAACATGCATATTTGCTATTCAATCCTTACTTTTTTTAAGAGATGGTTTATTTAGAAAAATATATATTGATGAATTTAGTTCAGACTCGACCAGTTTTAAACAGGTGGTGAAGTTACTCACAATATGCTGGAAGTCATCCATAACCATTGAAGAGGGTTAAAGCTGTAAGGATTAAGTGCTTGGCGGTGACAACTCTTGACATGGATAACACGTTTCCATTTCGAGGTTTGTGATCTAAATGCCAGTGCTGGGACATAAATTTGGACATTGATTTCTTTAACCTCTTACAAATGAACACTTCTGCTGTGTATACAAAGCGCAGTGTTATTGCAGGACAAATAAGGTGGAGAAGTTAGCTATAGCTATATTTATATCTTTCTCTTGTAACGTAGTTGAAATTATGATGACAAAATATAGACCTACTGTTCCTGTGCTGCTGTGGAAGTTTTTGGCTCCAACATATTCAAAACTTGTGACAAATGTTGCTGATGGCATGACATTTGAAGAAACACAAGCAATGAGGAACAAAGGGCTCACCGCTCTTCGACTCGAGGCAATACAACTTCTGCATTTGTTGGCAAAACATTCAACATCAAAGCAATGAATTAAGAAGATAACAACAACATATGCAGTGTATTCTCAAAAAGTGGTTTGCACTTTAGTCCTCACTTTACTTATAAACACATTGTTGTAGTATTGAGATTTTGTGTCCCGATTTTATTCTTATAAAATTTTGTGTTTTTACTCGAAAAACAATTTTAATCTAATTATATGTAGAGCGTGTGTCAGATATTGTGAGAGAAAGGTCATCGAAATACATTTCCATGTCAAGGTAAGATCTTTAAACAACTGCTAGCAATTTAGTTGATACAAGTACCTTATTTCCTGTTTATAACGATTAATTATTTGATCGTTGGACGGCCATTCCCCGGACCCTGCATAGCGGGAGCATTAGTGCAACAGGTTGCTTTTTTTTAAAAAAAAAAAAAAAAATCAACCTTTTCATTCTTTTGTAATGTATTTATCCATTAAGAATTAATGAAAAAACAATGCCTTCTAAGTAAGTGAATGGTATATATGATGAGGTGGGTTGCGTTTGCATAAGCAATTGCCGACTAGCTAACATTATCATGCTTTGTTTGCATCACTTACTCTTCCTAGAAAGGCTTTTGTTTTTTTTTTCTTATTTTCATTTTGGTCTTTGGGAAGGGTGGTTTAAAGACCTACGAGGAATAAACGAGAATGAGGATCTAAGACAAGTTGTTGAAGTTTTGATGTTTCTTATGAGATTTGATACTGAGTTGGTGTGTATCTGTTGAACTTTCTCCATGTATATTTCTTCTGAATAAATTATGACATTATCTATTGGAAATTTAAGTATTAAAGTTGACAGTTTTCGAATTTGGTTGTGACTATAAATGGTTTCCAAGCTCATAAATTATTTTTTCCCTTACATTGTTGTGTCCTAGCAGTTACAGTTTGATTTTTTGACAGTTTGAATGCTTCTATAGCAATCATCATATACAGCCCAAGCTCTTAAGTTTTGTTGTACGACGTATGTTATAAGATAGTTATAGTTTTCCATGGAACCTACTTATTTGTTAAACTTTAATACTTGGGTATTAGAATTAAGATCATTTCATAAATTCATGACAACACGATATGGAATAGATTATCATTAAATTGAATGATCTTGTAGCCGTACCATTTATTAACTTATTGGTATTAAAATACCTTTAACCTAAAAAAATTTTTGGGCTCAAGAACGCCCCCCAAACCAATATTTTAAACCTCATAGTTTTTTCCAATTTTAAAAGATTACATGACTGACTAGAAGGCCACGGGTTCAAGCCTTGGAAACAGTCTCTGGCAGAAATGCAAGGTAAGTCTGCGTACAATACACCCTTCTGGTGGAGCCCTTCTCCGGACCCTATGCATAGTTGGAGCTTCAGTGCAGCGGGCTGCCCTTTTTAAAAGATCACATGACTTATTATGATTGACCATATATACTATGTAATATAAAAGTTAAATTCACTCACTTTTCATTTCAATCTCGCTAATCCATTTATTTTAGGTCAAATAGCACTACGTAAAATATGTTTGGAACTTGAAGAAAAAATACAGTCACTAAAAATAGTTGTCCTTTTTTAAATTCTTGCAATGAACTGCTTCGTGTTGTTAAATTTGGGTGAGCAAAGAGTTGTCTGGGAAGATTGTAATCAAAATTCCAGCTTTTATATTTTTCGTAGTTGGATTGAGTGGGTGGAATTTGAAATTTTGCTACAAATTCAAATTTGTCCAAGAAATCAAGAACCCTAAACATATTACTATTTTTCTTTTATTCATTAGTGTTTCCTGCAAAAAGATCAAATATGATTTTTCTAAAGAGACTAAGAGAAGAAGGTTATCAATTAAGTTTTGTATTGTAGAACTTTTTTTTGGAAAAGAAATTAGTCAGAGAGTTTAACTTTAAATTTTAACCTATATTAATATGTAGCCACTCGTAATAAGTCATCAGATTTAGGGTGTTGATTGAAGGCTCAAGCAAAATATAGGTTCCGAGACTAATAGAAGGATAAGTTTTGTACAATATAATAAAATGATAAATCTTGAAATATGACCCTTAAATTCAATTTCTGAAATGAGTCGCTCAACGGGACTGCATCAACACAATCACTACTCCCATTTAGTAATGACAGTTAAGTTTTCGTCTTTTAATTGCAAGCCTTCCATTTCGCTTGAAAAAAGTTTAGAGAATTTGGGTGTGTTTGGTAGGAAAGAAAATATTTTTCATGAAAATGTATTTTTAAAAAATGTTTAAGAAAATAAATAGATCTCTAATTAGTTATATTTTGTATTTGATACGTAGCCAAACAATATTATCATATAAATAATTATAGTTAATATAGGCAATTAGTTAGATAATATATAGGAGAAGGTCTATATGAGGTACACGCGCAAAGCGTGTGTCGAGAAACTAGTGTTTTAAAAAGGATGACATCACGGGTATATATATTGTTAGGGTTTGTTTGATTTCTTGTCTTATTTGGATTCTTTACAAGTATTTTAATCCAAAAAAGACACAATATACTAAATTAACTTCACGATTAACATTTATGCAGATTTGAGACAAGGAAATTAAATTCACGATAACAAATTTCTGGTCCAAAACTAGTTCATCTAAGTGATTTAAAATATATATTGCTTACGTACTAGTTTGTGATCAGGTTGAGAGTAGGCAAAAAGAAAGTTATAGACATATTTGAACAAACAAATGTACATTTAGCTTAAGAGACAAATTGATCATTTATTTATCTATATCTATAATCAATCTATACCTATAATCTATAATCTATAATATATATATATATATATATATATATATAGACCTTAGAAAAGTGAATTGGACAAAATTGTCTTTTTCACTATTTATTTCTAATATTTAAGAGTTGAAAATTAATTAAATATATTTATAGTAAAAACTTTTCCTTATTAAAAGACATCACAATTTTTATATCTTTTTCTAATTTAAGAATTGAAAATTAATTAAATATATTTATGGTAAAACCTTTCCTTATTAGAAGTCATCAAAATTAATGACAACTGATACTTTTTATATTTTAAGAATTTTAAATCAACTAAATTTGATTTTAAGAAGATTTGAAAAATCTAAAAATAAATATAAAACTGTTGGAATAAGAAAAAATTATGAAGTTCCAGATTTTAAAATGTTTTGAGTACGTAATAGAATGTTATCAATAAATTTGTAAAGATTTGACTTTAAAAATAACGAACGATTTTAAATATACATATAAAAATAATCGTAATACAAATATGGTTTAAATTAGTGCGTCTCTCTTAGCCTGTGGCAACATGGGAAAGAGGTACGCAAACGCAAAAGTGATGATCCATCAACCAATTGGAATTGGAAAACATATATGTGTATATGTTTAAGTGTGAAAGATTTTTAAAAAGTGATTTGAATTTTTGCACTTTATTAAAAATCTCGGCAATATATAAAATTATTTAATTTTAAATAATCAAATGTTACACGTGCGATTAAACTAGTGTATATATATACAAGTCAACTATATTTACTAGCTAAAAACGCAAATGTAACTTGGACGTTTGGTTAACAAAATTAATTAATTTAATAAACTACGTATCACATTAAATTTTGAAGATGGAGAAAACAGTACAACTCCAACTACAATCGTGAAATATTTAAAATTTTAAATTAATGGTGAAATATAAGTGCTAAATGCTAATTACACCGATTGTGATAATTGCACTAAGAAAAAGCTTTTGAAAGAAATTATTAAAGCACGACTACATACTCCAGAGTAGTCCAGAGAAATGAAGAATGGAAACAACGAATATATATGGCATAAAATTAAAATTTCAAGTATATACTAGTATCAAGAAAAAGAAATACACTAAATATTGCATGCAATTTAAGAAAATGATATGAGTACTACATAGGATTGAAACAAACATCAATATATAAATACGGAGTCATTAAGTAGCTGGGGATCGGATTTGTTGTTGGATGTATGTGCACAGATTCGTCATAGCAAAAAATTAAATACGTCCCATAAATGTAGATAACCATGAAAATTCTTCCAACTTGTGGTTCTTAACTCATGTTTCGTTCCAAGAAATTCACCCTTGATACATAATATATGTCAATTAACTCGATAACATGCATGTAGTGTAGTCGAGAAAACGAAAACAAGAAATTTTAATGACATATTACATATACTTGATCGGGAGATATTTGATGTTGGAATAGCCTTATTAATTTTTAACCGGAGGAGTGATGAGCGTATGTATATGAGAGAAGTGTAACTAACTGTGTGTGCAAGTGTAAATTAATTCAGAAAAAGGAGAAATAACACAAATATGCATCTTAACTTATTATATTTACACAAATCTCCATCCTTACAAAGTAATTATAAAAAAAAAACTAATTATATATTGTTGTTGGATATGTCCAGAGCTAATTATGTATTATAAGACTATTAGAACTTATCACTATTTTCTAAAGAGTTCAAAAAAAAGTGTCACGACAAAAGAGTTCAAAAGACTATTAGGGAGGAAAGTTAGAGTTTGAGGTTGAAAGAGAATTGTGAAAAATATATTTATTTATTTTTGAAGAAAAGTTTTTTTTTTTTAAATTTGAGAAAAATAAATTGTTTGAAAAAATATTTTTCAAAATATTTAACCAAATCAAATATGAGAAAGAGGGGGTTAATTGTTGCGTAATTTTCAAATTTAAATATATTACTACTAATATTTTAATACTATTCAACTATGTATGTATTCAAATTCGTTAATTTTAATTTTAATGAAAAGTAATTCAACCCTTGTTAATATCGATCTGACTTCTGGTCAGGCTCTAAGCGTAGTTCATGATATAATTTGAACTATATATACATGCAAGCTGTCAAACAAATAAATTAGCATTATGAATGAACTTGTTTTTTCAGAGAAAATATGTTTTCCAAAATTTTTATCCAAACTAATACGAGAAAATAGGAAATAAAGTAAAATATATTTTTCGTGAAAAGTAATTTTTTGAAAAACAAGTTGGTTTCTAACTTATTTTCTAGTGTTTGATGAGTAAATAAAAAAAGTACTATTAACTCAAAAGCATTTATATGTAATCTAGGAAAAAACTATAAAGGCGAGGGTGTCTCAACAGTGGTGGGGGAGGGGGGAGTAGTAGTTGGGTAGCGTTGGGATGATAGACCATCTGAATTTTTTTATTTTTTTTTTACCTTGTAAACACGACTGCATGTCTTAACTTAAGAAATCTAAATTGCATATCCAAATAAATTTTTAACTTATAATCAATATAATTTCAAACTATGAATCCTATATGCTTGTCCAAATGAAACCTTAGTCTACATTTCGGGATCATTTAGTTTATGGGATGAAACAGAAAAAAAGTAAAAGCAAATTCGAAAGTTTATAAGTGAATAATAAAAAATAAAAAAGAAGAAGAATGTATCGAGTAAATAACATAAGATTCAATCAAGTGC
>NC_061114.1:226173921-226226891 GCF_002878395.1 Capsicum annuum | reverse complement strand
TACTGTTGAAGGTGTAATAACGTAAGATAACTTAACCGATAATTTATTTGTGTATATGTGAAATACGTTAGATTATGGGTACTATACTTCTGTAAGTGATGTAAATAGTACGTATTTCGAAGCTGATAGTTAATCAAATATATGCATATATATATATATATAGCTCGTGTAGTGAAGTATGTAGTAATTAAAAACTAGCTAACTGAATCTATATATCCAAGTATTTTGAACAACTAGTTTAGGATACGTGTGTTGCACGTGTATCAAACGTTAATTAAGAATATATATATATATGTGTGTATAATAAATTATTGTGTGTAGAATATTTTGTTAAGTATAGTGATAATAAAAGATAACATAAAATTTTGAAGATAAAAGAATGCAATTGATTAAAAAGAAACTTAGTCATTGTACTTATTTCTTAATTCTAAAAGTGCTTTGTTTTTTACTAAGAGTTATTTTTATTCTCAAGATTCTATATTTTTACTAAATTTGAGGGCAATTTAGATGATTATAAATCTTTAACATGTTAGGGGGTGTTTAGTTGCAGATAAGAATAAAGTTGTTCATGTATTTAAATTATGTATAACTTATACTTACAATGTTTGATAAGTGCATAGGCCATAAATTATTGATGTTTTGACAGTTAGTTCAAATATGGTCATCTTATATGTTATACTCTTTGTAATATTCTGTAAAATAATGTGTTGTACTATTTTCATCATTATTCTCGAAAGTCCACTTCCGATTTATGTATGGGTGCCTCACATTGATTAGTGAAAACATATCCACAAGAAGAGCACATTATTTAAAAATAGCAATGGACGTTAAAATACATACTATATCTATTTATATTATATAAATAAATATTGTATCTTAAATATTATATCTTGCCAAAATTATTTCAAGGTCCTTGTTATTCCTCCTAATCCTCTTATACATTGCTAAAGTACTAACAAATTAATCAACTTGCCTCAACAATAGCTCCGTGCATTAAGCTTCCGCTATATGTAGGTTTCTGGAAAGGCCGAATCAAATAATCAACTTGCCTCAATTTGTTGGAAGCAAGAAAACCATCAACACATGAAAATAAAAAAAAGGACGAATCTTGAAAGTCCAACATCCTCCTCTTCTGCGTCTGCATTGCAATATAACCAAACTTGTACCAATTTTCGTCTCAAAATTGAATGAAACAATTATATGTGACAATACATGTAGATAAAGTACCTGTAAATCTTTATTGAATGCACATGGCTTTATTGAATATCTTATTTTTTACAATCTCAAATCTTCCAATCTTACAAAATGATCAAACTTGATACATGTTATTTTCTTTAAATGTCCATATGAAAATCCATTGTAAGGCGAACTACTCAGCTAATTAACGTAGAGGCGACATAGAAAAGCCCCACTTCGAATAAATAAAAGAGCATGGACGTAGTTGCATATCTCCTCCACCAGCAGGCTGCGAAATAATATCTTAAAAGCGTGGACGTTGTTGCATGATATCAACAATTTCGTGAAAAAGAAAATTAATAATTGATTTTTTGTTTCGATTGCTTGATGAATGCTTCAACGGAAATTGACATGCATAAAATTTCCTGAAAAAACCAAAATGTATGAGTAAGAATAATATTCTTACAGAAAAAGATAGCAACAATCCAAAATAATTAAAAAATGATGAAAATTTGAGTTATCTGTATTATTTTTAAACACAAAGTCATGTACATATATATATACACACACATCACAGTTTTACTACTATATAATCTACGACCTACTGTATTGATAAAGTCGTAATAACTCGTCGTAGTACTGAAGTAGTTGAATAAAAAATATAAAATAAAGGTAACGATGATAGATACAAAACAGAGCAAAATCTACGGTGGATTTTTTAAATATAAGAACAACAATAACATACCTAGATAACCATAACTTGTTTCTTATCTTGCCAGATTTTGTGTATACCTCTCTTTTGTAGGATCCATCCCATCTTTTAACTTTCTCCTAATTGGTTGCAAAGGTCATAATTAGAGTGGTCAAATTGACCTTTGGCAAATTGGCCTTAGGCAATTTTGGCCTTTCTTGATTAGAAACGTCATGTCCTTTCATTGAGTTTTGTAGGCAGATTTTTACCTATAAAAGGAGCTCTTGAGCTCATTTGGAAAACACACAAACAAAGAGAGAAAGGAAAAATAGAGTGACGCAACACAGGGAGTTTAGTTTGTGAGAAAAAATAGAGAGTGTGAGCAATATTGTAGTGAGGTGGAAAAATAAAAAAGAGAGATTTCTTTTGAGTGTGTAGTAGTCACTTTGAGTATTGTACTTGTGACTACGATGTAAAATTCGTTATTACAGAGATATCAGTTGCTCCTCTTGGCTCGTGGTTTTTCTCTCATTGGGTTTCCACGTAAAAATCTTGGTGTCATTATCGCTCTTATTGTTCTTGTAGATTAATCGTATTATTGTTGTGCATATATATTACTCTTTATTACCGCAATATTATTATTGTGGCAGGATTTATTCCCAACAACTGGTATCAGAGAGCAGGTTCTGCTCATTCATGGAAATAATATTTGCGGTTGGTGGTACTATACTCGGTGAAAATAAAATGTCTGCAGTAAAGCATGAGGTAGAAAAATTTAACGGTGATAGCGGTTTCTCAACATGGCAGAGGAGGATGGAGGATCTGCTCATCCAACAAGGATTACACAAGGCACTAAGTGGCGAATCCAAAAGGCCCAAATCCATAAAATTAGAGGATTGAGAAGAAATGGATGACAAGGCTGTTAGTGCAATCAGGTTGCACTTAATAGATGATGTGGTCAATAACATCATTGACGAAGATAGTGCATATGGTATTTGGACAAAGTTAAAAAATCTCTACATGTCCAAAACGTTGACAAATAAATTGTACCTATAGAAGCAGTTGTACGCCCTACATATGGGTAAAGGTACAAATTTCTTGTCACATTTAAATGTGCTTAATGGACTGATCATGCAGTTGGCTAACCTCGGTGTAAAGATCGAGGAGGAAGATAAAGCCATCATACTCTTGAACTCGTTGCCATCTTCTTATGATACTTTGGCAACAACCATTTTACATGGTAAGGACTCTATTGAGCTTAAAGATGTCATATCATCTCTTCTACTCAACAATAAGATGAGAAAGAAGCTTGAAAATCATAGGCAGACTCTCATCACAGAAAGTAGAGGCAGAAGTCACCAAAGGAGTTCAAATAGCTATGACAGAACTGAAGGTTGTGGAAAGTCCAAGGTCCGATCCAAATCAAAATCCAGAAATTGCTACAATTGTAATCAACCAGGTCACTTCAAAAGAGATTGTCCAACTCGAAAAAGGGGCAAAGGTGAAAGTAGTGGCCAGAAGAATATGACAACACTGCTGCCACGGTGCAAAACAATGATGATGTTGTTCTCTTCATAAATGAGGAAGAGGAGTGCATGCACTTGGCAGGGACAGAGTCGGTATGGGTAGTTTACACAGAAGCATCTTACCATGCTACACCGGTAAGGAATTTTTTCTGCAAGTATGTAGCAGGTGATTTCGGCACTATGAAAATGGGTAACTCAAGTTATTCAAAGATCGTGGGGATCGGAGACATTAGTATCAAGACTAATGTCAGATGCACATTAGTTCTAAAAGATGTGCATCATGTACCCTAGTTGCGGTTGAACTTGATCTCTGGAATTGCCTTGGATCGAGAAGGATACGAGAACTATTTTACAAATATAAAATGGAGACTCACCAAAGGAGCATTGGTGATTGCAAAAGGAGTTTCTCGTGGCACGTTGTACAGGACAAATGCAGAAATTTTCCAAGGTAAATTGAATGTAGTTCGAGAAAGGATTTTTGCAGATTTGTGGCACAAAAGAATGGGTCATATGAGCGAGAAAAGATTAGAAATCCTCGCTAAGAAATCACTTATCTTTTTTTCCAAAGGTACGATGGCAAAATCATGTGACTACTTCTTATTCGGTAAGCAGCATAGAGTCTCATTTCAGACATCATCTGAAAGAAAATTGAATATACTTGATCTGGTATATTATGATGTTTGTGGTCCAATGGAGGTAGAATCGATGGACAGTAACAAATATTTTGTTATTCTTATTGATGATGTTTCACGAAAATTGTGGGTTTATATCTTCAAAACCAAAGATTAGGTATTTCAAGTATTCTAGAAGTTTCATACTCTGGTGGAAAGGGAGACGGATCGAAAGCTAAAGCGTCTCCGTACTGACAATAGAGGTGAGTACACTTCAAGAGAATTTGAAGAGTATTGTTCAAGTCACGAGATCAAACATGAGAAGACAGTTCCTAGAATCCCACAACACAATGATGTAGATGAGCGAATGAATCGCACCATTGTTAAAAAGGTGAGAAGTATGCTCAGAATGGCTAAATTGCCTAAGTCATTCTGGGGTGAAGCAGTTCAGATGGCCTGTTACCTGATCAATCGAATTCCATCAGTTCCATTGGAGTTTGATATCCCAGAGAGAGTCTGGACCAACAAAGAGGTGTCCTACTCTCATCTGAAGGTGTTTGGTTGCAGAGCTTTTGCATATGTACCGAAGGAGTAGAGAACCAAACTAGATGATAAATTAGTTCCCTGCATATTTATCGGACATGGAGATGAAGAATTTGGGTATAGATTGTGGGATATTGTAAATAAGAAGGTCATCAAAAGTAGAGATATAGTCTTTTGCTAAAGTGAAGTCGGAATTGCTGATGATGTATTAGAGAAGGTCAAGAAACAGAATGGTATAGTTCCTAATGTTATTACCATTCCTTCTACTTTTTACCATCCCAGGAGTGCAGAAAGTACAACCGATGAGGTTGCCAAGCAGGAGAAGCAACCTGATGCTGAGCAGGTAGAGTACCCTATCAAGAAGGACAACAATCTCAACCTTTGAGGAGGTCAGAAAGGAAAAGGGTAGAGTCATCCAAGTACCCTTCCTCAGAGTATGTCCTCATCAATGATGAGGGGGAGCCAGAAAGTCTAAAAGAGGTGTGGTCCATCCAGAAAAGAACAAGTGGATGAAATACATGTAAGAAGAGATGGAATCTTTGCAGCAAAATGACACGTACAAGCTGGTTGAACTTCCAAAAGGTAAAAGACCAGTTAAGTGCAAGTGGGTTTTTAAACTCAAGAAAGATGGAAATGGCAAGCTGGTCAGATATAAAGCTCGATTGGTGGTAAAAGGCTTCGAACAGAAGAAAGGTATTGATTTTGATGAAATTTTCCCACCTGTTGTCAAAATGACTTCTACTAGAACCATTTTGAGCTTAGCAGCTAGCCTACATCTTGAAGTGGAGCAGTTGGATGTAAAAACTACATTTCTTCACGAAGATTTGGAAGAAGAAATCTATATGGACCAGCCAGAAGGATTTGAAGTAGATGGAAAGAAACAGATGGTCTGTAAACTAAATAAGAGTCTTTATGGATTGAAGCAAGCAACAAGGCAGTGGTATAAGAAGTTTGACTCATTCATGCAAAGTCAAACCTACAAAAAGACTTATTCTGATCCATGTGTATACTTCAAAAGATTTTTGAACAAAAACTTTATTATTCTGTTATTGTATGTGGATGGCATGTTGATTGTAAGTCAAGACAAGGAGCTGATTGCCAAGTTGAAGAGAGATTTGTCCAAGTCATTTGATATGAAGGACTTGGGCCCAGTACAACAAATTCTGGGGATGAATATTATTCGAGAACGAACAAGCAGAAAGTTGTGTCTATCTCAGGAGAAGTACATTGAACGTGTACTCGAACGCTTCAAAATGAAGAGTGTTAAAGCTATTAGCATACCTCTTGCTAGTCATCTAAAGTTAAGCAAGAAAATGTGTCCTACAACAAAGGAAGAGAAGGAAAATATGGCTAACGTTCCTTATTCCTCAGCAGTCGGGAGTTTGATGTATGCTATGGTGTGTACCAGACCGGATATTGCTCATGCAGCTGATGTTGTTAGCAGGTTCCTTGAAAATCCTGGAAAAGAACACTGGGAAGCAGTCAAGTGGATACTGAGGTACCTAAAAGGAACCTCAGCTAATTGCTTGTGTTTTGGAAGAACTGTTCCAATCTTGAAGGGCTATACAGATGCTGATATGGCAAGTGACCTTGATAACAGAAAATTCACTACAGGATATTTGTTTACATTTTTAGGGGGAGCTATATTATGGCAGTCGAAGTTGTAGAAATGTGTCGCACTCTCTACGACTAAAACAGAGTATATTGCAGCTACTGAAGCTGGCAAGGAGATGGTATGGTTGAAACGGTTTCTTTAAGAACTTGGATTACATCAGAAGGAGTACGTTGTCTATTGTGAGAGTTAAAGTGCAATAGATTTAAGCAGAAATATCATGTATCATGCAAGAACGAAGCATATCGATGTGAGATATCATTGGATTCGAGATAAGATAGAGGATAAATCTATGCTGATTAAGAAAATCCCTACAAGTGAGAATCCTTCAGATATGCTGACCAAGGTGGTATCACGAGACAAGTTTGAGTTGTGTAAAGAACTTATCGGCATGAGATCTCTCTGAGAAGACGAGAATACCTCCTTCAGATGCATGGGACTGGAGGAGAAGATTTGTAGGATCCATCCTATGTTTCAACTTTCTCCTAATTGGTTGCAAAGGTCATAATTAGAGTGGTCAAATTGACCTTTGGCAATTTTGGCCTTTCTTGGTTAGGAACGTCATGCCCTTTCATTGAGTTTTGTGGGCAGATTTTTGCCTATAAAAGGAGCTCTTGAGCTCATTTGGAAAACACACCAACAAAAAGAGAAAGAAAAAATAGAGTGAGGCATCACAAATTGTTTAGTCTGTGAGAAAAAATAGAGAGTGGAGCGATATTGTAGTGAGGTGAAAAAATCAAAAGAGAGATTTCTTTTGAGTGTATAGTAGTCACTTTGAGTATTGTATTTGTGACTACGGTTTAAAATTCCTTATTATAGAGATATAAGTTGCTCCTCTTGACCCGTGGTTTTTTCCTCATTGGGTTTCCACGTAAAAATATTGGTGTCATTATCGGTCTTATTGTTCTTGTTGATTAATCGTATTATTGTTGTGCATATTTATTACTCTTTATTACCGCAATATTATTATCGTGACGGAATTTATTCCCACATCTTTCACTTGTGCGTCTTTTGTCGTGAGAATTCATTCCTCCCATTTTTAAGAAATGGTAGAATAATTCCTCCTAACAACAGGAAGGAAAAAAAAGGGTGAAATATAACAAAGAAAAGGCAAAAAGAAAAGAAATGAATCAAGTTTCAGTATCCCAAATTCAATAATGAAGCATGCACGTTAAAGGGGAAGAGATTGTTATCAAGAATTTCTCTATCTACATGATTTTTAGATAAGAAATTAAGGCCCAAAGTTGTGTGTGTAAGAGCAAATAATCTTGCCAAACTAAAAATACGACCTAAATATAAGTAGAGAATCTGAAATTACAATATTTTATATATAAGTAGAGGATTATATTCATAAATCTAAAAGGACACTAATTAATATTTACATGTTTTCATATATTTCAACAGACTTTTTCCCCGAGAAAACTCACGTACCAACCAATTCCTTTATCATATATGTTTTAACTCTTTAATTTAAAATATATTTCATGATATATTGCATATATTGTAGGACCTTTTAATTTTAAACTAGTCAAGTGTACGTGTGTATGAAAATAATAATAAATATATACATAAAAGAATAAATTTCTATCATTTATATCGAACAATATACTTGATCCGCTTTTAAAAATCTTGCTTTTATAAATTGGATCCATTTAAAGTCACGTAAGGTTAACTTCTTGATAAAAAAAAGTCTACCCTTCAAAAAATCTCCTATTATTATCTTTTCATACTGCTCACGTCAAGGCACGTAAAATCACATTTCATTTCATGTATCTTCTCATTCAAGACAAATAATTATAAATTATAAAATAAAGATACGGACAAAATATTGAAAAAAAAAATGATATATTGAAATATCAATTATTTAATATTATACTTTGAACGGAAAAACATACTTTAGAGTCTTGATGATGATACTAAAATGTAAAATGAGCAATTCAAATTATCTCTGGTGGAAAAATGAAATCGGTTATAAATTTGATTTACTAACGCATGAAATCTGTAATTACCATTATGATTTATCTTCTAGCCAACTAATGACTTTGTTTAATACTTATTTGACACCATAATTTGTTTGCTATTACAAGAAATCACAATTTTCACTTTATTTTTATCTCAATAGATTTTTTTTAATGTAAGAATGATTTTGACAAAAGAGTATTAACATGAATTACGCCTTAATAAGAAGTAGAACTAATATGAATAAAAAATAAAATTTAGAATAGAAAAAACATACCTTAAATTCACTTGTAATTGATACAAAGTTTTGTTCACATAAATCTTTCTTCATCTGCACAAACATATAAAAGAATTAATCAATAATGATTTATTTACGAAGATAAATACAAATAATAAAATATTATGAAAAAATCATCTTGCAAGTTAAAGGATTTTCAATTTTGTTAAGCATAATTTAAAGCAATAATAAAAAAAGATGAACTTATTTTGAAGGTAAATTTAAACAAACGAACAAAAAAAGACATCAAATATAGAAGCTTAAAATCCCGGACAAACTTATTTGCAATCAAAAGAAAACGTTGCAAAAGGTAAAAAAAAATTTAATGTGATTCTTTACATATATTATTTTAGGACTGTTAACATATTTTCATATATTTTAGGATTCATATATTTTATGTAGTTTAGGATTCTTTATCTTTCCATATATTTATTTTATCAGGGTTTTTCTATATATTTTAGGAGTGCTTGATTTAATAATATAATAATTGAAGAAAATAGGTGAAAAATTGATTTTGTCAAAGTATTTTAATGAAGGGCAAAAAGTTCAAACACTTTTCAATGAGTCTTCACACTTTTAATATATTATAGATTAAGGATTATGGATATGGATATAGATTATAGATATTACTCCTCCCGTCTCAAAAAAGTTAATTCCTTAAAGATATCTTTGGCTACGACTTATATAATGTATAATTGTTCAGTCTCCAAATTAAAAAAAGTTTCAGATATAATTAAGAGTCCCATATATTTACCACAATTAGAGAACCATTAAACGATTTTCAATTTCCATACAAATACAACTTTAAAAGAATGAATAATAGTATGTCCAATTAATTGAATTAATTAAATATTTATTTAAGGTAAAAAGTTTAGTCCTAAATTTTAGGTACATAATCCAAATAAGAAATGGTTTAATAAATTAATTTAATAAATTTTAAATTTTAAATTTTTTAAAAATAATAAAAACACAATTTTGTCTAAAGCAGAGTCATCTAATAAAGCAAAAAGTTTGAATAAAGGGTTTCACACTTTTAATATATTATAGATTATAGATTATATATTATAGATTATAGATATAGATATAGATTACAGATTATAAATAGATAGATATGTTGATATCATATTATTGAGGAAATATACTACTCGTGTTAATGTAGAAAAGGGTATGTTGTTGAAGTTATACTAACTTACACTATTAACCGATAACTCATCTTATTAATATGCTGTATTACGAGGTACATAAGATCTTATTTAAAAGCCAATTAATCAAAAATTCATCTTAATTTACAATATGCATTGATATTATTACATAATTGAGAAATCATACTACTTGTACAAATGAAATGATAAAATAACTAATTATTTGATTTTTTTTTTTGATTTCCCATCCGGTATTCGGTACTCACATTGGAACCCGACTGATCTGGATTCGCGCCGGGTAAGATCCTATTCAGAGGGTAGCGCCCACAACAGAGTTTTCTCCATGCTCAGGGTCGAATCCTCGACCTCTGATTAAGGGTGGAGTAGTCCCATCCGCTGCACCATAACCCATGTTGGTAATTATCTGATTTATATATACATTGTATTAAATTATCTAGATGTTATTATTAATATTATACAATTTATTAATTTTTAATTTTTCTTAATAAAAATCATTTATAAGTGGTCGATTTTCAAATAATTAATTATTTTTAAAAATATATCAACCACAAGGTGGTCAGTTTTCCTAAAATTTTTCTAAAATCAATCTAATTTTTTCTTCCTCGAAACTATCACTATTTCAAATAACCTGAGAAACTAGCTTCAGTATCACCGCATCAACTTCATGCTTTCACTGATCTTACACTCCAAATATTTATTTATATAAGAAAATAATAAAAAAAACTAGATTATCTTTTAAGTCTAGTATTTTTTTTTTTTTCAATTTCAATCTTATTTTATTTTTCGCAACAAACAAATTGGACCAAATTGGATAAACACAAGAAGACCAAATTGAAACAAATTCGAGGTTTTCTCTGTCACATCTCTCTCAAAATTGGACCAAATGGTTACTTTTGATTTTGTACCATACTACCATAAGTTGTCGTTCTTATATTCGCTAACGCCGCGGTGACAGCCAACGCAGCAGCAGCCAACGTATCAGTTGTCGTTCTCACACTCAAACGCGCGCGACCACTCTCTCCTATTCTCAAACGCCGTCGGCCACAGAAAAAGCCGCCAACGCAGCAGCAGCCAAACTCGTCGTCTCTCTACAACAAGGCAGAGCAGCCAACAGCGACCAGCCATCTCTCTCACACTCTCACTCGGGTCTACTAATCCGGAAGAAGGTACAAACTTTATATCAGCTAAATGCGTATTTAGTTATTATTTTTTGCACTAATTTTGTAAATTGTGAGTTGAAATGTGTTCTATGCTTGATGAATTGCGATTTTGACGTCAATTTGTGCATTAAATAACATCTATGGACATATTTTCTACTAATTCATGGTGTCATTCCTTTACTTGAACATATACCTTATTTTTATGTAAAGTTGAATAAAGAAAACCTGTGCTCCCGGTGCTTAGTTCAATGGAGTAAGATCAAACTAAGTATGGCATTCAGTGGCGGAGTCAGGATTTTGGTTAAGGGTGTTCGTATTTTTAGAAAAAGAAGCGGTCATAAAAAAATATTGTAAATCGTATATTGAAGAATGAAGAATCTTTGAACCAAACTAATCATAAAAAAACATATAAGATAACAAGTTGAAACATATAATATAAAGAAAGTCAACAAAGTAAATTTTACTAATAAAAGTTTGATTAGAAAATATAATTACAAGTGCACTCAGCTACGCTTCATCCCTTGAAATATTTTTATAATATAATCATTAGAAATATTCTTAAATTACTTACTCCAAAATTAAAAAAAAATACACAAAAGCAAGTTTAAAAGAAAAAAATACTAACCTAAAAGATAAGAAGAATTAAAGAATACCTTTTAGCAATTCACACTCCAATAGTCATTGAAGAAAAATTATAATGATAGCTCGTTGAAGATTGAAGACTTTAACACCAAATTGTTGATTAATTAGTATTAAAGATAATAAAAGGAGTAAAGAATTTCAATTTTTTTTTTTTAATAATAAGAAGAGAAATTGTGGTGAAGTGAAGGGTTAGAGAAGGAGAAGTGTAAGAGTTAGGTTTTACCTTTAATCTATTATTTTTTATTTTAAAAAGAAAAAGTGTGCATTATTTTTTTTTTAATTAAAAATAAATCAGATTTCCTGGCTGGGTGGGCATTTTTTATTTATAATGTAATGTTGGGCCCTTTTTATTAAAAGAGAATTGGGTCTATGTGACCCGGTCCAAAGGACCTGCTCCCTTCTTTAAAAAGGAGAATAAAATTGCAACTATTGCAGGCAGTGGGAATCGAAACCGCGTCTGAGATGCGGATTTGCACACCGTTGACCGCTAGGCTGCGCATCTCTAGCTTATCAAATGTGTTCAACAGAATGTATATATCCATATATATCTATATTTAATCTATGTATTCCAAAAAATTTTCCGACGAAGGGTGTTTATCTGACCATCCTTTGTGGACTGTAGCTCCGCCCTTGATGGCATTTAAGTGGATAAAGGTGCTTTGTGCTCATGCTAACACTTGTAATATTTTCTTTCATTGGTTGGAGAGTTGTTGTTTAAGTTCTTGGTCTAGGGTTCAATCTTGAGCTGCAACACTCTCTACCATTTAAAAACACTTTCTACTTCTCCGGAGGTAGTGGTATGGACTGCATACATTTCACCCTCCCCAGACCCCACTATGTGGGAATACACTGGGTTTGTTGTTGTTGTTGGTTAGCTATTTTGTAATATCAATCCGCAACCTCCCTTTTCTAATTTTCATTTGCTCTTTGGTTACTATATTTGATCTGTTGATGAGCAAGAGGCTTGTAAGTTAGAAGAGTTCTGCACCATAATAAATTAAGTGGTCTTATAACATCCTTATGAGATAAAGTGACGTTGGTTGTGATGATTATATGGTGTGAGAGGGACATGTGGCGCCTCCTCTTATTTGCTTTATTAAATTTTTTGAATTGTTTTGAGTTATAGTATAAATGAAAGTTAAATAATTTTATTTTAAATTGTGATGTTGGTTGTGATAATTATATGGTGTGAGAGAGACATGTGACGCCTATATGTTTGAGACCTAGGCCATGTTTGAATAAAGAGGTTATCAATGTGTATCTATCGGAAATAACTTCTCTACCTTATAGGAATCAAGTGTAGTGAGTTGAAATATGAATTTGTGACTTGAAAATGATTAAGTGTAGTAACTTGAACTGTGTATTAGTGACTTGAAAAGTATTAAGCGTAGTTACTTGAAGTGTGAATTAGTACTTCTCTACCTTATAGGAATTAAGTGTAGTGAGTTGAAATATGAATTTGTGATTTGAAAATGATTTAAGTGTAGTCACTTTAACTGTGTATTAGTGTCTTGGAAATGATTAAGCGTAGTTACTTGAAATATGAATTAGTGACTAGAAAATAATTAAGTCTAGTTACTTGAAATGTGAATAAGTTTCTTGAGAATGGCTAAGGATAGTGACTTAAAATGTGAATTAGTGATTTGAAAATGATTAAGCATAGTTACTTGAAATGCAAATTAGTGACTAGAAAATGACTAAGTCTAGTCACTTGAAATGTGTTCTAGTGACTTGAAATGATTAAGCGTGGTTACTTGAAATGTGAATTAATGACTAAAAAATGATTGTCTAGTTACTTGAGAATGTCTAAGGATAGTGACGTGAAATATGAATTAGTGACTTGAAAATGGTTAAGCATAATTACTTGAAATGTGAATTCGTGACTTGAAAATGGTTTTATATATATATATAAGCATAGTTACTTGAATATGGTCGTTTTTGTGGTCGCAAAAATAGAAAAAGCAACCACATGTGGTCGTTTTTTCTATTTTTTCTAGCAGTGTGCGACCAAGCTGAGAACATTTCTCAAGTCGTTTTGAATTCCTCAAAATAACCAAAATAATGCCGTACCTTTTCTCAGTGAATCTTGCTGGACAGTGAAAGTGAAGTAGAAATTTAAAAGGAAGATTGAGAAATGTCCAGGAAGATTCAATGATGCAAAACATGAGCTACCATTCCTGCATTTTTTTTCTTTTTCTTTTATTTCTTTTTCATTTCTATGCTTAGATGGCAAAAAAGGTATTTTGAACTTAGGTAAATTCGAGTTCAATTGAGGGTAGAATCCACCATCATCACAAAAAAAGTGTACAAAAGTTACAGAAAGGTATTTTTGTAAACACATTTTTTAATAGAAATTTTGCAAGAGATATTATTCTAGTACATCTAACCAAACAATGTATAAGAAACAGTGTCAGCATAACTAATACCAGTATAATTAATACCAACATTACTAAGACATCCTATTCTGCATGATTCTTATACACTCTACCAAATGACCCCTTAGTTTCTAAATAAGGTGATGTTAAAGAAATATTAGGAATAGCTTATCACACCAACGCCCCTCCTCCTTTCATCTTACGGCGTAATGCTTTAAAAGCTTTTCTTCATCATGAAACAGTGAATCTACTAAAAACACATTTACTCAAGAGCTAAATATTGCATATTTTGATTTGAGTTTCTGGTGCATCTACTCATCAAAAACTTACTTCTTTTAGTTTAAATATTATGTCACCATCGCAGTTAAGAGCACTTTACAATGGGAGAAGAAGAATGGAGGAATATACAGGGTCAACTTTCACGATGGAAAGTCTCAAAAGAAGATTTGTTGCATATGTTACGATATAATACCAACAAATTGTTTCCTAAGAAATTGGGAATTTTGGATCTGCGAAAAATTTGGTATGTTTTATTTTTTTGTTTTTTGAAAAAAAAACATTACATCGTTTTCTAGTAGTTTATTTGTTATTTTTGAAGTGTTAGCTCCCATGGGATGACGTATGGAGCGATGGAGAGTGTCTGTTTTACTTGCAGAGGACTACTTTTCTACGACGATGGTTCTTATTGGTGTAGCAGATCGGCTATGAATGAACGTAAGTGTCGTAAAGATGAGTTTCATTATGTAAAGGTATCAAATAATCCTTGGCAAATTCCAGATGCAGTACAAAACAATTCATTGAGAAATGTAAGAAATGTATTGAACTTTAGTGTTGTTATTTTCTTTAAATAATTTTAAGCATATAAGTTCTAACACATACATATGATTTTTTACCAGTGGCATAGGCAAGGGGGGAATCTGATTCTAAAGTTTGACCAAGCCATGATTGATCAAAGAAACTTCGTGATAGATAAAATAAAGACACATATGATGATGGACAATTTAAGAAAGTTGTATGTAGATGATGAAGTTGTATACAGTTTTTTTCTGGTCAATACACCTGATTTTTCAGATAAAAAGTTTTTCATTTGTCAAGTGTTAAAAAGTGTAGCAAATATCAAGTTTAAATCTACAGAGGAGGAGGAATTTTATTTGACACTAGATGAAAATATTTATGCAAAACCTATGTACACCGACCGACCCATGGAGAAAGAAGAAGCAATCGAAGAGTTTGAAACAAGATTCCTCTACAACACCAACATTGGATGGGAGGAATGGTGTAATGAAGACATCACCGAATATCCAGTCAAGATGTTACCGTTGAGGATTGTAAGTACCCTTACCTCTTTTTTGTTAGTGTTCATCATTGGTTGAAATGTCAAAACACTTATACAGAATAAAAACACTTACACAACTTGTCCTCTCTAAGAAAAACGGAAAAAAGTATTATTTAAAGTGGGTATCAAGTAGCTATTATGTCAAAGAGTTGAGTTGCAAGGAAGAGGAATGCAAGTTTTAACTGTTTTCTTAGAAGTCAGTTTATTTTGTGTACGTTCCATTTTTTGTTTCTATTGTGGCAAAATAAACACTTTTAATGTGATAGTCTCTTTCTACTCTTTTGGTTTTATTCAGTTTTTCATTTAAACTCAATTTACTTTTCTTACAGGTATTTCTGTTCTTATTTTGTTCTTAATATAACATAGTGTGAAGATATTCCAAAACAGTTTGTTATTTCTTTTTTAACAATATGATACTTTTCAGTAGTTTTTGGGAAGCTTCTACTTATTGTCTTATTTATCAGAAGGGCAGACCTTTAATTTTAGTTTACAATGCTTGCATGTTGCTGCTGGTTTGTTTGTTATGCAATATCTAGCTTGTCTTTCTTTTTCCGCTAGGGAATTAAAAATATGTTTTTGCAGAATTATTTAAGAGGCAACCTGAAAGACTTAACAAATCAGGAAATTGATGGTATGTTATCCTGGAGAAATTGAATGGTAAATCCCTCACTTCAACATTTTAGGCCTGTGACTACACTAAATCTGGACAACGCTTTAAAAGGGTAGCCAAAAGTATCAAAGGCCACACTTTCAAGGCGTAACCTTTGTACAGAGCCTTTATCCACAAAAACTTTGGCAACACTTTTAAAGTGTGCTCTTTAGATTTATAGGCTACACATTTTAAACGTTGTCAAATTATAAAATAATTGACCATGCTTATTTATATATATAGCCGCACTTTTTAGTGTGCCATATTTATAATTATATGAGCAACACTTTAGAAGTGTGGCCTAGTAATTCTCATAAAATTTTGGCTAAAATAATTATTTTCCCTCCTTAAATCTATTCTTAAGTTTCTGTAAAGCAAAAATAGCTGAGGGTATGATGGGGCCAACAGTACTAGATTTTGTTGCCTTGACAGGACTTAGGCCACATGGAGAATAAGTCAGTGCCGTTCTTGGGATAGCTGAATCAACTCATAAATTTCCCAAGTATGAAAAAATTTATGGCAATTTGTTAAGTTACTACAAGTATCTCAACGTGTCAGAGGGAGAAATGCTGTGAGAGAGGAAGAACATGATCAGCGAGCATCTATTTTGTTACTCTCTTTAAACATGATCAAGCAATGCATAAAACTGGCTTATGTTTTTGCATGTTTGTATAAGTCTAATCTATATCATTGTTGCACTGTAATCATGCATAGGTTTCATTATTATATAGGTCTATTCTGGCTCTTGTAGTTATGGCAGCAGTCTTAGTTTCCAGAATCTCGACCTGCTACTCTGGATAACTGTATTTTTGCCACCTCTGGGCTGCCGAAGCTGTGATTAGACGTAAATCTTTCAACGAGTACTTTCTCTTCTTTCGTCAATGCTCATCTAGAACTGCCAACCAATTCACCCCGTTCTATTATAGGATGTTTGAACCTGAGTGGTTTAAGAAGTCACTTGATCCTAACTTCCGAAAATCCAGAGTTACAAGACATTTGGGCCAGTTATCTTATTGCTCGATACCTCCCTTACAATATCCTTCTGGATGAATCTTCGAAGTGCAAATATGGGTTAATACATTATTCTCCATAGCAGTTTGCCCAACAGTGTGGTATGACCCAGGGCGTCCCCTTCCACCATTAAGCCCATAAACTTCCAATTAGAAGAAAAGATTTCCGTTTGAAGATTACATTGAAGAAACTGGATCAAGGTTTTGCCGATTGAAAAGGAAGTTTTCTTTTGTTCTATTTGATACTAATTCAAGCTCTACTGAGTTCTTTGGGACAAGACTGCTATTGATGTCCTCAGGAAGACCTCACCACTCTCTGTCCAGCTGACAGGCAAGAAGTTGCTGCGCCCAGATCCAATGGTATTAAAAGCATTTCTCAGTCTGCTGGAACATTTGGCCAGAATATGAAGAGGAAATCTGAAGGCATGACATCCTCCTTGATGGAACAAATTATAAGATTTCTATTTTGTTGGTATATGGATAGATTGCATTAGATTTTGTGATGGTTTTCGATGTTCTTTGATTCTTGTCCTTTTCTCAGTTTGATTTCTGTTTCTGATTTTGACGTCTTGTATTGCCTCCTTTCATTGAGTGATCACTTGCATAAGCCTCTTAATGCAAATTCTCTGTCTAGTAAGAGCATGTAAATATTTTTTGCTAGACACTAACGTCCTATCTTTTGAATAGCATACCTTAGTATAGCTAAGTCAGTGGAAACTTGAAAAGTAAATCCAGAAGTGTGCTTCTACTTATAGTTTCCGGTTGCACAGTTTGATGGATCATGTGTGCCTCAAAATAGCACTAATTTTGTTGAAGCGCTGGCATAGAAATACATAAAGTAGCATACTTAAGTATTAAATTACAAAAAATAATAACATTTTTATCAAATTACATTTTGTAGCATATGTATTTGTATGTATTTGTACTTTTCATAACCCGAAATGCACATTTTTTGTACACAAGTATTTTAGGAATGTTTCGATTAATGAACATTTCATTTGAGTTGGGGTCTATCCTACTCGTGGGATTACACTGGTATGTTATATTTATTATTCTATGTGATATTTAGAGAAAAGTCTATTGATGTGACGTTAAAACAAGTTAATTAAATAATTAAGAAGATGGTTACTTGCTTTGACATCTACATTGGTATAAAGAAAGTAAATAGAAATAAAAAGAAAATGCATGTTAGGCATACTACAAAGAAGGTAAAAGCAATATTCAGTGTGTATGTCAAATCAATTAGTGTTTACGTCAAATCAATTAGCACAAGGTATGTGTCTTTCACTCAATCCTGGTTCATATGTAGGAAAAATATCAATAGATTTGCTAGCTTCAACGAGCTGAGATGTAGAAGTGAAATTATTTCAAATATGTACAATTAACTTTATACTTTATTAATTTTATCACAAAATTTAATGGAGAGAAACTTGATGTCGGGTACCCGAGCTGGGGGCCAACTATAGCCGGATCGCACTTGTAGGGCCCGGCCCATTTTTGTCTCTTTTGAATATACCAGGTGTGATATGACCGGTGTCAGCACGGGCCCAACGTGAAGAAAATTTTTAGATTAATTATTATGATTTACATATTTTTTAGGTAAATTTTTAAATAATATATATATGACACTTTTTATTTAATCTTGTGTGACATTGATATAATTTTGAGAGTTAACTAAATCTTTTACATATTTTTTAAAAATATTTTAAATTATTAATTATTGTGATTTATAGTATTTTTTCTTCTATCCCAATTTATTTGGCAGTAATAAAATTTAGAGAGTCAACTAAATTTTTGTACATCATTTTAATTATTTTATGTTGCTAATTATTATGATTTATAATACTTTTACGTAATTCTCAAATATATAACAGATTAAAAAGAAAAGTAAAATAAAGAAATATAAAAGGAAATATCTAAGCTGACAAAACAAACAATCATGTTGATCTGCTATTTGTTTATCATCATTTATAAGTGAGGTAATAAATCACAAATGTCAATTAAAGTGGCACAATGCTTAGATGACCATAATAATTAATTAGATGTGATATAGTAAAAAATCACGATTGACGCAGCGAAGCAAACATGCTTTAATGACTTATAATAATTAATTAGAAGTGATAGCAAAATTACTGTAAAAAATATTTGTGAAACAAATTTAAGTGAGCCTCATATAAGACGTTAAGTTAATTTAAAACATCAAGAGTTAAGCTATCATTTTATGTCTATATTACTCATTTATTAAATATTATTATTTTTTAATACTTAGATGACTTATAATAATTAATTAGGGGTGATATTTAGTAAAATTATAATTGAAGCAGCTAAAACAGACATGTTATAAATATCTATTTTATTTTTTGTATTAAATATTATCAATTTTTTAATATATAAATAACTTATAATAATTAATTAGGGGTGATATAGTAAAATCACGGAGCAAGCAACTTGCTCAATTAAAACATCAAGAGTTAATTTATCATTTTATGTCTATATTTTTTTTATTAAATATTATTAATTTTAGAACAATTAATTTGGGCAGATATTTAGTAAAAAGTGATATAACAAAGTTAAAAAAAATATTTGTGAAAAAGATTTAAGTGGTCTCATATAAGATGTCAAGTTAATTTAATCATCAAGAGTTAATTTATCATTTTATATCTATTTTACCTTTTTGTTAAATAGTGTTATTTTTAAATACTTAGATGACTTAAAATAATTAATTAGTGGTGATATTTAGTAAAATTATAATTGAAGCAGCTGAAGGAGACATATCATAAATGTCTATTTTGCTTTTTATATTAAATAATATTATTTTTTAATATATAAATAACTTATAATAATTATGTATATAATAATTAATTAAAGATAATATAATAAAATCACGAAGCAAGCAGTGTGGTAAAGGAAGCATGTTGAAACTTACCTCATTTCTAATGTAGTAGTAATATGCAAAGTGTTAGGGAACTAAAGTTTTGATGATGGACATATGAATGAAACATGTGGCATATGCTGGTCCACACAAGTGAAGAAAGAGTAGTTACGGGCAAGGCTGAT
Organism: Capsicum annuum; assembly: GCF_002878395.1. Taxonomy (NCBI): domain Eukaryota; kingdom Viridiplantae; phylum Streptophyta; class Magnoliopsida; order Solanales; family Solanaceae; genus Capsicum; species Capsicum annuum. The sequence goes on along the minus strand of NC_061114.1, from coordinate 226,207,104 downwards.
GATAAACTAAAGTGGTTGAAGTTAGAATTGGATAAGCAAGAAAATTCAGCCAACACTTATCACGTGCAGAAAAGAAGCTAAGGAGAAGATAAATACAACACTTAGAGATTGAGTTGAGAAAATAGTCCTGCTTAGACAAGGAGACATAACATGATAAGGAGTGTGACTGTCTGATGAAGTCCAAGTGAAAGAAGAAGACTACGTGATCTAAAGGACTTCATCAGAATTGGCTTAAATAAGAGAAACGACATTCAAGAGGATTACTCACGCACAAAACAAGAAAAGCACCAATCAGCAAATCCATTCTACAACTTGAAGGAGTCACAAGAACAACCTGTTCCTTTACTTAGAGTCTTAGGCTTTGTGTAATAGGTTGATTCTTGAGTTATAATGAATTGTAATTCTAGTCTCAGTGAAGTATAAACTGAGTTAGGATTATTGGCTTCAAGTTGGGAACTCAAAAACGTGGGAACACTCATCTTGAAAAGATTTGTATTTTTGTAGAAATAGGAGTTAAGAGTTTAATTTCTAATTTATAAGAGTTTTATAATTTGTTGATTGTTGAGGCTCAAGAGTATTAGTGAAGTTGGGGTTAAATCCTGTAGAGGTATAGGTCGTAGTTTTTTACACCTTTCTTGAGCCGGATGTTTTCCACATAAGAATATTGTCTTCCTATTTACTCTACTTAAGTGAATCATGTTAGCTTACTTGTTGCATTGATAGGCAACAAATAGAGTAAAACATTAAAATTAGTAGGGTACATACTCTAACAAGTGGTATCAGAGCGAGGTTATCTTAAATAAGGTTAAATCCTAAGCAAAGATCACTATGATGAATCCCGCACAACCAACTGGTCACAGTGAAGGTCAATCAACCACTAGACCCCCACTCTTTGACGGTTCTCACTTCATTTGATGGAAAGTCAGGATGAAAATGTACATTTAAGAGGAAGACTACGATTATGGGACAGGATCATTGATGGTTCTACTATTCCAATAAAGTTAGAAAATGGTGAACAGGTCAAAAAGGTAAGAAGTGAATTCACTGCTGATGACTTAGTGGCATTAATTAAAGAAAAATGCTAATACTAAGAACATCTTAGTCTATGGACTAGGACCGGCTGAGTACAACAGTGTGTCAAACTGTACCACTACTAAGTAAATATGGGATGCATTGGTCAATGCACATAAAGGTACTTCTCAAGTAAGAAAATTCAGAATTGATCTTTTTTTACTGAATATAAAACTTTTAAGATGAAGGAGAATGAATTCTTGCATGAAATGATGACAAAGCTTACTGCCTTGATGAATTCTTGCATGAAATGATGACAAAGCTTACTGCCTTGACAAATGAGCTAACTTCTTTGGGAAAAGTCATTACTGTTGAGGAACAAGTTGAAAAGGTGTTGAGGGTACTACCAAAATAAAAATGGGATGTTAAACTGACTGCTATTAGGGAGGCAAAGGATCTTATATGCATGACACTGGATGAACTAGTAGGGAATCTGAGGACTTATGAAATGGAAATTGATGGAACTAAAGAACAAGCCGCCCTTGAGAAAATCTTGGCTTTTAAGGTTTCAGACAGTGAAGAAGAAAACGAACTTGACAAGGAACAAGTTGCCTTTATAACTAAGAGCTTAAGCAAATTCTTTAAAAAGAAAAAGGGAATAGGTAGCAACAAACGTTCCACTGACAATCCAAATGGATGCTACAAGTATGGGAAGACTGATCATCAAATCAGGGATTGTCCTGTCTTGGAAATAGAATGGAGGAAGGAAAAGGATGAAAGAGAACTAAAAGAAAAAAACAAAAGGAAGGATAATGAAGAATATGCTATGGCAGAAGCTTGGGGATATGATTCAGATGATGATGAAGTTGATGAAACAATATTCATGGCTATTGGAGATTCAGACTTAGAGGAAGAAGATGATGCTTCTGAGGTAAGTATACTTCAACTTAGAAAAATTGTATTTATTTTCTAAAACAAAACTTGTTTCCTTGATGAGTGCTCTAATTGATGATTTCCAACAATTAACTTCTGATAGGGATGAGTTGTTCAACAGTATTGAAAGTATCAAATTTGACCTCATTGATTTAGAAGCTTGCAAGAACATTGTTGAAAAAGAAAATTGCACTCTTAAGAAATGGTTTGCACAACTCGGTTCATCAAACAATGATCCTAAGTATGAAGTCCTAAAATCGACACTCATTAAGAATAGAAAAAAGGTCATGAGTAAAGAACAGGAAAATGCTGAACTTGAATTAGTTAAGTATAAACAAGAATGTAACGATGCAACAGACATGATGAATAAACTGAGTTAAGCAGTCTCTAAACTGAAACTTGATCTTGAAAAAGCAAATAGATGGACAAATTCTTTAAGAATTGTTCATAAGTTGAGTGAAAGAAATCATAATGAAAAAGCAGGCCTGGGGTTTCACAGAAGTCTTGATGATCCTCAAGACTTGTGCTATATCTGTGGTAATCTTGGACATCCGACCACTGGATGTCCTGTTGCTACCAAAATCAGATCTAGGAGTCTAAATCTGGCAAATAAATTTTATCAGACCAAGAAAAAAGAAACTAATACTGGTAAGAGAAACAAGTCACGTTACCTGTTGCCTGCATGGACTAGAAGAAATTTAATTCATCCATTTACTAATAAAATAGGAAGCTTTTCTGGGTTCCTAAATCTAACCATTGATTTCTTACAGGAGAAGAAGAAAGAAAGCAAAAAGCATTGGTAACTTGATAGTAATTGCTTAAGACACATGACTGGTGATAAGAAAAAGTTTCTTTCACTCTCTAAAATAAATAGAGGAGGAGTTTCTTTTGGTGATGACAAAAATGGAATCATTGCTGGAGTTTGAAAGATTGGTACATCTGAATCAAGAGCATTGGAGAATGTTTATCTTGTGGAAGGATTGAAGCATAACCTGCTTAGTACATCACAACTGTGTGATAAAGGTAACAAAGTTGTTTTTACTTCTGCAAGTGTCAAAGTCAAGAGGATGGACACCAAGGAAATTGTGCTCACTATAAGAAGATACAAAAATGTGTACAAAGCTGACATAATGGCAATGCCAGGAACAGAGCTAACCTGCCTAAGTGCTATGAAAAATGATCCCCTTCTTTGGCATATGAGACTTGAATATTCTAGTCTAAAACAATTAAACATACTTTTTTCCAAAGATATAGTATTAGGTTTTCCCAAAACCAAGTTCAAGAAAGAAAATGTATTTAGTGCCTTTGTAAGGGAGAAGCAGGTAAAGTCTTCTTTCAAATCAAAGAACCATGTCAGCACAACCAAGTGCCTTGACTTGATCCATATGGATCTATGTGGACCAATGAGACTTTAAAGGAGAGATGAAAAAAGATATGTTTTTGTGATTGTTGATGATTATTTCAGATTTACCTAGACATTTTTTCTAGCTTCCAAAGAAGATGCCTTTGATGTCTTTGCTATATTCATCAAGAAAATTGAAAAGAAATTGGGCACTTCTTTAATTTCCCCGAGATCTGATCGTGGTACAGAATTTGAAAATGTCAAGTTTTTAGAATTTTGTTACTCAAATGGTATAGACACAACTTCTTTTCTCCCAGAATACCTCAACAAAATAGATTAATAGAAAGGAAAAATAGGACCTTGGAAGATATGGCTAAAACAATGATATTTGCAAGAAATCTTGCTAAAAACCTTTGGGCTGAGGCAATCAGTACTGCTGCATATATCATAAATAGATGCATGATTAGACCCATTCTTGAAAAGACTCCCTATGAATTACTAAAAGGAAGAAAGCCTAATATTTCTCATTTTAGAATGTTTGGTTATAAATGTTTCATTCATAATAATGGAAAGAATCAATTGGGAAAATTTAATGCTAAGAGTGATGAGGGAATCTTCCTAAGATATTCACATCATAGAAAACATATAGGGTGTTAAACAACAGAATAAATTGTGTTGAAGAAAGTGTGCATGTAGTATTTGATAAATCTTGTATTAAAACTAACATGCAGAAAGAAAATGCTTCTGAGTAACAGGTTGCTCAACATGGTCCATTAGCTGAAAGGTGTCAAACATAGAGGCACCTCGACAGGGGGAATTGATTCTGGAGGCATATTGATAGGGGAACAGAACCACCAACCACCCCAACTCAGGATAATCACAGTAATTCTAGTACTTCACAAGGATTGGTTACAAAAGGATACAAGTAAAAAGGGTCTCATCCAATTGGAAATGTGCTCATTGATCTCACTTTTAGAATCACTACAAGGTCAGGGTTGAGAAGCATGTGCGCCTTCAAGGAAATTCTATCAGAAATTGAACCAAAGAAGGTGAATGAGGTACTTCTTGATGCTGATTGGATCATAGCCATGTAAGAAGAGTTAAACTAGTTTGAGAGAAGCAAAGTATGACACTTGGTTCCTCTTCCAAAAGACAGAAAAATTATTGGCACTAAGTGGGTGTATAGAAATAAGGTTAATGAGCATGGAACAGTTACAAGGAATAAGGCAATATTGGTGGTCCAAGGATACAATCAAGAAAAAGACATAGATTTTGATTTGACTTTTTCTCCTGTGTCTAGAATTGAAGAAATTAGGCTTCTTGTAGCCTTTTCTGCTTATATGGAATTCATTCTCTATCAAATGGATGTTAAGAGTGCATTTTTGAATCGCATTCTCAAAGAACAGGTGTATGTCAAACAACCATTAGGATTTGAGAGTAAGGATTTTCTTAATTATATGTATAAGCTTGACAAGGCCCTGTATGGTCTAAAATAAGCTCCCAGAGCTTGGTATGAAAGATTGTCAAAATTTCTTTTGAAGCATGGTCACACTAGAGAAAAAATTGACAACACTCTTTTCTTGAAAACTAATGGAAAAGATTTGTTAGTGGTACAGGTTTATGTAGATGATATCATCTTTGGATCCACAAACATGAGTATGACCCATGACTTTGCAAAGCTCATGAGTTGTGAGTTTGAGATAAGCATGATGGGGGAGCTAATTTTTTCTTAGGATTGTAAATCAAGTAAACAACCTCTAGAACCATGATACATCAACAGAGGTATGTCAAGGAATTTCTTAAAAGGTTTTCCATGGATGAAGCTAAAGAGATCAGTATCCCAATTGTAATGCCCTGGATTCTGAACCCCAGATGCTACATGGTGCTCATAATCCCAAAGGACCACAAGCTAACCCATGATTGGTACCTACTGCAATAACTAAATAATAATGTTGTACGGAAATTTAGCGGAAACTGTCCATAAGGTTCAAAATTGAAATATAACTCTATAAGATATAACAATACCAAAACTAAAACAATTGTCTGAAAATACTCTAGTCTGTCTGAATATCTAGTCTGAAAAGCCTCTAAACTGTCTGAACTTTGGAGTTTATGGGACAATCCCCCAACTAACTCCATCTACTGAAATACCAAATCTAATGCAATAAATAAATAAGAAACATCCTCGAATGATGAGGACTCACTGCTATGTCTATTGCTCCTAGCTGAGTCTGAACTGCAAAGGGTGCTCAAGATCCCGGACATCTGAACCTATGGTATAAAACACCATAGCACAAGAAAGTATGTGTCAATACGTGGAAATGTACTGGTATACTATATGGGGTAGGTCTGAATGCAAGGGTTCATATACATGAGCAATACCGACTGAATGACATGAATATATTGAATGAAAATACATGCATGAATGCATAAACTATAACTGAAATTGTAGTAACACTAAATACTGAGTTCTAATAGCTGGATTACTGATAACCGAGCCTACTGATAACTAATATCTAAGTTTACTAATACTGATTTATTGTATCTGAGATCAGGCCTATCTAGCGGGTGATCTCTTAATCTACTAATAATGATAATAATTGACTGTATCTGAGATCAGGCCTATATAGTAGGTGATCTCTAAATCTACTGATACTGATAATGATTGACTACGTTTGAGATCAGGCCTATCTAGTTGGTGGTCTCTGAATCTAAAGATACTGATAGTGATTAACTGTATCTAACAGTCCTGATTTCTATAATACTAAACTAAATTCTATTATGAAGACTAAGATTGAAACTAAAACTGTAGGAGGTAGTAATCCAACCGACATGCCCCTTTCTAGCTAATTAGGGGTCCAACCCATTACCCCAGTTGGAAGGGTGTCAGTACCATGCTACGGGTAAAGACATATACTAAAACCAAAATGCCAAGCCTAACCTAACGGGTGAAACCTAGGCGGAGCCAAGACTAATTTAACGGGTGACCCCTGGGAGGTAGTAAAGCCTAGTCTAACGGGTGACTCCTCATCCTGCACTGGCTACACAGTTCTGGAGTACAAGGACTATTACTAACAACTCTGCCTAACTAACGGGAAAGTCGTCATCCCTGCCCTTGCTCAGTGCTGAATCCTACTCCCAACTGAATAGACACTGAACTGATTCTTAGACCGTACTAGAATAGGCTGAATCAGTTACTGATCATGTTATTTGACTGATCTAGCTGAGTTCACTAGGTTTCGTGGACTGATGGAATACTACTAAATTTTGTTAATTGACTGAATGTTACTTATTTCTGAATTGATTATGAAACTAGACTGGAGTAATACTGAGATTACTGAGTTTTCCTAAGTTTTGTAACTTACCGAATTCTACTGATCATGGAATGACTGAGATTATCTTGAAACTGACACTGGCTCTAGGAAATCAACTAAATTTTCGAGTATTGAATACCTTCAGGACTCGATAGCATAAGTTAATAGGAAATGGAAATTCTTGAAAACAACATGACAATAGTCAATCACTCGCAATACAATCAATGAGGCATTTCATCAATCACTTGAATGTCATAAACTTGTACATGAATAAGAATGTATATGAATGTCTCATAATTCATTCACCAAAGCCTTTCATCAAACACTTGGCATGCATTGACTTGTACATGACTAGGGACTACATGTTAACATGCTATAATGACACTATTTCATTCACATAGACATTTTATCAAACATATGGGGAGCATGCTTTGGTTATACAACAATTAATACATCTAATTAACATGGTTACATCAATTAACATTCAGCTTGAAGGGTTTACCATGAACATCATACAAATCATCACATATTAGGATCAAATCATGGAACTTGTAATCTAAAACATAAGTTATAATCCAAAAACAACATGAACATGGACTCTTATTCAAATAAATCCTAAAAACTCATAAATATCCAATCTTTATATTTTGAAAAGGATTATTGAACTTCATAGGTAGAAGAGACTCATGAATCAACATCTAACATACCTTAATGGTCGACTTTAAGAAGATTGATGGTGAAATTTTTGAGTTTTGAGCCTTGAATTAAGAACCCTAATGCTTGTTCTTTAGAGAATTTGATATAAAACAAGTATATTATGCTTAATGAGGGCTGAATCTCGTGTTTTAGGGCTATATAGCGGTGGAAAATGACCCTTTTGCCCTTAAAAGTTTAGGGCTGGATTGCAGAATTTTGGCCTAGGGGGACTATCCAGGGAGGGGCCTTGCCTGGATCAGGGGCCTAACCAGGGCGGGGCCTTGCCTGGAGTGGGGGACTAACCAGGGCGGGGCCTTGCCTGTAGCCCCGGACTGAGCTGGGTGGCGCGGGCTAATTGCCTTGAGCTACTATTTTGGAAACCCAAACATGCCCTTATGCAATCCTAAAAATTCCGAAAGTCACCCGAGATGTACTATTGACTTTTCCCATCATGAATCAACTTAAAAATCGATAAACAAAGGTCGGGAAGGTCATGAAATAAATCCTCAAAGTTTGGAGGCTTAAAATGAGACTAAGTCCTTAACACTTAGCTAAAATTTTCTAAGTGTTAGGATCCCTTAAGGAGCTTTAAGGTGCTAAATTAGACTTAGAATTTTGCAGGGTCTTACAATATCTCCCTTTTGGGAACATTCGTCCTCAAATGGGACTGACTAAGCTGAGATTTCTAATAAACTAATCTTACTTAAGGGACGTAAACATTCGAAACATGATTATATGACTGGAAATACTGATATACTGAAATTTCATACTGAACATGCATATCTGATGCATGGATACGTGACTAAGTTGTTTTCATGAATGCATGACTGAAATTACTGATAAGCTGAGATTTCTCCTACTGAACATGCATGTCTAATGCATGAATATTTGACTAAACTGACTCTTGAATGCTTGACTGAATATGTAATGTAAACTGATATCAAGTTTTTAAGAAAACTCTAAGCATAAAACTAAAAAGGGTTTAAGGACATGAAAGCATCGGGGAACTATAGGGTATCTCCCACTTGGGACACTATGTCCCTCTAGGAATGCTTACTTTACTGAGATACTGGGGAAAACTTAGGAGATTCACAAGGCACCTATGAACTATATCATGAATGAACATCTGGGATCTGAAACTAATACATGATTCATGAACTGAGTTGAACTTGCAACTACTAGGATGTTCTATCTTAGAAATGTTACATTCCTGAGATTTCTAATCTGATTATTGGACTGAGATTGAGACTGTAACTAAGATGGTAACTGATTTTTGATAGCTTTGCAATGGGGACTGACATAAATCAAGGATTTGAATGTACACTCACACTCTGTACTTTCCCAACTTTTAATTACATCCTCTTGCTAGCCATGCACTTGCACACTAACATGGCATTCAAGCCTATCTTAATAACTACACCCTCGTGTAAAACATGCATGCAACAATCTTCTTTTAATATAAAAAAATTACTCTTTCTCATCTAAGAAACTGTCCATCACTAAAGAGGGTTCACTGAAAGGTTAAAACATGGGGACCTGAAGCACGAATGGACACTATACTGAGCTTGGTACTTGAATAAACTGAGGAATAAAATATCAACATCATAAGTTTATCAAGGGGTCTAGACGGAGAATATACATGAAACTATACTACATCAACAACACATATAACTTCAAATTACTAAACTTAAATCCCTGCATACACTGTTTCAAGCTGTCTGATTCACTTTTCGTACAACTAACCCCATGAAACATAACCTGCTCCAATTTAGATAACACTATCCAGAAACTATCTACGGGGACTGTCTGAGAAAGCTCTATCTATAGGACTTTGAGCTTCACTTCTTTTGTTACCTTGAAAGTAAGGTAGAGTTGACATGAATGGAGCATGATGAAAATCTACATAAGTTTCTTAGAGAGTCTTTCTATAGCACGATCTAAGACATGAAAGAAAGGAAACTTTTCCTAAAACATCTCATAGCCTTCTGTCCATAAGTGTGATGTGCAATACACCCATGCGCATGACTCTACTAGATGTGGTCTTTCAGACTTCCTAGGACACTATTGAACCTTAGGCTCTGATACCAAGTTTGTAACGCCCCAGATTTTGAACCCCAGATGCTACACGATGCTCATAATCCCCAAGTACCACAACCTAACCCATGACTGGTACCTGCAGCAATAACTGAATAATAATGCTATATAATGTGGAAATTTGGCAAAAACTGGCCATAAGGTTCAAAACTGAAATACAACTGTATAAGATATAAAAATACAAAAATTAAAAAAACTATCTGAAAATACTCTAGTCTGTCTGAAAAGCCTCTAAATTATTCGAACTGTGGAGTTGATGGGACAATCCCCTAACTAGCTTCATCTACTGAAATACCAATCTAATACAATAAAGAAATAAGGAACACCCTCAAATGATGAGGACTTACTGCTAAGTCTACTATTGCTGGCTGAGTCTGAACTGCTAAGGTTGTTTGAGATCCAGAACGTCTGAACCTATGGTATAAAACACCATAGTACAATAAAGTATGCATTAGTATATGGAAATGTACTGGTATGCTAAATGGGGTGAGGCTGAATACAAGGGTTCAAATGCATGAGATATACTGACTGAATGACATGAGTATGCTGAATGGGAATACATGCATGAATGCATAAACTATAACTGAAAACGTAGTAACACTGAATATTGAGTTTTAATAGCTGGATTACTGATAATAAAGTCTACTTATAACTAATATCTGAGTTTACTAAGACTGATTTACTGTATCTAAGATCAGGTCTATCTAGCAGGTGATCTCTCAGTCTACTAATAATGATAATGATTAACTACATCTGAGATCAGGACTATCTAGCGGGTGATCTATGAATCTATTGATACTGATAATGATTGACTAGGTTTGAGATCTCGCCTATCTAGCGGGTGATCTCTGAATCTAAAGATACTGATAGTGATTGTATGTATCTAATAGTCCTAATTTTTGTAATACTAAACCGAATTCTATTCTGAAGGCTGAGACTAAAACTAAAACTGTGGGAGGTGATCATCTAACCGACATGCTCCTTTCTAGCTAATTTGGGATCCAACCTGTGACCCTAGTAGAAAGGGTGTCAGTACCATACCATGGGTAAAGACATCTACTAAGACTAGGATACCAAGCCTAACCTAACGGGTGACACCTAGGCGGAGCCAAGCCTAATCTAATGGGTGACCCCTGGGAGGTAGTCAAGCCTAGTTTAATGGGTGACTCCTCATCCTGTACTGGTTACGTAATTCTAGAGTACAGGGACTGCTACTAATAATTCTGCCTAACTAACGGGGAAGCCGTCATCCCTGCCCTCGCTCGGTGCTAAATCCTACTCCCAATTGAATAGACACTCAACTGATTCTTAAAATGTACTAGACTAGGCTAAATTGGTTACTTATCATGTTATCTGACTGATGTAGCTAAGTTCACTAGGTTTCATGGACTGACAGAATACTACTAAATTTTGTTAATTGATTGAATGTTACTGAGTTCTAAATTGATTATGGAACTGGACTGGACTGATACTGAGATTACTGAGTTTTCCTAAGTTCTTTAACTGACCGAATTCTATTGATTATGGCATGGCTGAGATTATCTTAAAACTGTCACTAGCTCTTGGAAATCAGCTAAATTGTCGGGTATTAAATACCTCTAGGACTCGATAGCATAAGTTAATAAGACATGGAAATTGTTGAAAACAACATTACAATAGTCAATCACTCGCAATACAATGAATGAGGCATTTCATCAAGCACTAGAAAGTCATAAACTTGTACATGAATAGGAATGCATATTAATGTCTCATAATTCATTCACCAAAGCCTTTCATCAACACCTGGAATGCATTGACTTGTACATTACTAGGGATTACATGTTAACATGCTATAATAACACTATTTCATTCACATAGACATTTTATCAAACATATGGGGAGCGTGCTTTGGTTATACAATAATTAATACATCTAATTAACATGGTTACATCAATAAACATGCAACTTGAAGGGTTTACCATGAACATCAAACAAATAATCATATATTAGGATCAAATCATAAAACTTGTAATTTAAAACATGAATTATAATCCAACAACAACATGAACATGAACTCTTATTCAAATAAATCCTGAAAACTCATAAGTATCTAATCTTTATATTTTGAAAAGGATTCTTGAACTTCATGGGTGGAAGGAACCCATGAATCAACATCTAACATACCTTAATGGTCGACTTTAAGAAGATTGATGGTGAAATTCTTGAGTTTTGAGCCTTTAATTAAGAACCCTAATGCTTGTTCTTTAGAGAATTTGAGAGAAAACAAGTATATTATGCTTAATGAGGGCCGAATGTCATATTTTAGGGCTATATAGGGGTGGATAAATGACCCTTTTGCCCTTAAAAGTTTGGGCTGGACTGCAGAATTTTGGCCAAGGGGAACTATCCAGGACGGGGCCTTGCCTGGAGCGGGGCACTAACCAGGGTGGGGCGTTTCCTGGAGCAGGGGACTAACTAGGGCAGCGCCTTGCCTGTATCCCCGAACTGAGTTGGGCGGCGCAGGTTAATCGTCTTGAGCTACTATTTCGGGAACCCAAACATGCCATTATACTATCCCAAAAATTCTAAAACTCACCCGAGATGTACTATTGACTTGCCCCATCATGAATCAACTAAAAAATGTACAAACGAAGGTCGGGAAGGTCACGAAATAAATACCCAAAGTTTGGAGGCTTAAAATGAGACTAAGTCCTTAACACTTAGCTAAAAGTTTTGAGTTCTGAGCATATATTGATAGTGCTAAGCATATATTGATAGTGGTTCATTGCTTTCATTTTATCGATGTATTTGTGATGTTTCTCCTTTTTCTTCTTGGAAAGGAGAGAACTCTCAAGGGTGTGGGTTAGTGATAAGAAAAGATAAGTGCCTTAATAGGAGATTGTAGGCGAATAGTCACGTTGTGCTTAAAGTGGCCAAAGACATCACTTTTAAGAGTGAAAAGATAAAATAGGAGAGCAATAAGAAGGAAAAGTTGAATGCTAAATTTATTTCATCTTTGTTCCGTTTGTCAAACAAATAAAATGATGAATGTAAATAAAAATATTTCTACCTTTTCTTTTGAACGAGAAGAGAATCTAGTGAGATTGTTTAATTATGGTAATTATGTGTAGTCATTACTGAAAACTTCCTTATTTTCGGATGTTTTCCTTTTGTGTTTCCATTCTTGCATTGAAATGTAAAAGTAAGGTTGTTGGTGATTTGCAGATGATTTTCAACCCCATTTAGTTTCCCATGTTCCATTGCTTTCAATATATATTTTCCATGCTTCCTTACTTTTACCTAGAAGTTAGTGATTCTAATAACTTAAAGAGGTTAAATTGCATGTTCAATCTATAGTTTTTTCTCTTAGGTGTTTACAATCTATTTCTTCTTAACTTTATTCATCGAAAACAAGAAATGACAAAAGACAAAGTTACAAGACAGGTTGCAGCTCCCAGGTCCAATGGTATTAAAGGCAACAATCCTCAATTTGTAGGAACACTTGGCCATAATATGAAGAGGAAAAATAAAGGTACGGTATACTTCTCATGGAACAAATTATAGGATTTCTACATATGTATCTTTGCATTAGATTTTGTGATAGCTTTTAATTTTCTCTTTGATTCTTGTTCTTTCCACTGTTTGGTTTCTGTTTTTGAGTTTGATGGCTTGTATTGCCTCATTTATGCCTTAATTGTTTTCAGGGGAAAATATTTGGTTGCAATCGTTGGCACAACAAGACGAGCCCGTAGAATAAAAGAATGTTATATTATTATGTTTCAAGTACAAGAATCTATATAAATGCAACACCAACTTCAACACAAGTTCATGTATAAAGAAGAACACCTTTGAAGTTCTTTAACACCTTCAACACAAGATTACTAATAATCTATCCAAGAAGTATGTTATATTTCAGAAAAATAGATGAAACAAAATTTAAGGCCAAGTCCCCCGACTTTGCGGAGTGTCCTTAAGGAATAATTTCCTTCACTGTACCTGAGGTTATGGAATCTTCCTCCTAGGATAAAATGGCCTGTAATTTGAAAATAGCGGTACCTCAAATTATTGGATTTTGTGAACTCACTCAACAGTTTGATTGATCACACAGAATGTTTTTAAAGACAAAAAAAGAGTTTGTATTTCCAAAAATTCGTGTCAAAAACTATGGATGAAAGCAGGTTTATACAGCCTATCAGATGCCTCTTTGAAAAGGTGGCAATGGTTCACTTAAAGGTGTGGCTTTTGTGGAAATTCATGTTTTTTCTTGCAAAGAATGTGTAATACCCCGAAAATTTTTTTGTTGAAATTTTGTGCGTAAACATGTTGGGTTCTATCTTCTAGAATGAATTATAAATTTTTTGTGTGGAATGTCTTAGATTATGATCCACCATTACGTAGAGTATCGAATAACCTTTCCAATGATATGTGGATCATCCAAAACGGACACCCGAGCGACGAGTAATGAACATTCCGATCGAGCCGTGAATAGTAGTGAACAGTAAAACGTGCAGGAAAAAGTACTGAGGCCTGGTGTATTTTTGCTTCAACTTTAAACGATCATAACTCCTTGTACATAATGATCTGGGTGATTTACTATATATCAACGGAAAGCTCTGCGAGTCCTCTTTCCAATGAAATTGGTTTCATCCAATTTGTCTATCGGAGCAAAAAGTTATGGTCGATCTACTTCAGCCTATCAAAAGCAAATTTTTGGGTCAACATCAAACGATCATAACTCCTCATACACAATAACCTGGGTGAGATGCTATATATCAACGGAAAGATATGAGAGTCCTATTTCTAATGAAATTGTTTCATCCAATTTGAATATCGGAGTAAAACGTTATGCTTGATCTACTTTAGACTATCAAAACAGTCCACCAAAGGATAGATTCAAGAATTTTTTGATTTTTAGGGCGTTTTGGTCATTCCCCCTCACCCAAAATCCGTCCAAACCCTATATTAAAGCCTATTAGAAGCATTATATGTTATATTTCATCAAATTCCCTCAAAAAGAAAATCCTAAGCTCCTACATCCAACTTCAAGAAGATCCAAAGTTCACCATTAATTCTGCAAATTTATTCAAGGTTCCAAGTTCCTAGTTCAAGAACTCCAATAACCATCATTCAAAGGCACGATTAACATCTCAAAAATGAGTATCAATCTAAAGTTTATCATTCAAGGTATGTGGAATTTTTCAACAAGAACTCTCTTTCGTTCTTGTGCCCAAAAGTAATTTTCTTTACAAAGGCATAATTTTTATGAATTTGAAGCATGAACCCATATCTTATGATGATTATTATGAAATCTTTAAGTTTATGCTTTTGAAAGATGAATTTACATGTGTGGTGATATAAAGCATGAATCTTGAACGATATTTATCATGATTTTAATATTTGGGTCATGAATACCCATTGAAAATTGTGTGTTTTTTTAGAAAGTGTGTGTTCTAAGCACGTTGATGTTGAATATTTGAGATATTTTGAATGATTTGACCTTTTGGTCTTAATGGAGTTGTTTTGAACTCGAGTGTGAAAGAAATTCACAACGTGGTTGATTTTGATAGATGGGAAGCATGATGGCTCCCGATGTATATTTATATATTACTGAAATTGTTTTATTGTGGATTGTCTTTGAAATAATCTGAGCTAAGTCCGGGAGAAATCTTTAGCACCGAGTGGGATGTATAAAGCTACCTTACTTCCCTAGAACTACGTGCCCCCGTAGGAGTGAGCCTGAGGCTGATTTATATAGTGATCACTAGTTTGTATGGATTTGATATCGATAGTCCTACTCTGATGGCAAGGATAAGACGGCTCTCCCCAACGTGGGTTGTACGTTGGAATCCATGTAGCTCACATGATTTATGTCGGTTATAGGATCTCTCAGTGTGTGTGTGTTTCCTTGTGTCTATGGTGAATGGTGAAGTGATTTGAAAGTGGAATTGTGAAAGTTATTCTTTCAAAAGATTTAAATGATATTTACATTATGAGAATTGATATTCTTGATGAACTGAAAGTGATTGACAAATTATTATATGATGACTCACATGTGTTATTGTACTTATTTTATCCTCTCATGATTTTGATGATTTTCTTCGGGCTATGTGAGTCTTTCATACATCCTGCATATTTCTTATAAATATTTATGATGATGATGTTTATACAACTGCATACACCCCCATATACTCGGTTCTTTTCCATGGTACTGACCCACATCTTTGGATGTGGGCTGCATTTTCTCGAAATGTAGGTTTAGGTGTTCAGTTCCAGGTTCGACAGTGATTTTTCTGGCACGCTGTTCTACATCCTCTATTGTGGTGAGTCCTCATGTTTTGAGGACGTGATGTCTGATGTTGGTTTCACGGAATTATTTACATTTGATAACTGAGTATGAGTCAGTTGGGGCATGTCTCAATGGCTCGCTAGTTTTATTGATTTTCTTAGAGGCTTGTCAGACTAGTATAGATATTGGGAGTTGACTAATAAGTCGTATTTTGTTATCTTTCTGAAATTCTTTTATTCTTGGATGATGATTACTCTGTTGATATTTGAGGGTTATTTATGAAAACCCCATTGATTTGTGTTGAACTGAATGAAAATGGCTCAAAGGGTTAGCTTGGGGCTACTTGTAGCCTCAAGCACCGTGTGATGCTCTGGGACCCATTTTGGGGCGTTACAAACTTGGTATCAGAGCCTAAGGTTTTAAAGTGTCCTAGGGAGTCTGACAAGCTGCGTTAAGTAGAGTCTTGATCATCAGTGTGTAGCGCGCCACATCTATGAGCAAGATGCTACAAGACGTTTTAGGAAAAAGTGTGATTCTTTCTTTCAGAAGTCTATCATGCTTAAAGTGTGCTCCTATGTTGTTTGTGAGAAATAAAGATGGCTCTTTGCGTATGTACATTGATTACCGCCGACTGAATAAAGTCACCGTAAAAAATAAGTACCCCCTTCTGAGGATAGATGATTTATTTGACCAATTGCAAGGTGCAAGTTATTTCTCAAAGATAGACCTTCATTTCAGCTATCATCAACTCAAAGTTAGGGAGTGTGACATCCCATAAACCGCTTTTCGAACTCATTATGACCATTTTGAGTTTTTTGTTATGTATTTTGGGTTAACTAATGCCCCAGCAGCTTTTATGGACCTCATGAATCGAGTGTTCAGACCATATCTGGATATGTTTGTAATAGTGTTCATCAATGATATACTGGTGTACTCCCGTAGTGAGGATGAACATTCTTATCATCTCCGAACTGTCTTGCAAACCCTTAGAGATCACAAGTTGTTTGCTAAGTTCAGTAAGTGTGAGTTTTGGCTAAGGTCAGTTACTTTTCTGGGTCATATCATTTCTTTCGAGGGTATTAGAGTTGATCTCCAAAAGACTGAAGCTGTTAGAAATTGGCTTAGACCTATTTCTCCGACTGATATCTGAAGTTTCTTAGGCTTAGTTGGCTATTACTGCTGTTTTGTTAAGGTTTTCTCCTCTATAGTGTCTCCTATGACTCGATTGACCCAAAAGAAAGTGAAGTTCTTGTGGTCCAAATCTTGTGAGAAGAGTTTTCAGGAGTTGAAGACTCGACTCACTTCAGCCCCTATTTTGACTTTGCTTGATGGTGTTGATGGTTTTGTGGTGTACTGTGATTCTTCGAGAGTTGGGTTAGGTTGCGTATTGATGTAGAAGGGTAAGGTGATAGCTTATGCTTCTAGATAGTTGAAACCCCATGAGAAAAATTACCCCTCCCATGACCTTGAGTTGGCTGCTGTTGTGTTTGCTTTGAAAATCTGGAGACACTATTTGTATGGTGTCCATGTTGATGTTTTCACTGATCATAAGAGTCTGCAGTATGTGTTTACCCAGAGAGAATTGAATCTTAGGCAGAGACGATGGTTAGAATTGTTAAAGAACTATATATGAGTGTGCTGTACCATCTGAGCAAGGACAATGTTGTGGTGGATGCCCTAAGTAGAGTGTCCATGGGTAGTGTTTCGCATGTGGTAGAAGGGAAGAAAGAGTTGGCTCGTGATGTACATCGTTTGGCTAGATTAGGGGTTAGGTTGTTTGACTCTGCTGAAGGTAGTATAGGGGTTCAGAGTAGTTACGAATCCTCCTTGGTTTTGGAAGTGAAGGAAAAGCAATACTTAGATGCTAGTTTGGTCAGACTGAAGGAGTCAGTCAAGGACCAAAAAACAGAGGTTTTCTCCCAAGGGAGAGATAGTGTGTTGAGATTGCAGGGTAGATCATGTGTCCCGAATATTGATGATCTGAGATAGAGGATTATGGCTGAAGTGCATGGGGCGTGATATTCTATTCATCCTGGTGCCACCAAGATGTACCGAGACTTGCGAGAAATCTATTGGTGGAGTGGCATGAAGAAATATATAGCAGCATTTGTAGCTAAGTATGCAACATGCCAATAGGTTAAGGTTGAACACCAAAGACCTGGTGGTATGATGCAACAGTTTAGTATTCCCACCTGGAAGTGGGAAGAGATAAATATGGACTTCGTGATTGGTTTACCTCCTTCCCGATGCCATCATGATTCCATTTGGGTTGTGGTTGATAGGTTTACTAAGTCTGCTCATTTCTTGCTTGTTCATACTTCATATACTGCTGAGGATTACGCTAGATTGTATATCCGAGAGCTAGTCAGACTGCATGGAGTTCCCTTGTCTATCATTTCGAATAGGGGTACTCAGTTCACTTTGCAATTTTGGAAAGCTTTTCAAAAAGGTCTTGGTACCCAAGTGCTTTAGAGTTCTACTTTTCATCCGCAGACCGATGGTCAGGCTGAGCGAACCATCCAGACCTTAGAGGATATGTTGAGAGCTGGTGCACTTTACTTTAAGGGAAGTTGGGATGATCACTTACCGTTGATAGAGTTTGCTTACAATAACAGTTTCCACTCTAGTATTGGCATGGCTCCATTTGAAGCGTTATATGGGAGGAAGTGTAGATCACCCATAGGTTGGTTCGAGGTGGGTGAAGCGGCTGTGAGTGGTCCTGATTCGGTGTTTGAGGCTATGGAAAAAGTTAAGTTGATTAGGGAAAGGTTAAAAACGCGCAAAGTTGTCAGAAGTCATATGCGGATGTTAGAAGGAGAGATCTTGAGTTTGAAGTTAGTGACCTCGTGTATCTGAAAATTTCACCCATGAGGGGGGTGAAGAGATTCGGAAAGAAAGGAAAGCTTAGTCCCCGTTATGTTGGTCCTTACAAAATTCTTAGCCGTGTTGGTAAGGTAGCTTATGAGGTCGAATTGCCTTCCGAGTTGTCCTCTGTTCATCCAATATTCCATGTCTCCATGCTTAGAAAGCATATTAGCGATGTTGTGGTAGTGGATTAGCGATGTTGTGGTAGTGGATTCCTCTTTGAGTGCAGACGTTCAAGAAAATCATTCTTTTGATGAGATTCCTGTTGAGATTCTTGATTTCAGTGTCCAAAGACTAAGGAACAAAGAAGTTCCCTTGGTCAAGGTGTTGTGGCGAAACCAATCTGTTGAGGGTGCAACTTGGGAAGCTGAGGCGGATATGCGATCCAAGTACCCGCACCTATTTTCTGCGAACTCCGATCAAGCTGAAGGTACCGTTCTTTCCTAAATCATGCACTTTTGATAAAAGTTGCAGCACTTCAGCTGTCATTTATTATGTGTTCAGTTGTAGTTTCTTGAATTTATGCATTCTATGTTGCATTCGGAGTGAGAAACGATGTGGTGATGAGTCTAACGAATGGTTTCAGCTGTATTCTCTATTCCCTATCTAATCTTGACATGTCTAGCATCATTCGAGGACGAATGTTTCCAAGGTGGGGTGGTGTAATACCTCGAGAAATTTTTCATTGAAATTTTGTGCATAAACGTGTTGGGTTCTATCTTCTAGAATGAATTATAAATTTTTCGTGTGGAATGTCTTAGATTATGACCCACCATTCTGTAGAGTATCGAATAACCTTTCCAATGATATGTGGATCATCCAAAACTGACACCCGAGCGATGAGTAATGAACATTCCGATCGAACCGTGAATAGTAGTGAACAGTAAAACGTGCAGGAAAAAGTACTGAGGCCTGGCATATTTTTGCTCCAACTTTAAATGATCATAACTCCTTGTACATAATGATCTGGGTGATTTACTATATATCAACAGAAAGCTCTGCGAGTCCTCTTTCCAATGAAATTGGTTTCATCCAATTTGTTTATCGGAGCAAAAAGTTATGGTCGATCTACTTCAGCCTATCAAAAGTAAATTTTTGGGCAACTTCAAACGATCATAACTCCTCGTACACAATGATCTGGGTGAAATACTATATATCAACGGAAATATATGAGAGTCCTCTTTCTAATGAAATTGGTTTCATCCAATTTGAATATCGGAGTAAAACGTTATGCTTGATCTACTTTAGACTATCAAAACAGTCCACCAAAGGATAGATTCGAGAATTTTTTTATTTTTAGGGGCATTTTGGTCATTCCACCTCACCCAAAGTCCGTCCAAACCCTATATTAAAGCCTATTAGAAGCATTATATATTATATTTCATTAAATTCCCTCAAAAAGAAAACCCTAAGCTCCTACATCCAACTTCAAGAACCTCCAAAGTTCACCATTAATTCTGCAAATTTATTCAAGATTCCAAGTTCCTAGTTCAAGAACTCCAAGAACCATCATTCAAAGGCACGATTAATATCTCAAAAATGAGTATCGATCTAAAGTTCATCATTCAAGGTATGTGGGATTTTTCAACAAGAACTCTCTTATGTGGGATTTTTCAACAAGAACTCTCTTTCGTTGTTATGCCCAAAAGTAATTTTCTTTACAAAGGCATGATTTTTATTTGATTTTTATGAATTTGAAGCATGAACCCATATATTATGATTATTATTATGAAATCTTGATGTTTATGATTTTGAAAGATGAATTTACATGTGTGGTGATATAAAACATGAATCTTGAATGATATTTATCATGATTTTAATATTTGGGTCGTGAATCCCCATTGGAAATTGTGTTTTTTTTAGAAAGTGTGTGTTCTAAGCACGTTGATGTTGAATATTTGAGATATTTTGAATGATTTGACCTTTTAGTCTTAATGGAGTTATTTTGAATTCGAGTGTGAAAGAAATCCACAACGTGGTTGATTTTGATAGATGGGAAGCATGATGGCTCCCGATGTATATTTATATATTACTGAAATTGTTTTATTGTGGATTGTCTTTGAAATGATCTGAGCTAAGTCCGGGAGAAATCTTTAGCACCGAGTGGGAGGTATAAAGCTACCTTATTTCCCTAGAACTACGTGCCCCCGTAGGAGTGAGCCTGAGGCTAATTTATATAGTGATCACTAGTTTGTATGGATTTGATATCGATAGTCCTACTCCGATGGCAAGGATAAGACGGCTCTCCCTAACGTGGGTTGTACGTTGGAATCCATGTAGCCCACATGGTTTATGTCGGTTATAGGATCTCCCAGTGTGTGTGTGTTTCCTTGTGTCTATGGTGAATGGTGAAGTGATTTGAAAGTGGAATTGTGAAAGTTATTCTTTCGAAAGATTTAAATGATATTTACATTATGAGAATTGATATTCTTGATGAACTGAAAGTGATTGACAAATTATATGATGACTCACATGTGTTATTGTACTTATTTTATCCTCTCATGATTTTGATGATTTTCTTCGAGTTATGTGAGTCTTTCATACATCCTGCATATTTCTTATAAATATTTATGATGATAATGTTTATACAACTGCATACACCCCCATATACTCGGTTTCTTTTCATGGTACTGACCCACATCTTTGGATGTGGGCAGTATTTTCTCGGAATATAGGTTCAGGTGCTCAGTTCCAGGTTTGACAGTGATTCTTCGAGCACACTATTTTATATCCTCTATTGTGGTGAGTCCTCATGTTCCGAGGACGTGATGTCTGATGTTGGTTTCACGAAATTGTTTACATTGATAACTGAGTATGAGTCAGTTGGGGCATGTCTCAATGGGTCGCTGGTTTTATTGATTTTCTTAGAGGCTCATCAGACTAGTATAGATGTTGGGAGTTGACTAATAAGTCGTATTTTGTTATCTTTCTGAAATTCTTTTATTCTTGGATGATGATCACTCTGTTGATATTTGAGGGTTATTTATGAAAACCCCGTTGATTTGTGTTGAACTGAATGAAAATGGCTCAAAGGGTTAGCTTGGGGCTACTCGTAGCCTCAAGCACCGTGTGATACTCCGAGATCCATTTTTTGGGGCGTTACAGAATGTGTCTTTTCAAACAGACATACCATTTCACGAGAAACAGTGTGTTATTTCGTTGAAAGGTTGTAACCCTTCCGAAGCATTACTTCATTTCTGCATTGCACTTCGAAATAATGTCACCCACTGCATATATGTGTATAAATGGAGGATCAAAAACACTTCCCTTTTGAATTTGGATTAAATTTATGTTAAATAAACTTTGTCCAAAATGATAGAATTCATCGATCGATCATTTGCCAAATCCAAATCCAAATGCAAATGCAAAGCCGAAGCCGAGTCGAGCGAACGACGATGACGGCGGTGTGAGGCATCTCTTATTTCTTGCCTCACTTACCAAGTGGAATAAGTGTTTCTTAATATAAACACTTGATAGTCACATTCTCCCACCAATGTGGGAGAAATAGTAGACTTTCCATTTTAGAGTACACTTTTATTTTAGTGTTTTTCAACTCTATTTTTCCTTCCACTTGGTTTCCTCCATTTTTCATTCACACTTTCATATACTTTGAACCCAACAACCTCCACATGAATGGGGAATGACTATTTTTTGTAAAAAAATTTACGGACAAGTATGTGATCATCAAGCAAAGACTGATTGCATTTGGATAAGTGGGTTTCCCTTTGAACTTTCCATTGTGAACATGCATCGGATGCACTCGGTCAATCGGTAGATTTGATAACTTTGAACCGTCAAGGTTTAATGTACACCTAGACAGCACATGTCACACAATCAGCCTTTTACCATTTATGGTTCTCACGGTTTTGTTCTTTTCATCCATGAACATGTCCCGGTTTCATGAGAACTTAGAGATAAGGCCTTTACTAATATTCTCCTTGAAGTGGCTTCTACTTCACCCTCACATAGGTGATTTCTAAATGTTCAATCCTATAGATTAAACTATTTGGTCAAATCTGCCAAATTTAGATAATCATTAATAGACTTTTCACCTTAAGTCTTATCCTTGTTTACTAAATATTATCTACATCATGAGAATGAGTTGGGTTATTGACAATGTTGAACCTGTCAGGCACAACTTTGATTGATCTCCTTGAACCTAGCTCTTGGGATCTCCAGTCTGCTAGGTAAAGTTATCGCTATGCTGACTGGTCCTAGGCCTTAAACCCACTCCCTTATATGTCTTTTCAACTCCTTCCTAGATAGGCCTTTTGTAAGTGGATCTGACACATTATCCTTTGACTTTACATAGTCAACAATGATAATTCCACTAGAGAGGAGTTTCCTAACGATATTATGTCTCCATCGTATATGATAAGATTTACCGTTATACATTATGCTCCCTGCCCTACCTATTGCCGCTTGGCTATCACAGTGTATACATACTGGTGCCACTGGTTTGGGTCAATAGGGAATATCTTCCAAAAAATTCCTGAGCCATTTTGCTTCTTCACTGGCTTTATCCAACGCGATAAATTCATATTCCATTGTAGAGCGAGCAATACAAGTCTGTTTGAATGATTTTCAAAAGACCGCTCCTCCACCAATAGTAAATACATATCCACTTATGGATTTTACTTCGTTCGATCCGGTGATACAATTTACATCACTATATCCTTCAAGTACCGTGGGATATTTTTTATAATGAAAAGCATAGTCTTGAGTATATTTAAGATACCCTAAAACTCTTTTCATTTCCACCAATGAGTTTTATTGGGATTACCTATGTACCGACTCAACTTACTGATAGCGCATGCTATGTCTAGTCGTGTACAATTCATTATATACATTAAACATCCCAATACTTTTGCGTACTCCAATTATGAGTCACTTTCACCTTCATTCTTTCGAATCGCAAAGCTTACATCCAAAGGATTCTTGGCAATACCGAATTCCATAGACTTGAATTTGTCAAGTACATTTTCGATATAATGAGACTGTGAAAATGCCAACCCTTGTGGATTTTTATGGATTCTTATACCTAAGATCACATCCGCAACTCCAAGGTCTTTCATATCAAACTTGCTCTCGAGCATTCATTTCATTGCATTTATGTCAGAAATGTCTCTACTAGTGATCAACAAATCATCCACATATAAAAAAATAATGACTTGGTGATTCGGAGTGTCTTTAATGTAAACACATTTATCAAATTCATTTATTTTGAAGCCATTTGTCAACATGGTTTGGTCAAACTTTGCATGCCATTGCTTAGGTTCTTGTTTTAGTCCATAAATTGACTTAACAAGTTTACACACCTTATTTTATTTTCCTGAAAACACAAAACCCTCAGGTTGTTTCATGTAAATTTCTTCCTCTAATTCTCCATTTAGGAATGCAGTTTTCACATCCAGTTGATGGATTTCAAGACCATATACCGCCGCCAAGGCAATTAACATTCGAATTGATGTTATCCTTGTTACTGGCGAGTATGTATCAAAGTAATAAAGACCTTCTTTTTGTTTGAAGCCTTTTACTACAAGTCTTGCCTTGTATTTATCAATAGTACCATTGCTTTCATTTTTATTTTAAAGATCCATTTAGAACCTAAAGGTTATTTCCTGGAGGAAGATTAACCAATTCCCATGTATGGTTGCTTAAGATTGAATCAATCTCACTATTGACTGCCTATTTTCAAAAAGATAAGTCTGACGATGACATCACTTCTTTAAACGTTTGAGGCTCATTTTCTAAGAGAAATGTTACAAAATCTGATCCAAACGAAGTTGATATTCTTTAATATGTACTACATCTTGGATTCTCTTTATTATGTACATTATCACTTAGTTCATCTCGAGGTCGTTTAGATCCTCCAATAGACTGTTCATGCCTAGTTTTATACAGATAAATGTTTTCAAAGAATTCAGCATTATCTGATTCAATTACCGTATTTTCATTTATATTCGGATGTTTGTATTTATGAACCAAAAACCGACATGATTTACTTCTTTTATCTTATCCTATGAACCGCAGTCCACCATCTTAGGTCCTATCTTAACCCTTTTAGGCATAGGAACTTGGACCTTCGCTAGACATCCCCACACTTTGAAATATTTCAAGTTGGGTTTTCTTCCTTTTCATTTTTCTTAAGGAATTGATTGTGTCTTACTATGGGGAACTCTATTGAGTATACAATTGGTTGTAAGGATAGTCTCCCCCCATAAGTTTTGGGGTAAACTGGAACTTATAAGTAAGACACTCATCATTTTCTTCAAAGTTTGGTTTTTCCTTTTTGCAATTCCATTAGATTAAGGTGAATACTGGGCCGTAGTTTGATGGACAATTCCATTCTCTACACATATTTCAGCGAAGGGAGATTCATATTCTCCGCTCCTATCACTTCTTATCATTTTGATCTATTTCTCTAACTGATTTTCAACTTCATGTTTGTATTGCCTAAATGCATCTATTACTTCATCCTTACTATTTAGCAAGTAGACATATCAATATCTAGTGCAATAGTCAATAAAAGTTATGAAATACTTTTTCTCATCATGTGATGGTGTTGACTTTATATCACAAATGTCAGTGTGTATTAAGTCTAAGGGATTGGAGTTCCTTTCAACGGAATTAGAAGGATGCTTTGCATACTTTGATTCCATACACGTTTGACACTTTGATTTATTGCACTCAAAGTTTGGGAAAACTTCTAAGTTGATCAATTTTTGTAATGTTTTGTAATTAACATGGCCTAAACGTCCATGCCACAAATTATAAGACTCAAGAAAGTAAGAAGAATTTGAACTTTTATTGATTTCAAGATTCATTACATTCATCTTATAAAGGCCCTCAGTGAGATAGCCTTTTCCTACATACATTTCTTCTTGGCTAATTATAATTTTTTCCAGAAATGGTTACACATTTGAATCCGTTCTTGTCTAGAAGTGAAATAGAAATTAAGTCCCTACGTAACTTCGGAACATACAAGACATTGTTAAGTGTCAAGACCTTGCCTGAAGTCATTTTCAAGCACAGTTTCCCTGTTCCTTTTACCTTAGCAGTAGTAGAGTTAGCCATGTAGATTATTTCTTCTACTTGAGCCGGAGAAAATGATGAAAACAACTCTTTGTTCGCACAAACATGATGGGTGGCACCAGAATCCATCCGTCATTCATGAGGATTTCCCACCAAGTTGCATTCTGAAAACATAGCACACAGATCATCACATTATTTGTTGGACTTAATCATATTTTCTTGGACCTTTTTCTTGCCTTTATTGGGCGTACGACAATCCGTGAACTTGTGGCCAATCTTACCACAGTTGAAGCACTTTACCTTAAATTTCTTCTTGGGTTGATTACTTCCAGGTTCAACTTTCTTTCTTTTCTTAGAATTGTTTTGGTCATCTTCTACAATGTGTTCTCCATTAATTGTAGAATTCCCTTTTGACCTTCACTCGGCAGCTTTATTATCATCTTCAATACGCAGTCAGACAATAAGATCTTCGATAGTCATCTCCTTGCATTTGTGCTTCAAGTAGTTTTTGAAGTCTTTCCACATAGGTGGTAGCTTCTCAATTATCGCTGCTACTTGAAATGCATCATTCACAATCAAACCTACAAAACAGTTTACATGAGTACTAAGAACATTTTCAATTTGATCAACTAAGGTATTTTTCAAAGATATACCTTCTT
The DNA here is from genome assembly GCF_002878395.1 of Capsicum annuum. Classification (NCBI taxonomy): domain Eukaryota; kingdom Viridiplantae; phylum Streptophyta; class Magnoliopsida; order Solanales; family Solanaceae; genus Capsicum; species Capsicum annuum. The sequence goes on along the minus strand of NC_061114.1, from coordinate 226,180,890 downwards.
CTAGGAGACCATGGATGATTACTTGCAACTCCTGAACTTGAGAGACAACTGACTTGCAATCTATCATTTTAAAGTCCAAGAACCTTGCAACGAAGAATTTCTTAATTCTCGCATCCTCTGTCTTGTATTTTCGTTCTAGTCCCCCCACAAGTCCTTCAATGTTTTAGTTCTACTGTAACTATTATAGAGGTTGTCTTGGAGACCACTCCAGATATAATTCCTGCAAAGAAAGTCTGAGTGTTTCCAAGCCTCTACAATTATGAAGAGCTCTTTGTCCAAGGTTCCCTCGGCCACCTCAGGAGAATCCTCACTAGTGAACCTTTGTAGACATAGAGTAGTGAGGTAAAAGAACATTTTTTTCTGCCATCGCTTGAAGTCAATGCCCGCAAACTTTCTGGGGTTCTCCACAGGTGCCATAGGTTATGGAGCATTCGTGCGACTTGTTGAGGCAATACTAGTTTCCCCCACAGTTGTTGCCGCATCTTGCATTTGACTTTTGTTAGTCATTTTTCCTGTCACCACAAGATAGTAAAATTTGGTATTTTTAGAATACTAATTATAAATTTAAACAACTTTAAACTCTTCTTGTTTCTAGTTAACGATGAAGTTTTTATGATTTCCAATCGTCAACCGAGTGAACTTTAAACTTGTGATGAAGATTTTATGTCTTCTAATCACTAGTTAAATTCAAATGGAGTAGAAAGCTTTAATCTCCAAAAACAAGTAATATAGATTCTGGATTATTCCTTAAGATTGTTATATTATGGTGTTTCGGATACAAGAATCTGTATAAATGCAACACCAACTTCAACACAACTTCATGTATAAACAAAAACACCTTTGAAGTTCTTTAACACCTTCAACACAAGATTACTAATAATCCATCCAAGAAGTGTGTTAGATTTTAGAAAAAATATATGAAACAGAATTTAAGGTCAAGTCCCCTGACTTCACAGAGTGTCCTTAAGGAATAATTCCCCTCACTGTACCCGAGGTTATGGGATCTTCATCCCAGGATAAAATGGCCTGTAATCCGAACACTAGCGGTACCTCAAATTGTTGGATTTTGCAAACTCACTCAATAGTTTGATTGATCACACAGAATATTTCAGAATATTTTTTAAGACAATAAGAGAGTTTTTATTTTAAAAAATTCGTGTCAAAACCTGTGGATGAAAGTAGGTTTATAGAGCTTATCAGATGCCTCTTCGAAAAGGTGGCAATGGTTCACTTAAAGGTGTGACTTTTCTAGAAATTCATGTTTGTTCTTGTAAGGAATGTGTCTTTTCGAATAGACATACCATATCATGTGAAACAGTGTGTCATTTCGTTGAAGGGTTGCAACCCTTCCGAAGCATCACTTCGTTTCTGCATTGCACTTCAGAACAGTGTCACCCACTGTATGCGTATAAATGGAGGATCAAAAACACAGAACTGTTGTGTTTTTCCCTTTTGTATTCTTAAACTTTTGTCAAATAAACTTTATCCAAAAAGATAGATCTCATCGATCGATCATTTGCCAAATCCAAATTCGAAGATGAGCCGAGCGAGCGACGACGATGATGATGCGAGGCATCTCTTATTTCTTGACTCACTTACCAAGTGGAATAAGAGATTCTTAATATAAACACTTGATAGTCATATTCTCCTACCAATGTGGGAGAAATAGTAGACTTTCCATTTTAGATTGTACTTTCATTTTAGTGTTTTCTTCTCTATTTTTCCTTCCAATTGGTTTCCTTCATTTTCCATTCACACTTTCATATACTTTGAACCCAACAAAGAATTCACATGAGGCAGGTGAAACGATGCCTACGAGACCTTATGCAAGGTAAAAATTCCCATTCCTCAAACAAAGCCTCTAGGATTTTACAAATTAAATGAGCTCATTCTCTCGGTTTTTCTGCTGATCAATCTTCTCCGATAGAGGACAAGATATCTCCATGCAAAAGCCTACGCTGTTAGCCGAAATTCTTATCACAACGAATGGTGATATTGAGATATTACTAGTCATGCCTTCTGAGACTTGCTTCTACCCAAAAACTGTTTAGCATTGAGTGAAGCACTATCAATATATGCTCAGCATTGGATTTATTAAAAAAATAAACTTAAAGTATTATGCAAACACGACCACTCGTGCTGTTAGATTAAAAAAGGTATAAATACCACTATTTTGAAACATAATTATTTTATCTTTTTTTTTCAATTAAAATTTCTCTCTCCTTGGTTTTAATTATTCGTATATATTACTACTTATGTATTTGAAATAACTAATTTAAATATAATCAAGGAAATAAAATATTTGCATTAAATACATAACACAATTAACTCTATATTTATGGAATTGTGATTAATGGATCCCGTAAATTAAGTAACAACTTTTCAATTTCCAATTTTTGAAAAATCAAAACAATTTCAATGATCAGAATTAGAGATTGAGGAACTGGCAATTGCATCCGAATTGCATCCCCTATAATAATATATATTTCAATTCAAGATTAGTTTAATATGCAACAAAACTTGAACAAAATTTTTTAAAACTTGAAAATATAACACAATGGTTAATATTCATGCATAATATTCTTTCATATACATAATAATGGTATGTATATAGACTAAAATAAACACACCTCAACTTATCTAACAAAGTCATATACATAAATGTGTTACGTATAGCACTGTTAACGCAAAACATATACATAGTTATGTAATCTATATGTTTTGAAAAATACGACAGTCTAGTGTCGATTTCAACACATATACATAACAAAATTATGTATATGGGTTGATATACATAACTGTACTATGTATAACATTGTTAATGCATAACATATACATAACTTTGTAATGTATATGTTCTGAAATAAATAGTTCACCAGTGTTTGTTTCACCACATATACACAACAAATTTAAGTGTATGGGATCATATACGTAATAATGTTATGTATATGGCATGAAGTAACCACAGATTCCGTATATATATGTGTGTGTGTGACATAAAAACTCTTGACAATGTCAAATTCCATACATATACATACCATTTTTTCTTCCTTTTTTTTTTCTTCCAACAAGAATGATATCACCAACATCGATCCAAACTTTCTTGTGCATCTTCTTGTAAATGTTTCCTCGGATCCATCTTAACTTGAGGGATGAAGTGCACCTCCTTTCCAGCGGAATCTAATTGTACGTCAACCATGAGACAGAGAGAGAGAGAAGTGCACATGTCAGGCAAAAGGGATGCGGATACAACCACGGAAGAGAGAGAAGTGTGTAATTAGTTTTGTATTCAAACTTAGTAGTCTCTTTGAATGTGGCTCCTTGATTGTAAGCACTGTATAAGACCGAAAAAATGTATAAATGAGAAATTAGAGTTATGTATATGAATTATAGAGAGAAAAATTATAAAAATGAGATATTTATAATTAGTTTTGAGATTTGGGATATCATGTAATAATATAAAATAAAGTTGTGATTTTAAGAAATTTTTCCTTAAAAGAAAGGTTCAGAAAAAGTGACCATAAGTGGTCGATTTTCATTAGAAAATGTTTAAAATAAAATATTTTTGAAAAAAATGACCACAAGTGGTCGATTTTCATTAAAACATAAATTAAAAATATTATACAAAAAAAGACCACTCGTGGTTGTTGTTAGATTAAAAAAAAAAAGAAAAATATTTATGAAAAAAGACCACAAGTGGTCGATTTTCATTAATAAAATTTAAAAAGAAAGTATTTTAAAAAAACGACCACGAGTGGTCAGTTATCATTAGTGAATAAAAAATATTATGAACAAAAAATATTTATAAAAAGCGACCACAAGTGGTCGATTTTCATTAAAAATTATTTTTAAAAAAGCGACCAAAAGTGATCGGTTTTCATTACAAAATGAAAAGCAACCACTTGTGGTCTCTTTTTGATTTTTTTTTAAAATAAAAATAAAATATTCATCAAAAACGACCAAAAGTGGTCGATTTTTATTAAAAAACAAAAAACTATTTCAATTATTATATGTAAAACAAATATATTTTTAATAAATACATTTTTTATTTATATAATGAAAATAAAAATCAATTAATATTTAAACTTTGTAAAAAAAACTATATTAAAAAATAAACTAAGAAATATATTAAATAAAATAAATAAATAACGTTAAAAATATATTTTTTTTACTTATGTTTCAATAAAATAAATATATTTTTCATCGAGTGTGTGTGTGTGTGTGTATATATATCGTGTCGTATTTTATGTAGTAGTAAAAAGTTAATTGAATGTATACAAGTATATTGAATACGTTGAAATTGTACGATCGATATAATAATATGCTATTGGAGTTATAATAATGTAAGATACATAATTGATAATTCATCAGAGTATAATGAATACGTTGTATTATGAGGTAATATACTCGGGCATGTGGTGTATATAGTATGCATCCAAAAATTTGATATATATATATATATATATATATCATGTAGTGATCGATGTACGGAGTAGTCAAAACTAATTTAATCTATCTAAACATCATGAATAGTATGTTAATATTCATACGATTGCGGTATTAATAATGTACTTTTAAAGTTATATTAATATAATACGGTTAATTTATCAGAGTATATATATACATTGTGTATCTGGTAATTGTATACTCATTTATATGTGATTTATATAGTATGTATTTAAAACCTGATAGTCGATAGTAAGTGTGTGTGAGTATATATATATGTATATCTCGTGTATTACAAAAAGTAAAAACCTAACTCAATGTATCCAAGTATATATTGAGTACTTTGATTTGAAATAATCACAGTAATAATATACTGTACGTTGAAGTTATATTAATGTAAGCTAATCAAATTGATCCATAACTCATCATAGTTTGTATGAAATACGTTGCATAATGGGGTAATATACCTATTTATGTGATATATATAATATGTATTTAGAACCTGATAGTCGATAGGGTGTGTATTTGTGTATATATGTGTGTGTGTGCATGTGCGCGTGTGTATCTCATTTAGTGATGTACGTAGTATGTAGTCAAAAGCTAATTAAATGTATCCAATTATGTATTGAATATGTTGATATCATACGATCGATCAATCGAGATAATAATATTTTGTTGAAGTTATAATAATGTAAGATAAACTAACCGATAATTTATTTGAGTATATATGAAATACCTTGCATTACGGGGTAATATACTTGTGAATCTGATGTATATAGTATGTATTTAGAATTTGATAGTCGATAGTGTGTGTGTGTATATATACACACAAATATATGTATATATTATGTAGTGATGTATATAGTACATATTCAGAAGCTTACATTTATTTATATATGTATGTATATCTCATGTAGTGATGTACGCAGTACATAGTAAAAAGCTAACTAAATGTATCCACTTATATATCAAATATGTTAATGTCATACGATCGATCAATCAAGGTAATAATATATTGTTGAAGTGTAATAACGTAGGATAAACTAACCGATAATTTATTTGTGTATATGTGAAATATATTATATTATGAGTAATATATTTGTGTATGTGATATATATAGTACGTATTTCGAAGCTGATAGTCAATCAAATATATGTAGGTATACGTATATCTTGTGTAGTGATGTATGTATTAATCAAAAGCTAGCTCACTGAATCTATATATCAAAGTATTTTGAACAACTAGTTTAGGATACGTGCGTTGCACGTGTATCAAACGTTAATTAAGAATATATATATATATATATATATATATATATATATATATATATAATAAATTATTGTGTGTAGGATATTTTATTAAGTATAGAATTAATAAAAGATAACGTAAAATTTTGAAGATAAAAGAATGTAATTAATTGAAAAGAAATTTAATCATTGTACTTATTTCTTATATCTAAAAGCGCTTTGTTTTTATTAAGAGTTATTTTTAGGGAAAAGGACAAAAATATCCCTTCTCCTAAAACTTATTCCACAAAAATAGCCCCTGTTTTTAATTTCCACTTAATAGCCATTAAAATAATACCATATTCTAACCATCTTCTAATCACCGCTAAAAAGACGCAAAAATTGCATAATATATTTCTTTCATTTTCAATTGAAACTCACACTTTTCTTCCCCAATTCTACCTCAGGATTCCTTTCCATTAATTTTACCTCACAAATCCTTTTTCAGATACACCATATTACCTTAAAATACCTTCATAAATTGCATATAAATATATAAAATCCTTCGTCAATTAGCTTCAATTTTTTTCATTCACAATTAGCTTCGGTTGATACGAAATTATGGCTTCAAGTTCAATTTTAGTTCCAATTATGCTACACTACGGAGGAGAGTGGTTAAGTGATGTACAGTTTGAAAAGTTTACAATCAATGGAGTACTGTTGAATTCGAATTGTAGGTACGAATATTTTATTGATGAACTGTATAAGCAGTTGAATCTAGAGATAAATTCTGGTTTAATGACAATAAAATACATTATAAAGAGTGGATCTATGACTATTTACAATGATACGAGTGTTAGACTTTATATGGAGATGAAGAAAAAAACTTGGATATTAATGAATTTCCATTGTGTATAACACTGCAAAACACATTTGAAAATGGAGAATCCTCAATTGGAAATTTGATCGAAACATCTCCGACTGCTATTCAAGTTCATCCGATACATATTTCTGATTATACAATTAAAGATCAAGAAATGGAAGAATAGCCCGAATTGATAATTAAGGATCTACTTCATAGAGATGTTGAAGTAGGGCAGCTGTACTGGGATAAATATACAATATCAAGCGAGATGAAACATTATGCAATCCGTGAGAGATTCCAATTTAAGGTGAAAAGATCATCATCATCAAGGTATAAACTATATAACTACTTTATATGACCTGTGTCAACAATGTATAAGTTTTATATTTTATTGGAATGCTGGTATAAATTTGCATAAATACTGTATATAAA
>NC_061114.1:226125092-226170921 GCF_002878395.1 Capsicum annuum | reverse complement strand
ATTATTTATGGGTATTATTATGCCCTAGACTCTAGAGTAAAGGGATTACAGTTTAGATTAGAGTTAGTAAAGGGTTCCATAGACTTAGAATGTCATCTTTGATCTATGGGGGAGATGGTAGAGTGAAGAACCAAACCAAGTTTTGAGAGTTAGATTGCGTTATATGTCAACAAGAGTTGCGATGAGATATTGATCCTTTCTTCCTCTAGAGTATTCCTTGGATTTCAATCTTTATCACATCAGTTAATGTCATGCGTGATAGATCCATGCCAAAGGCCAATTCTTATACACTTCATGTGTACTTAAATCCATTATCGGTTTCTAGTAAGTAAGTAACAACTTCAGTCTATGATTTGAGTCATTCCTCAGAAATCTATGAACTCCAATCTTACGTTGAACCACTCATGATAAGTATGAACTCATGTTCCAGAGTATAATCAGTTCTCAAAAAGTCATGATCCTAGTGAAATCCAGTTTATATCATGTATGCCCTCGGTTTAGATCTCTTTAATAAATCTATACCTTTGACATTCTATTCCTCAGGCCTCAATTAAGTGTTAAAGTTATGTATAGTATTCTTTCGTGTTTTAGGTCCTTATGTGTTAGCCCTTCTGAGACGTCTTCCTATGTTAAGATAGTGATGATGAATATTTGTTTAGATGGGAGAGAGTAAATATTTATTATTGAGAAAAGATCATCGTATGCCAGTTTTAGCTAAGTCTATAAGTGTGAAGTAAGATTGAGGCCAAGTCTTTAATACATTTTGTGGTCAGTTGAAAATTTATGTGTATGTTTTTAAGAATAGTGCAAGAATGTTGTTGTTGATAGAGGTTTAGAGACAAGGAGGAGTAAGCCTTTATGAGTTTTTGCCTTGAAGTTCATATGCGGTTATAATGATAGGCTTGAATGTCATGTTGGGATGTAAGTGGAGGAATACAATATACGCTAGTGAATCCATAGTAAGAGTTTAGAGTTAGTCATTGAAGTAATAAGAAAAATCATCTTAGAGAGGAAAAGTTGTGAAAATGCTTGGGGTATTGAATTCATGGTTCATACTAGTGTTATAATGTTATGTGTAGTAAGTTGTAATTCAAGTTAGGCTTGAACATGGTGAGAGAATTTAGTTCAGATCAGACATTAGTATATGAAGTTATATGAACCGGTGTGAGCATGGTATTAAAGGGGAGAAAGTATAGTCGAAAAGAGTATTTGAGAAGTGTTTTTAAGCTTGAAAAATTAGCAGTTGCATTGTATAAGGCCTAGTAATTCTAAACTAGTTGATGTTTAAGAAACCTATGTTACATGTTACAAAGTTATAGCTATACTGAGACTTCCTTCTTCAGATATCTCACTCTGATCATACCCAAGATTCTTTTTCCCTAATGTTATTATAACTTCTTGCTAAGAGTGCTGAAGAAATATTCTAGTTGAGTATAAGATTTTAGTATAATTCAGTCCGTATAGCCAGCAATTTAGTTTAGTGATTAGACAGATAAGTTTCCATGGTTTTTGTATCTTTCCTATTCTTGAGGTAATTCATTCACGTCCATGCAAGTTGCAAATTCAGTTTAGTCCAAGCATCATGTTTAAGATTCAGCTATTTAGTCATGACTCAGTTCGTAAGTGCTCAGAGCATAACCTTGGTTTTCCAAGTATACCAACTCAGATAGTGTAGCACCACATGTACAATCTTAGTCTCATTGTCCCATGATTCATGCCTGAATAATTGATAACTTCGCAGTTCTATATTAATGATTGTATCATGGAAATCTCAAGTGAGTTCTAAACTCCTAGCATGAATCAATTCCTGATGGTGAGTAAGCCAAGTTAGCTTAGAATTCAGCTTCATGATAGAATTTCTAAAGTTTTAGCTCAGCTATATTCTTTATTAGAAGACACATTATTCCCTACCTTAATGTTTCAATAAGTTCCTACCCATCATTCGAGGACAAATGATTCCAAGGGGGAGATATTGTAATACCCCGTATACTTCTAAACTAGAAAACAAACCGTTCTTCCTACGTGTGAAACCTCTAATCTTGTAATTCATATTTGAGTACATCATTTACAATGAGTATCCTAGTGAAAAGAGAGCTTATGATGTGTTTAACGCGTTCATAGGAGTCACTTAAGGTAATGCAATCTAAGAGCTTCTGAATCCATCAAGTTTTAGTATTTTATTTCTCAAGGGTCATCTTTAAATGAGTGTAACTTGATTTTATGTGGTATTTTATCATATTTAGACCCACCAAATTTTAGATAATCGAATTAACCTTCCAACGATACCAATTTCTCCTTAATTCAATACCCGAGCGAAAAGTTATGCCCATTTTCGTGAGAGACAGTAAGGGTATACGATTGGTTAGGTGCCGCCCAACTAAACTTAGGTGATTGGTTAGGCGTTGCCCAACCTGGCTTGTGCGATTACTTGGGCGCCGCCTAAGTCAGTTCCAAGTGCCAAAAACACTCCGTTTTGACTTATATCAAGGGCGTTGAAGTCATTTCACACCCCTAAACCGTCCCTAATCACTCCAAATCATTGATAAGGGGTTTTTAAACACATAATTACAATCCCTAAGCCCTAAATCAGTCAAGTTACGATCCAAAACCCTTCCTCTCTTCCCAAGAGCAAAATCTAAGCTTACCTCTCAAGAATCAAGAAGTTAAGCTCCGAATTCAAAGTTCTCTACAAGGATTCTTTCAATCAAGCTTGAAGGTCCAATCTTTCAATGAATTCGTTGCCATAAAGGTATGTGGGGTTATGAACAAGAACACCCTTTCGTTCTTGTGCCCAAAATATTTATGTAATTACGAAACATACATAATTTTACATGTTTTACTATGAATTTGAAATATTATTTTATATATCATGTTGTTGTTCAAGAGATTATGATATTTCTAAATGCCTAGAAGATAAATTCCATGAGTTTGATGTTGTTATTATGCTTAAAGCTGAAATTTCCAGATTTTTAAATGAATTATGCATGTTTATGATATAAAGCATGAACTTTGAGATGTTTTGTCAAAGTATTGATATATGGGTCATTAAACCCTCTTTGAGGTTGATGTTTTTGAGAATTTATATGCTACATGCACCCAAGTTTAGACTATTTGGAAGTAATTTAGAAAGATTTAACCTTTTGGTCACAATAGAGTTGAAATCCACTTTATGAAACGAGCTTAGAGACTTTATCATTGATTTCCTTATGAAATATGAGATTACCTTTAAAGTGGATTTTCTTGAGATTTTGGAGCATAGTATTAGGAGTAGTATTTAGCACCGAGTTGGGTATGTTACTACGTTTTCATACCCCAGAACTACGTGCCACCGTAGGTTGACATATTTATTCCCACTATACGTGGATGACTGAGATAGCGATCACTGAGATAAGATTGTTCTATTCCGATGGAAAGGGTAGAACAGCTCTAACCTTATGGGGGAAAGTCATGGGATATCATAGATGCTCACATGGTGTACATGTTGGTTAGAAGAACCTCCCAAATAGATATCCCCCACTCTTAAAACAGTTTATAGAATTAAAGCTTTAAGATAAAGTATTTACTATGCATAATGTGTTTCAGAATTCATTTAGCCTATGAGTTTTGAGAACAGAAATAGGACTCAGATTTTAGAACTAAGTGTAATGGCTCACAAGATCTAGATTTTGTGCTTTACTATTCATGATTTATATCTTCAGAATTCAAATTTACTAGAGCTTTGTGAGTCATCTACATTTAGTATGCATAGTTTTATAAACTGTGATGATATTAAGATATTATTTTATATATGCATTGCACCCCCATATACTCGGTACTTTTCCATGGTACTGACCCACATATTCGTATGTGGGCTACATTTTCTCGGAATGTAGGTACAAGGTATAGTGTACATCTTCAGATCCAGTCAGTTCGCGGCATCCAGTCAGCAGGTGATGAGTTCTTTTGATTCAAGGGCTTGAGTTAGTTATACGGTTTGAGAAGTGTTGTATTTTCTTTATTCAGTCGTATTGAGTTGGGTTAGTCGGGAGTCATGACCCGGCTACCTACAGTCAGTACTAGTAGAGGCTTCATAGACAGTCAGTAGAAGTCGATGTATTCCGTTTCAGTTTTGGTTGTAAAAGCAGAGTTGTAATCTTGTAAATTTAGTTTTGTATCTATCATATTCAGAAAAGAGTTATTTTCCGCAGATTTGTATAAATCTATACTTTTTGTTCAGTTGCTTATGAGTTATGCCAGTAGAAGGGTTAGCTTGGGGTCACTTGTGATCCTAAGCACCGTGTGACGTCTCGGGACCCGATTTCGGGGCGTTACAAATGGTGAGCCTTCTCTATGCCATAAGGCTTGTCTTTTCAAACTATGTCACTTACTATCGTTTTGGTCTACTGGGGGCCTTGTCCCAGTTTCATACAGTTGTCAGATTTTCATATAGTAGAGATTTCACAGACTGAGTCAGATGTTATTCAGATGTAGTTGATTTATAGTTTCCATATTTAAGTTGAAACTAGAATTGACTATGTTTCCGTAGCAGATTATGTTTCTGCATCTTCTTTTATTATATGAATATTGTGCATGATTACCAGATAGAGAAGGGCGTTCTGGGCCTTTATGGTCCGGGATGTCCGTCACGGCCAGGCCCTAGTTCGGGTCATGACATTTATAACATAACTATACGTGACAGAAAAAATAAAAGAATAAATGAAGAACAAAACAGAAATTTGTAAAGCATCTTCATCACATAGCCACTTTTTTCCCATGAAACACTCTTATTAATCAAGCTTTGTGACCTTGGACTTTTCTGAAAAATACAAGTCCATCAGCTTACATTCTTCACTAACAACAAACTCATTATTGTAATTTCCAGTACATTTTAAGCAGCTAATTATAGCAAACTCTTGTAAGCCGAAACGTAACCTAGTGTTATTCACTTTAATTCATATTTCATCATCTCTCTCACAAACAAGTTCCCTAAGCAACATTCCATGGATAAGTTGATTTTGAGGAAAAACATTTGGTAAAGATAAAAAATACCCAAAGCAACTATTCTTAAACAAATCAAGTTGTTTCTTGTCCAACTAAGATTTCAACGCAGTCACAATAGCACAGTTTGTGTGCACACTGAGCTGACACTTGTAATGATAAGATGGACCAAGAAACAAATCCCAAACCTGCAATACATAAGTGTACTTTTAGGTATAAGTATTTCAAAAAGTTACATATATTACTCATATAGAATTCATTACAACAGTGTTGCTAATTTTACACAGTAACAATATAAATATTAAAACTATACACAGTTCTTATGCAATCCTGATACACAAATAGTCATACAGTCAATGTATACTAATTTTACTCTTATAGTATAAATATACAAACTATACACAGTTCTTATACAATCCCGATACACAAATAGTAATACAGTCAATGTACACTAATTTTACTCATACAATATTCATTACAACAGTGTTGGTAATTTTACTCTTACAGTATAAATATTCAAACTATACACAGTTCTTATACAATCCTGATACACAAAGATTTATACAGTCAATGTACACTAAGTGTACTCATATTACAACAGTGTCTTTTAATTTTACAGAGTTACAATATAAATATTCAAACTATACACAGTTCTTATACATTCCTGATACACAAACAGTTGTACAGTCAATGTACACTAAATTTCACAAACATCACTATCCAACACATTTCATAGACAACACTGACACATATTATATACATCAATAACACACATATTTTAAATATACACAAATTTAACACAATAATTGAACATCTATCAGACATAATTAATACATACAAAGCACAAACAATGTACCTCAAAATCAGTTAATTTGAGTATTTTTCTCTTCCAAGGAACTTTTTTACTTTTCTTTTTGGATGATTGAGCATCATCTTCTCCGTCATTTGATCGATTCCTTTTTTTTGTTTTTCTAGGAGCATCTCCTTCATCATTAACATTTATCTTCTCCTTTCCTTTAGATGACTTACCATCATCTTCATCATTTTTGAATCACTATTTTTTTTAATTTTTTTCCGAATAACAATAAGATCAGAATCCTCACTCAAATCTATTTGTGCCCTTTTTTTAGCGGATTTTTTTTGTTTCTCCATTGATGGATCACCAACTAATTTACCTCGAGACCTAGTAATTCGACTAGGACTAGCATTAACATTCTTCAAATCCTTCAATCGAACATCAGGATTTTGTAAATCTTCAAAAGTATCATCAGTAGCAATGAATCTAGGACCATATCTGGTACCTCTACCAGCTAATTTAGTATCAGTACTAACCTTTTTCTTGATTTTCATCACTACAAATCTTTATCCATTAGTGTGAACTGTAGGTACCAGTTACTGTATTTCTTTTTTTGGGGGAAAAGAACAAGGAAAAGGATACCACGTAATGTGAACTGTAGGTACAAGTTGTTCTCCCAAAGAACAACTGTAAAGGACACGTGTGGCTTCTTTATCCTTTAGTGTTTGGCTTATTAGGGCGCGTGTAGAAGGCTAATAAATGGTATTAAATACAGCCAAAGTGTTACTTTTGTCCAAAAAGGAAAAGGTGGGCTATTATTGTCCATTACTTTTTAAAAAAGCTACGTGGTGTCCTTTTCCCTTATTTTTATTCTCAAGATTCTACATTTTTATTAAATTTGAGGGCAATTTAGATTATTATAAATCTTTAACATGTTATGGGGTGTTTTGTTGAAGATAAGAATAAAGTTGTTCATGTATTTAAATTAGGATAACTTACATAAATCCCTGAATCTTTAACTGATATTACATAAAATTTCGACTATTTTGTTAATTACATTTTATCCTGATTTTTGAAATGGTGATACATATGCTATATGGTAATACATATAAAAAATTGATACATTTGAAACTGACAAAAATATTTATTTAAGGAAATAATAGATTCTCATTTATTCATTGTATTCTTTTATTTAAGAAAAGATATCTAATTTTTCTCTTTTTCTAGATTTAATTTAGGTGTTTTAATTACGTTTCTTCTTTCGTCTTTAATTTTATGTAGTTAAGGATTTTGAGTTTGACACAGATAAAATTTCGACTATTTTGTTAATGACATTTTATCCTGATTTTTGAAATGGTGATACATATGTTATATGGTGATACATATAAAAAATTGATACATTTGAAACTGACAAAAATATTTATTTAAGGAAATAATACATTCTCTTTTATTCATTGTATTCTTTTATTTAAGAAAAGATATCTAATTTTTCTCTTTTTCTAGATTTAATTTAGGTGTTTTAATTATGTTTCTTCTTTCGTCTTTAATTTTATGTAGTTAAGGATTTTGGGTTTGACACAGATAGCAATTCTAATTCAATTCTATTTTTATTCTTTTTTAAAAAAAAATATTATTACTTTTGTTTCCAACACTGACTACACCATTATCTTTCATTAATAACATATGAATCACCCAATAATTGAAATAAATAATTGTATCTACCATATGAATCACCATAATACCATATATATTACTCATTAGTATCATATGAATCACTCAATAATTGAAATAAATAATTGTATCCACCATATGAATCACCATAATATAATATGTATCACTCATTAATATCATATGTATCACCTGTTAAAATTATACAAAATGTATCTATCGTATGAATCACCATAATACCCTTATAATGATATCATATTTAACATTCATATGAATCACTATTAAAAAAATAAATATGTATGAACAACTAAATAAATTTATATATGTATCAATAGATTTTTTGTCAAAAAAACAAATGGGAGAGATTTTAGGAGAGGAAAGAAAAAGTTTCATGCGTTAATGAAGGAGAAAAAATCTGGAAGAAAGATGATTTAAACGTTAATGGAGGAGAAAAAAAATCTGGAAGAAGGATGATTTAATTGTTGATAATTAGGGAGATATTTTAGGGAAGAAAATCTTTGAAAAATATAGCTTGAATGAGTTAATCGTGGAGTAAAAATAGCATGTGGAATTTTGTTGATATGTATCAAGAGTAAAGTTAAAAATTGGAATTTTATGTTAATTTAAAAAAAAGTAAGGGATATTAGGTAATATAGTCTCTTAAGTTTGAGATTTGTGTAATTTATCCTTTAAATTATGTATATCTTATACAATGTTTGGCAAGTGCATAGGGGATAAATTATTGATGTATTGATGGTTAGTTCAAATATAGACGTCTTATATACTATACTCTTTGTAAATTATGGTTTCCTTTAAAATAATATGTTGTACTATTTTCATTATCATTCTCGAAATTTCACTTTCCATTTATTTATGGGTGCCTCACATCGATTAGTGAAAACGTATACAGAAGAAGAACACATTATTTAAAAATAGCAATGGACGTTAAAATACATACTATATCTATTTAAACTATATAAATAAATATTGTATCTCAAATATTATATCTTACCAAAATAATTTGAAGGTCCTTGTTGTTCCTCCTAATCCTCTTATACACTGCTAAAGTACTAACAAATTAATCAACTTCACTCAAGAATAGTTCAGTGCATTAAGATTCCGCTCTATGTAGGTTTCTAGAAAGGGCCGAATCAAATTATCAACTTGCATCAATTTGTTGAAAGCAAGCAAATCATCAACACATGAAAATAAAAAAAGAATGAATCTTGAAAGTCCAACAATCCTCCTCCTCTTATGCGTCTACATTGCAATATAACCAAACTTGTACCAATTTTTGTCTCAAAATTGTATGAAATGATTGTATGTGACAATACATGTAGATAAAGTACCTGTAAATCTTTATTGAATATCTCATTTTTTACTATCTCAAATCTTCCAATCTTACAAAATGATCCAACTTGCTGTTATTTTCTCTAAATGTCCATATGAAAAATCCATTGTAAGGCGAACTACTCAGCTAATTAACGTAGAGGCGACATAGAAAAGCCCCACTTCGAATAAATAAAAGAGCATGGACGTAGTTGCATATCTCCTCCACAGCAGGCTGTGAAATAATATCTTAAAAGCGTGGACGTTGTCGCGTGGTATCAACAGTTTTATGAAAAAGCAAATTAATAATTGATTGTTTGTTTTGATTTTGATGAATGCTTCAACGGAAATGACATGGATAAAATTTCCTGAAAAAAAAAAACCAAAATGTATGAGCAAGAATAATATTCTTATAGAAAAAGATAGCAACAATCCAAAATAATTAAAAAAAAAATAAAATATATATATATATATATATCACAGTTTCACTACTATAGAATCTACTACCTACTATATATTGTGTAAGACCCCGTAAAGTCTCTGTGACGTTAGAACCCCGAAGCAAAGCCAAGAAGAGCTTAAGACTTAGAATTTTTACCAAGTGTTCCAACACTTAGTTCATTTTTGAGCCCTCAATCTTCGATGAATTATTTCGCGACCTTCTCGACCTTTGATTCTTGATTTTTTTTATTGTGTTGCGATAGGACAAGGTCGTAGTACATAATGGGTGAGTTTCGGAATTTTTAGACGAGCCTAAAGGAATGTTTGGGTTGCAGAAATAGTAGCTCGGGACGATAAGCCCGCGTCACCCTGGGTATCGCACTGCTCAAAGCCAGGTGGCGCCTGAAAAGCCCGGTGGACTAAGCCAGGCGACGCCTTGCCTAGGCTGGCAGACTAGGGCAGGCGACGCCTACTATATCACGCCTGGCCAATTTCTGTCTTCCCTCTCCGACTCATTAAGGGTGAAGTGGTACTTTTCCACCCCTCTATCCTCTTTAACACGGGATTAACTCCCCAATACACCAAATAGGCTCATATTCTCTCAATTTCACCAAGAACAACCATTAGGGTTTCAACACTAAAACTCAATTATCTAGAGATTCAACCGTGAGAATTCAATAATTCTTTAGTATTTGAAATCCCCATTGTAAGGGCTATAAGAGACACCTAATAAGTTTGTGAATAGAGTTTTGGAGTAGAGAGTTCATTCTAAGGCTCCAATTTTGAGGTATGTGGGGTTTTTTCAACAAGAATACTCTTTTGTTCTTGTGCCCAAAGTTGGATTTCTTAAGAACTTTCCCTTTAAAGTTGAATTATTCCTTATTATACTATTTTCAAAGTTCATGAGATTATGGAATGTAAAAGTCTTGATTGTTTGATGTTTACTCATGAATTTATGTTATGAATTTTATTTCATTACCATGGATTGATGTTTTGAGTGCTTAAGGGATTAAAGTCATGATTTATGGTTCACTTTGAAAATTCAAACATCTTGAAATTGCATATATGTCCTATGTTGAAGAATGAAACTTTAAATGTTTGAATATGTTTCAAGAAAGGTATTAATAACCCCTTGTTATTAAAATTTTAAAGCTTGGCATATGATTGTCTATCAAATTTTCAAGAAAAAGTTGAGTTTTGAACCCAAGTAAGAAAAGAAATCCACATTTGATTGATTTATGATAAAAGGGGTAGCATATTGGCTTCCGATGCAAATTGTTGAATTACTTATTGTGGATTTTCTTAAAAGTTTTGAGCTAAGTCCGGGAGTAGTATTTAGCACCGAGTGGAAAGTGTGGTATTTCCCTAGAACTACATGTCCCCATAGGATATGAGCTTGAGGCTGATATAGTGATCACTAATGAACTGAAAATTCAAGTCCTACTCTGATGGCAAGGATAGGACAGATCTCCCCAACGTGGGTTGGACGTTGGTCTCCATGTAGCTCACATGGTTTATGTCGGTTAAGAGAAACTCCCAAATTGAATCCCTACTCTATCTAAGATAAGTGTATATGTTTCGAATACTATGATTTTCTGAAAAAGTTTCTGGTTTTCGAAAGATTGATATGTCATGTTCTAAAGAGAGTTGTTTTAAGAGTTGATTACTCTACAAGTTTGAAACCGATAAGAAAGAGAATTGAGAACTTATTTTAATGACTCACTTGTTTTACTTTACATGTATCATTCAGCTATGACTATGATGGTTTAATTCAAGCTAAGTGAGTCATTTATATCAGCATACATGTCTTTTATAAAATTTTGATATTTGATTATTGAAATTGCATACACCCCAATATACTCGGTACATTTCCATGGTACTGACCCACATATTCGTATGTGGGCTACATTTTCTTGTAATGTAGGTTCAGGTGCTCAGTCCCAGACTCGACAGTGATATTCGAGCACATTGATCTACATCTTCTGCAGTGGTGAGTCCTCATGCTTCGAGGACCTATGTTCAGACACCTCAGTATTTCATCTATGAAGTTGTCTATTTTGATTGAGTACGAGTCAGTTGGGGATCTGTCCCAATGGCTCTCTAGTTTATTTGAGTAGTAGAGGCTTGTCAGACTAGTTCACCAGTTTGTCAGTTTTATTGAAATTTCAGTATTGTGTTTTGTTCGGACGAAGTATATCTTCTTGACTTTTCTCATAAATCTGATATGATAAGTACCTTTGGTGGTTTTATTTGCTTTAAATGAGTGTAAACTATGATAACAGGCTCAAAGGGTTAGCTTGGGGCTACTTGTAGCCTTAAGTACCGTGTGACGTCTCGGGACCCATTTTCGGGGCATTACAAACTTGGTATCAGAGCCTAAGATTTAAGGAGTCCTAGAAAGTGTGATAAGCCGGGTTAAGTAGAGTCTTGATCATCGGTGTGTGGCGTGCCATATCTATGAGCAAGAGGCTACCAAACATTTTAGGAAAAAAGTCATTTCTTTCTTTCAAGTCCATCGTGCTTAAACTCGTATCTTTCAGCTATTAATTCGTGATCACTTGTTTTAGAAAATGTCTTCTCGTCAAGCTCGTAGAAACAACGATGATCAGCAACCTCAGCCCATTGATCCCCTTAATGCAAATGTATCCCACGCTGAGTTCCAGGCAATCTTCCAAGCGCTGGCCCAAGCTGTCACTGCCAATGCCCAGGTAAATCAGGCCCCAGTTCCACCTCAGCAGGGAGGTGATTCAGCTGCTGCTAGAATTTGTGAATTCAAGCGGATGAATCCACCAGATTTCTATAGGTCTAAGGCAGGTGAAGACCCACAGTTGTTTCTTGAGGAGGTGAGGAAGATTACGTAGGTGATGCACGTATCTGAGGAAGAAAGCGTTCCAGGCAGGGGAAACGTGATATTCGGCCACAGATTCAGACTACTAGTGCTCCAGCTCCGGTAACTCATCCAGCCCCTACTCAGGGCGTTTCTTCGAGCACCACTGGCGGTCAGCGCCAGAATTGGTTCTATGCTCTGCCATCCCGCCAGGAGCAGGAGGACTCTCCTGATGTCGTTACTGGTATGCTCCGTGTATTTCAGTTTGATATTTATGCATTGTTGGACCCTGGGTCCAATTTTTCGTATATGACACCCCTGGTGGCTGTGAACTTTGAAGTGAGTCCCAAAAATATTCCCGAGCCTATCCTAGTTTCTACCCTAGTAGGTGAATCTATTGTTGCCCAGAAAATGTATAAAAAGTGTCCTGTTACAGTCCTTCGTAGGGTCATGTTTGTTGATCTGATAGAGTTAGACATGGTGGATTTTGATGTTATCCTGGGTATGGATTGGCTTCACTCTTGCTATGCATCTATAGACTGTCGCACCCATATGGTCAAATTTCAGCTTTCTAGTAAGCCAGTTTTAGAATGGTCCTGAAATTCAGTATCCCCTAAGAGTCATTTTATCTCATATCTCAAAGCCAGAAAGCTTATTTTCAAAGGTTGCATATATCATTTGGTTAGAGTTAAAGACACTCAGTCTGAGACTCCAACTCTCCAGTCAGCCAACATTGTTAATGAGTTTCTTGACGTGTTTCCAGAAGATCTTCCAGGGATACCTCCTGATAGAGAGATAGAGTTAGAGATTGATCTTCTTCCCGACACCCAACCCATTTATATTCCTCCCTACTGTATGGCACCCCTGGAACTTAAGGAGTTAAAAGAGCAACTCAAAGATCTGTTAGACAAAGGTTTCATAAGTCCCAGAGTCTCTTTTTGGGGTGCACCTGTTCTATTCGTGTGGAAGAAAGATGGTTCTTTGCATATGAGCATTGACTATCGTCAGCTTAACAAAGTCACTGTCAAAAACAAGTATCCCCTTTCGAGAATAGATGATTTGTTTGATCAGTTGCAAGGTGCAAGTTATTTTTCCAAGATAGACCTTAGATCCTGCTATCACCAACTTAAAGTAAGGGAGTGTGACATCCCGAAAATAGCCTTCCAAACCTGCTCTGGTTATTTTGAGTTTCTTGTCATGTCTTTCGGGCTAACTAATGCCCCAGCAGCTTTCATGGACCTCATGAATCGAGTGTTCAAGCCATATCTTGATAAGTTCGTTATTGTGTTTATCGATGATATTCTTGTGTATTCTCGCAATGAGAATGACCATCCAGACCATCTCTGAATCATCTTGCAAACTCTTAGAAATTATCAATTGTTCGCCAAGTTCAGCAAGTGTGAATTTTGGCTAAGTTCAGTTGCATTTCTGGGTCATATTATTTCTTCTAAAGATATTAGAGTGGATCCTCAAAAGATAGAGGCTGTAAGAAATTGGCCTAGGCCTATCTCTTCATCTGATATTAGGAGCTTCTTGGGTCTATCTGGCTATTACCGCTGTTTCGTTGAAGGGTTCTCTTCTATTGCTTCTCCCATGACTCGGTTGACCCAAAAAAAGGTAAAGTTTCTCTGGTCTGATTCCTACGAGAAGAGTTTTCAGGAGTTAAAGACTCAACTCACTTCCGCCCCTGTGTTGACTTTGCCTAATGGTGTAGATGGTTTTGTGGTTTATTATGATGCTTCGAAAGTGGGTTTGGGTTGCGTGTTAATGCAAAGGGGGAAAGTTATAGCCTATGCTTCTAGAAAATTGAAGCCTCATGAGAAGAATTACCCAACCCATGACTTAGAGTTGGCTGCTATGGTATTTGCTTTAAAAATATGGAGACATTATTTGTATGGCATGCATGTCGATGTTTTTACTGATCACAAAATCCTGCAGTATGTGTTTACCTAGAGGAAGTTGAATCTTAGGCAGAGGAGATGGTTATAGTTATTAAAAAACTATGATATGAGCATGTTATATCATCCGAGCAAAGCCAATGTAGTGGCAGATGCCCTTAACAGTATGTCCATGGGTAGTGTTTTGCATGTTGAGGAAGGTAAGAAAGAGTTGGCACGTGATGTGCACCATTTGGCTAGGCTGGGTGTTAGGCTGCTTGATTCTGCTGTGGGAAGTATGTTGGTTCAGAGTAGTTCTGAATTATCCTTAGTTTCGAAAGTAAAGGAGAAGCAGGACTTAGATTCTAGTTTGGTCAGACTGAAAGAGTCAGTCAAGGACCAAAGGGTACAGGTTTTATCCCAAGGGGGAGATGGTGTGTTAAGGATGCAAAGTAGGTTGTGTGTTCTGAATGTTGATGATCTAAGGCAGAGAATCATGGCTGAAGTGCATGGTGTGCGGTATTCTATTCATCCCGGTGCTACCAAAATGTACCGTGACTTGCGGGAAACCTATTGGTGGTGTGGTATGAAGAAGAAGAAGATAGCTAAGTTTCTGGCGAAGTGTGCAACATGTCAGCAGGTTAAGGTTGAGCACGAAAGACCTGGTGGTGTGATGCAAGAGTTCAGTATTCCTACTTGGAAGTGGGAAGAGATTAATATGGATTTCGTGACTGGTTTACCTCTTTCCCGATGCCATCATGATTCTATTTGGGTTGTTGTTGATAGGCTGACTAAGTCAGCGCATTTCTTGCCCGTGCATACATCCTATTCAGCTGAGAACTATGTTATACTGTATATTCGGGAGTTAGTCAGGATGCATGGAGTTCCCTTGTCTATCATATCAGATAGGGGTACTCAGTTCACTTTTCAGTTTTAGAAGGCATTTCAGAAGGGCTGGGCACCCAAGTTCATTTGAGTTTCGCATTTCACCCACAGATGGATGGTCAGGTCGAGAGGACCATCCAGACTTTGGAGGATATGTTGAGAGCGTGTGCTCTCGATTTCATAGGTATTTGGGATGAGAATTTGCCACTGATTGAGTTAAGCATTCTTTGAAGTTTCCGAAAGTTTAGCGTAAAATAAAGTAGCTTAGCCAAGTGCGTCAGTTGTGTACCATTTTCTTTCCTCTCTGTTCTTAGTATATCTAGCGACGTTCGAGGATGAATGTTTCCAAGGGGGAGATATTGTAAGACCCCATAAAGTCTCTGTGACATTAGAACCCCGAAGCAAAGCCAAGAAGAGCTTAAGACTTAGAATTTTAAGTGCTGCAACACTTAGTTCATTTTTGAGCCCTCAATTTTTGATGAATTATTTTGTGACCTTCCCAACCTTTGATTCTTGATTTTTTTATTGCGTTACGATGGGGCAAGGTCGTAGTACATAATGGGTGAGTTTTAGAATTTTTAGACGAATCTAAGGGCATGTTTGGGTTACAGAAACAGTAGCTTGGGGCGATAAGCCCGCGTCGCCCAGGGTATCGCACTGCTCTAAGCCAGGCGGCACCTGGAAAGTCTGGAGGACTAAGTCAGGCGACGCCTTGCCTAGGCCAGCGGACTAGGGCGGGCGACGCCTGCTATATCACGCCTGGCCAATTTATGCCTTCCCTCTCCGACTCATTAAAGGTGAAATGGTACTTTTCCACCCCTCTATCCTCTTTAACACGGGATTAACTCCCCAATACACCAAATAGGCTCATATTCTCTCAATTTCAACAAGAACAACCATTAGGGTTTCAATACAAAAACCCAATTATCTGGAGATTCAACTGTGAGAATTCAATAATTCTTTTGTATTTGAAATCCCCATTGCCAGGGCTACAAGAGACACCCAATAAGTTCGTGAATAGAGTTCCGGAGTAGAGGGTTCATTCTAAAGCTCCAATTTTAAGGTATGTGGGGTTTTTTCAACAAGAATACTCTTTTGTTCTTGTGCCCAAAGTTGGATTTCTTAAGAACCTTCCCTTTAAAGTTGAATTATTCCTTATTATACTATTTTCAAAGTTCATGAGATTATGGAATGTAAAAGTCTTGATTGTTTGATGTTTACTCATGAATTTATGTTATGAATTTCATTTCATTACCACGGATTGATTTTTTGAGTGCTTAAGGGATTAAAGTCATGATTTATGGTTCACTTTGAAAATTCAAACATCTTGAAATTGCATATATGTCCTATGTTAAAGAATGAAACTTTAAATGTTTGAATATGTTTCAAGAATGGTATTGATAACGCCTTGTTATTAAAATTTTAAAGCTTGGCATATGATTGTCTATCAAAGTTTCAAGAAAAAATTGATTTTTGAACCCAAGTAAGAAAAGAAATCAACTTTTGATTGATTTATGATAAAAGGGGTAGCATATTGGCTCCCGATGCAAATTGTTGAATTACTTATTGTGGATTTTCTTTAAAGTTTTGAGCTAAGTCCGGGAGTAGTATTTAGCATCAAGCGGGAAGTGTGGTACTTCTCTAGAACTACGTGCCCCCATAGGATGTGAGCCTGAGGCTAATAGAGTGATCACTAATGAACTGAAAATTTAAGTCCTGCTCTGATGGCAAGGATAGGACAGCTCTCCCCAACGTGGGTTGGACGTTGGACTCCATGTAGCTCACATGGTTTATGTTGGTTAAGAGAAACTCCCAAATTGAATCCCTACTCTATCTAAAATAAGTGTATATATTTCGAAAACTATGATTTTCTGAAAAAGTTTCTGGTTTTCGAAAGATTGATATGTCATGTTCTAAAGAGAGTTGTTTTAAGAGTTGATTACTCTACAAGTTTGAAACCGAGAAGAAAGAGAACTGAGAACTTATTGTAATGACTCACTTGTTTTACTCTACATGTATCATTCATCCATGACTATGATGGTTTAATTCAAGCTAAGTGAGTCATTTATATCAGCATACATGTCTTTTATAAAATTTTGATATTTGATTATTGAAATTGCATACACCCCCATATACTCGGTACATTTTCATGGTACTGACCCACATATTCGTATGTGGGCTACATTTTCTTGTAATGTAGGTTCAGGTGCTTAGTCCCAGACTCGACAGTGATATTCGAGCACATTGATCTACATCTTCTGCAGTGGTGAGTCCTCATCCTTCGAGGACCTATGTTCAGACACCTCAGTATTTCATCTATGAAGTTGTCTATTTTGATTGAGTACGAGTCAGTTGGGGATCTGTCCCAATGGCTCTCTAGTTTATTTGAGTAGTAGAGGCTTGTCAGCCTAGTTCACTAGTTTGTCAGTTTTATTGAGATTTCAGTATTGTGTTTTGTTCGGACGAAGTATATCTTCCTGACTTTTCTCATAACTCTGATATGATAAGTACCTTTGGTGGTTTTATTTGCTTTAAATGAGTGTAAATTGTGATAACAGGCTCAAAGGGTTAGCTTGGGGCTACTTGTAGCCTTAAGTACCGTGTGACGTCTCGGGACCTATTTTCGGGGCGTTACATGTTGATAAAGTCGTAATGACTCATCGTAGTATTGAAGTAGTTGAATCGAAAATATAAAATAACAGTGATATATATATATATATATATATATATATATATATATATCACAGTTTGACTACTATAGAATCTACTACCTACTATATTGATAAAGTCGTAATGACTCCTCGTACTGAAGTAGTTGAATCGAAAATATAAAATAAAGGTTATAATAATAGATACAAAACAGAGCAAAATCTACAGTAGATTTTTTGAATATAAGAACAACATTAACATACCTAGATAACCATAACTTGTTTGTTATCTTGCCAGATTTTGTGTATACCTCTCTTTCACTTGTGCGTCTTTTGTCGTGAGAATTCTTCCTCCCATTTTCGAGAAATGGTAGAATAATTCATCCTAACAACAGGAAGGAAAAAGGGAGTGAATTGTGAAATATAACAAAGAAAAGGAATGAATCAAGTTTAAGCATCCCAAATTCTACAATGAAGCATTCATATTAAAGCAGAAGAGATTGTTATCAAGAATTTCTCTATCCGCATGAATCTAAAATTACAATGTTTTATATATAAGTAGAGGATTATATTCATAAATCTAAAAGGACACTAATTAATATTTACGTATTTTCATATATTTCAGCACGCTTTTTTTTTTCTTCAGGAGACTCACGTACCAACCAATTCCTTTATCATATATGTTTTAACTCTTTAATTTTAAATATATTTCATGATATATTGCATAAATTATAGGACTTTTTAATTTTAAATATTACTCCTTCCGTCTCAAAAAAGTTAATTCCTTTAAGATATCTCTGGCTACTACTTATATAATGCACGAATTACTCAAGATTCTTAAATTAAATGTTCAGTCTCCAAATTAAAACAAATTTCAGATATAATTAGGAGTCTCATATCTTTAACACAATTAGAGTACCATTAAAGATTTTCAATTTCCATACAAATACTACTTCAAAAGAATGTGTAATAGTATGCCCAATTAATTGAATTAATTAAATATTTATTTAAGGTAAAAAGTCTAGTCCTAAATTTTAGGTACATAATCCAAATAAGAAATGGTTTAATAATTTAATTTAATAAATTTTAACTTTTAAAAATTTTAAAAATAGTAAAAAGACAATTTTATCTAAAGTAGAGTCATTTAATAAAGGGCAACAACTTTAATTAACTTTTTAAGGGTATCACACTTTTAATATATTACTAGCTTAGGTGTACGCGCCTCGCGCGTGTTTCTCACTTTAATGAGTTCAAATGTTAAACTAAATAGGATATTTTTTTAAATAATAAACATAAATACAATAATTAAACTCAATATCTTTTGAATATGTAAAGATGGAGAAATTATTTATTAAACCTAACCTTTACAAAAAAATATTTCTAAAAGCCGATGACATTCATCTACCAACTGTAAACTGCAATAAAATAATACAATGATAGAAACATCAAAACAATACAATTAAATCTAATCCTTACACACAAAAAATTCTTAAAGTCGTCTGACACTCATCTACCACCTGTAAACTATTACAAAATAATGCGACAATATCGATATCAAAACAATACAACTAAACCTAACCTTTACAAAAAAAAAAAATTCAAAGCAGAGATATTAAAACAATACAATTAAACCTAATTTTTTCCTAAAAGAATTCCTCAAAGTTGTCCAACATTTATCTACCACTCCTCAAAGTCAGATCGACATTCATCTACCATCTGTAAATTAAAATAAAACAATAAGATAATAAGATATCAAAATAATACAATCAAACCTAACATTTACACAATCACTTGATATTCATCTACAACCTGAAAATTATAACAAAATAATACAATAGTGATTACAGAGCTTCAATTTAAACGAAAACTTTAACCCTAAAGAATGACTTGAATGAAAACAAAGAAGATACACATATACACACATGTTGAATTCTATTATCATGACTTCATGGATACACTACATTCAAAACGAAATTGAAAGTTATTGACATGTTCAAAAATTACATTGTACACACTTCTCCTTTCAAAAAAATTTAATTATAAACATACAAATTAAATATAAAGAAAATAATCATACAAAGCAGGCTGGCCACAAAAATATTTCAAACGATGAACTTAGATTGATGTTACAAAAGAAACTCCAAAATGCAAAAGACATATTAATGAAAATTCAATTAAAAAGAAAAGAACCTCACACTACAAAAAAAAGGATTCATAAATTAAAAATAAAATGACTTTCTACTCCTATAAGTCCACATACAATAATTTTTATATAGTAATAGTCTAGTTGGGAACTTTGCTCCAAAAATTCTGATAGTTTTTCCTAAAGAAAAAAAAATTATTTACCAAGCTATTTACCGAAATAAAAAACCTACGGTACAACATATAATCAAACTTTTTATGGTAGTTTTTGTTTTTCCAAGAAATATAGTACTATCGACAGTACAACATAAAGCTTATAGTATCATTCTCTAATTTAACATACATTTCAAAATTTATAGAAACATTTACTTAATAGAATTCTATTTTAGAAGTATTTTTCTACTTGAATAGTAGAAAGGAAATTATTAATTAATTTTTATTCCATATATTTTAGGAATCCCATTTATTTTAGGAGGTTTAGTTAATATAATAAAAAAATAATTAAATAATAAATTGAATAAAATAGTGAAAAAACAGTTGTCTAAAGAGAATTTTTTTAATGAAGGGCAACTATTATATGAATAAAGTTCAAATTTACTATTACATGAATAAAGTTAAGATTTACTACTTTAGAAGTAGATTTCAGAATAACTTTTCTCAGTTATTCTACCTCTTTCGGAGGTGAGTTGTGTGTGATACAATCAAAATCAAGTGCATCTTTTTATTAATAAGCTTCTCATTCCCCAGGAATGAAATATAATCGTGTCTTAAGCCTATCAAATTGATAGCTTATAACCTCTTTCAAGATATTGCTATTACAAGAGCAAATCGAGGCATACGTATGATGTAGAGAATATTTTTTCCTAACATATCTTATGCGTGTGAAAATATCATCACTTTTGATGATCATTATCATATTGTCTTTTCACGCTTATATTTGTACATTCAATCGATTTGTCTTCTTTCAGACATATTTTACACTGCTACCACATTCACTACAGGGAATGGAGCATATTTAATGGGACAAATTTCATATCTTTTCACCAAAGACATTATTTTACCTTAGCCATCATTATATCATAAATATGATGCATTAAGATTCAAACTCAATGTCTTATTCATATAGAGGCGTCTTAGGTAATAAATTGATGGGACTTAAACCCAACATATTATCATCCCTTTTGATAATATTGTTCTTGAGGAATAAATTTAAAACATAAATGGTTCCAAATCAATTATTTTTCCTCAAATCCAACAATAATTACATCATTAGTAACAAAAGATAAATAACCATGAAATTACCTTTAAATTTATAATCTCACCTTATTTGGTAGAGTCTCGTGCTGATAACGTGTTATTAAATATTAAAGAATAAAGAAGAAGAGTAGAGAAAGAATAGAGAGTAATTCTTATTTCTTTTGAGGGATTCTCTTTATTAAATTATAATGAAGGAAAAAACCTCTTTATTTATAGGGAAAAACTAACATTGAGTTTCTAATTTTTTCATAAATAAACATTCACTATATCTAGTAAAGTAGACATTTACTGGATATGGTAATATATTTATAACAGTTTGGATGGTTGTTACGTATTGTTTCATGATGTATTGTCTTGTATTGTATTGTATCGCACTGTATATATTGTTTTAATAAATACAACATTTTGATAGAAAAATAGGATATGGGGTAGGACTACATTAAAAAGATAATAAAGGATAGTAGAATTGTTAAATAATAAGTAATAGTAAAATGAGAAACCAATATAAGGGAGCGACATGATACCACCAAATCCGTCGTCTTTACATAACTATGAAACTTAACGATACACTACAATAAAATTCACCTAACAAACAAACAAAACAAAACAAAACAAACATGCTTTTGGTAATAACAATACAAGACAACACAATGCAATGCAATACCATCCAAACACTTAGGTCGTATTCTAGTACTAATAAACAACCAAAATTCACTTAATTTTTCATACTTTGACCTTACCTACAAGCATAAAAGTATTGTAAACAACAGGTCTAACCAATTTAGGCTCACCCCATGCTTCCTGAATTTCTTTAACCAATTTATCTGTTAACAAATCAACTCCTTTTTCCTTAGCAGTCACAGTTGCTGACCATGATTTGAGCCATCCCAAGAACCCTTCAAATGAAACCTCTTTTTTCATCTCAAGTTGAATTGGTTCACCTTCTGAACCTAATCCCACGCTCTCAAAAGGAAATGGCAGTGTTTTGTACCCACCAAACACGAATTTCAGTATATTTGAGTGCCAATATGGTTGTGTTGAATCAAGAAAGCTCTTCATTTTTTGATCAAATTCAGGGCTCACACTCATCATTGCGTAGCTCCAAACTGCTATTATGCCTCCTGGTTTCCTTAGCACACGATTTGCAATCGAGTAGAACCTGTGGAAATACATTACAAACATATGCTAACTCACAAAGTATAAAATCCGAATTGTCATCTCTTGACTACTGAACTGAACTATATCCATTTGGAGAAGTCAAAAATTATTACTACTCGACTTTGGATAATATGAGTTATATTTGTAAATTAGTCGATCGAATCGAACCTTGGGAGATCAAACCAGTGAACAGCAGTAGCAACAGTGATCAAATCAACAGAATTATCACCACCAGCTATAGACACAAGTTCCTCATCAGACATGGAAAGTGGTGTGTGGAAATACTGAATCCCTGGGTGTTTTTGTGCATGCCTTAATAGATCTTTTCCTATATCTGTTGCTATTACTTTTTCGTAATGCTCAGCTACCTGAGACCACCAAAAATAAAATACTAGTAACACTTAATTACTAAAAGAATAAATACTACGGAGAAACCGCACGCACACATTCGCAAATTCACAATTTTAGTTGTAACTTTGTATTATTAGCAATCCATAAAGTTGTGAACCGAAGGAGTAAATTTCACCCATGATCACTTAACTTTGTGTCTATTACACAAAAGTCATTTCTCTTTCATTCATTTCATGCATGGTCATTTAACTTTGCTTCGATCATCACAAAAGTCAATATGATCAGATTTTCTAATAATCCCACCGAAAAAATGACGTGACAACCTTAATTAGTTGTTAATTTTAATTTAAGAAAATATAATACACTACCCATATCTTTGACCCATTTTATATGTGTCCAACTCAATTATCCTTATGAATTATATAACAAAAAATATCAATTTCTTAATAGATTAGGCTACCTAGTAATTCATAGAAAAAAAATTGATCGATATTTTTATGAAATTAAACTAAAATTTATAAAAATGAGGAGAAAATAGAACAACATAACAAGTCTGAAATAAAAATAAAACACTTCTTAAATTATATTCATCTGTGTCTGTAAATTACATTAATTAAATAAATAAATTTAAGTAATTGCTTTTAATCATAATAAATAAAAATGAACAGGGACAGTACATTTTCAATTTGAAGTTTACACTCTTAAAGAATTAATAATTAATATAAAATTATTTTTATCATAATATTCATATTAATTGATGTATAAGTTTAAGTTTGAGGAAATAATTAAGAGAATAAATAATTATCTTTATTATTAAGAATAAAATATGAAAAAAAACTTAAAAATTAATTTATTAAATGAAAAATAAAATTAAAAATTATTTTTTACATAATAAATAAATAAAAATAAGCAAAACACTATCGACAATTTTCTTTTTAAATAGAGAAAGGGGGGAGGTGGGAGCGAGGATTGGTTTGGGAAGGAGGCATCATATTTTATTTTGTGAGCATGTAACAAAGTTTATCCTTGCCAAACAAATTTAAAATGTGATTTTATCAAGCCAAAATCCATAGATAAATAAATCTAGACAGACACAGTCAAATTAAACACTTGTTAAGAAAAATTAACTTTCGTGTAATAGAAACACATGAATGTAATTTACGAAATATTTTATTTTTATTTCAAACTTGTTATGTTGTTCTATTTTCTCTTCATTTTTATAAATTTTAGTTTAATTTCATAAAAATATCGATAAATCACTAGGTAGCCTAATCTATTAAGAAATTGATATTTTTTTATTATATAATTCATAAAGATAATTGAGTTGGCACATATAAAATAGGTCAAAGATATGTATTAGATTTTCTTAAATTAAAATTAACAACTAATTAAGGTTGTTACGTCATTTTTCTGGTGAGATTATTAGAAAATCCGGCCATAGTGACTTTTGTGATGGTTGGAGCAAAGTTAAATGACCATGGATGAAATGAATGGAAGAAAAATGACTTTTGTATAATAGACACAAAGTTAAGTGACCATGGGTGAAATTTACTCTGACCCGAAGATCACAAAGTTCAAGCGCAAAAATACAAGGTAAAAACTGCATGCATATACTAGATTCCTGTGATCTGACACTTTCCCATATCCTTCACATAACAGAATCTGCTGGAAAATATGTTCTATGAACCCATACAAAAGTATACGAAGAAGAACATAAAGCTAAAGGCTTAATAATCCGAATAAACGAACACATAATTTGATGCTTGAAACAAGCGTGAAATGCTTTCCTAAAAACAATATTTGCTCTCTCTTTGCGAGATTGCTATGAGATTAAATGTAAATAGTTTTAGTGGATATGATGAGCCTATGAAATTCTACGCTAATAAGCAAATAGTGAAGAAATTATTTTGGAAAGTAAGAAATCAACAACTTGATCTTTTGGGAAGAAAATTACTCCTTGGAAAGGTTGTAAGGAAAATACACAGTGAAAAGTTTCTTTGTAAATGCTTAGTGTGAAAAGATACGTTAAAATAACAAGAGATCGAATATACATAGAAGCAGCGAAAATCAAATACCGAAACGACATAACCTTTCATGTAAGAGACATCTTTTTATCTAAAACATAGTCTTATAGAAAAAGATAGTTTTTTTATTAAAAGACACCTTTTCATAAAAACATATACTCCCTCCGTCACTTGACGGAATTTAAGAAATAAGAGAATGACTTGATAATGTTTATAAAATTATCCTTTATTAAAAAATGTGCTACTATCTTTTTTTTAGTTAAGTGGAACCAATAAGGGTAAAAGTGGAATTGTGTCTTTAAATAGTTATCAAATAAGGAAAGATGACATTCTTTTTGGGACCGACTAAAAAATAAATGATGACACATAAAATCCGTACAGAGGAAGTGTTATTTACAATGTATTCGGGTATAAGAATCTGTATACATGCAAGACAAACTTCAACTCTAGTTCAAGTCTATGACAAGAAACTTTTGAAGTTACTCAACACCTTCAACACTAGATTATGAATAATCTATCTAAGAAGTGTGTTTATTTTCAGAAAATAGATGAAATAGAATTTTAAGGCCAAGTCCTCTGACTTCACGGAGTGTCCTTAAGGAATAATTTCCCTCACTGTACTCGTGGTTATGGAATCTTCCTCCCAGAATAAAATGATCTTCAATCCGAACAATAGCGGTACCGCAAATTGTTGAATTCAATGAACTCACTCAACAGTTTGATTGATCACACAGAATGTTTTTGAAGACAAGAAGAGAGTTTGTATTTCAGAAAATTTGTGTCTAAACCTGTGGATGAAAGCAGGTTTATATAGCCTTCATATGCCTCTTCTGAAAAGTGGCAATGGTTCACTTAAAATGTGTGACCTTTCCTGAAAAATCATGTCAGTTCGTCCAAAGATTGCATCTTTTTCGAACAGGCAGACCATTTCATGAATTAGTGTGTCATTTCGTTGAAGGATTGCATCCTTCCAAAGCATCAGTTCGAAATACTGCATCCTTTTGAAGTATCAGTTCGAAATACTGCATGCATATAACTGGAGGTCCTTTTGAAGTATCAGTTCGAAATACTGCATGCATATAACTGGAGGATCAAAACACAGAAATTTTTTTTACTGGGTTTATATTTTTCCTTCGGATTAAATTTCTGTCAAATAAATTGATCTCATCGATCGATTATTTTCCGAAGCCGAAGCCGAGCGAGCGACGACGACGACGGCGCAAGGCATCTCTTATTTCTTGCCTCACTTACCAAGTGGAATAAGTGTTTCTTAATATAAACACTTGAAAGTCACATTCTCCCACCAATGTGGGAGAAATAGTATACTTTCCATTTTAGAGTACACTTTCTATTTTAGTGTTTTCTTCTCTATTTTTCCTTCCACTTGGTTTCCTCCATTTTTCATTCATACTTTTCATATACTTTGAACCCAATAATCCCCCACATGAATGGGAAATGTCTATTTTTCATAAAAAAAATTACGGACAAGTATGTGATCATCAAGCAAAGACGGATTGCATCTTCCTTTTGAACTTTCCATAGTGAACATGCAGCGGATGCACTCGGTCAATCAGTAGATTTGATATCTTTAAGCCGTCGAGCTTTAATGTACACCTAGACAACACATGTCACACAACCAGCCTTTTACCATTTATGATTCTCACGGTTTTGTTCTTTTCAGCCATGAACAAGTCCCGATTTCATGAGAGCTTAGATAATAGGACTTTACTAACATTCTCCTTGAAGCGGCTTCCACTTTGCCCTCACATAGGTGATTTCTAAACGTTCAATCCTATAGATTAAACTATTTGGTCAAATCTGTCAATTTTAGATAATCATTAAAAGACTTTTCACCTTAAGTCTTATCCTTGTTTACTAAACATTGTCTACATCATGAGAATGAGTTGGGTAATTGACAATGTTGAACCTGTCAGACACAACTTTGTTTGATCTCCTTGAACCTAGCTCTTGGGATCTCAAGTCTGCTAGGTAGAGTTACCTCCATGCTTACTTGTACTAGGCCTTAAACCCATTCCCTTGGATGTACTTTCCACTCCTTCACTAGATAGGCCTTTTGTAAGTGGATCCGACATATTATCCTTTGACTTTACATAGTCAACAGTGATAATTCCACTAGAGACAAGTTCCCTAACGGTATTATGTCTCCGTCGTATGTGACGAGATTTAACATTGTACATCATGCTCCCTGCCCTACATATTGCCGCTTGGCTATCACAGTATATACATACTGGTGCCACTAGTTTGGACCAATAATGAATATCTTCCAAGAAATTTTGGAGCCATTCTACTTCTTACCAGTTTTATCCAATGCAATAAATTCAGATTCCATTGTAGAGCGAGCAATACAAGTCTGTTTGGATGATTTCCAAGAGACTGCTCCTCCACCGATAGTAAATACATATCCATTTGTGTATTTTACTTCGTTTCATCCGGTGATCCAATTCGTATCACTATATCCTTCGAGTACCGCGGAATATTTATTATAATGCAAGGCATAGTTTTGAGTGTATTTAAGATACCCCAAAACTCTTTTCATTTCCATCCAATGAGTTTTGTTGAGATTACTCATGTACCAACTCAATTTTCTAATAGCG
Organism: Capsicum annuum; assembly: GCF_002878395.1. Lineage (NCBI taxonomy): Eukaryota > Viridiplantae > Streptophyta > Magnoliopsida > Solanales > Solanaceae > Capsicum > Capsicum annuum. The sequence goes on along the minus strand of NC_061114.1, from coordinate 226,143,926 downwards.
CATGCTATGTCAGGTCGTGTACAGTTCATTATATACATTAAAAATCTCAATACTCGTTCGTACTCCAATTGTGAGTCACTTTCACCTTTATTTTTTTAAAGTGCAAAGCTCATATCCAATGGAGTCTTGGCAATACCAAATTCCATATACTTTAATTTTTCAAGTACATTTTCGATATAATGAGACTGTGACAATGCCAACCCTTGTGGAGTTCTATGGATTCTTATTCCTAAGATCACATCCGCAACTCCAAGGTCTTTCATATCAAACTTACTCTCGAGCATTCATTTTGTTGCATTTATGTCAGACATATCTCTACTAATGATCAACATATCATCCACATATAAACAAACAATGACTTGGTGATTCGCAGTGTCTTTAATATAAACACATTTATCAAATTTATTTATCTTGAACCCGTCTGTCAACATGGTTTGGTCAAACTTTACATGCCATTGTTTAGGTGCTTTCTTTAGTCCATACAACGACTTAATAAGTTTACACACCTTATTCTTCTTTCCTGGTACCACAAAACTCTCAGGTTGTTTCATGTAAATTTCTCCCTCCAATTCTCCATTTAGGAATGCGGTTTTCACATTCATTTGATGGATTTTAAGATCATATACTGCCGCCAAGGTAATTAACATTCGAATCGATGTTATCCTTGTTACTGGCAAGTATGTATCAAAGTAATCAAGACCTTCTTTTTGTTTGAAGCCTTTTACTACAAGTCTTGCCTTGTATTTGTCAATAGTACCATCCGCCTTCATGTTTCTTTTGAAGATCCATTTAGAACCTAAAGGTTTATTTCCTGGAGGAAGATCAATCAATTCCCACGTATGATTACTTAAGATTGAATCAATCTCGCTGTTGACTGCCTCTTTCCAAAAGGATGAGTCTGACGACGACATCGCTTCTTTAAATGTTTAAGGCTCATTTTTTAAGAGAAGTGTTACAAAATCTGATCCAAACGAAGTAGACGTTCTTTGACGTGTACTACGTCTTGGATTCTCTTCATTATGTACATTCTCACTTGGTTCATCTCGAGGTCGTTTAGATCCTCCACTAGACTGTTCATGTCTAATTTTATACGGATAAATATTTTCAAAGAATTCAGCATTATCTAATTCAATTACCATATTTTCATTTATATCCGGATGTTTGGATTTATGAACCAAAAATTGACATGTTTTACTACTTTTAGCATATCATATGAACACGCAGTCCACCGTCTTAGGTCATATCTTAACCCTATTAGGCATAGGAACTTGGACGTTTGCTAGACACCCCCCACACTTTGAAATATTTCAAGTTGGGTTTCCTTCTTTTCCATTTTTATAAGGAATTGATTGTGTCTTACTATGGAAAACTCTATTGAGTATACGATTAGCTATAAAGATAGCCTCCCCCCACAAGTTTTGCGATAAATCAGAACTTATAAGTAAGGCATTCATCATTTCCTTCAACATTCAATTTTTTTTTCGCAATACCGTTAGATTGAGGTGAATATAGGGTCGTAGTTTGATGGACAATTCCATTCTCTACACATATTTCGGCGAAGGGAGATTTATATTCTCCGCCCCTATCACTTCTTATCATTTTTATCTTTTTTCCTAACTGATTTTCTACTTCAGTTTTGTATTGCCTAAATGCATCTATTGCTTCATCCTTACTATTTAGCAAGTAGACATAACAATATCTAGTGCAATCGTCAATAAAAGTTATGAAATACTTTTTTCCATCACGTGATGGTGTTAACTTCATATCACAAATGTCAGTGTGTATTAAATCTAAGGGATTGGAATTCCTTTCAATGGACTTATAAGGATGCTTTGCATACTTTGATTCCACACACGTTTGACACTTTGATTTATTGCACTCAAAGTTTGAAAAAAACTCTAAGTTAATCAGTTTTCGTAACGTTTTATAATTAACATGGTCTAAACGTTCATGCCACAAATTATAAGACTCAAGCAAGTAAGAAGAATTTGAACTTTTATTAATTTCAACATTCATTACATTCATCTTATAAAGGCCCTTGGTGAGATAGCCTTTTCCTACATACACTTCTCCTTTGCTAATTACAATTTTTTCAGAAATGATTACACATTTAAATCCGTTCTTGTCTAGAAGTGAAACAGAAATCAAGTTCCTACGTAATTCTGAAACGTACAAGACATTGTTAAGTGTCAAGACCTTTTCTAAAGTCATTTTCAAGCCCACTTTTCTTGTTTCTTCTACCTTAGCCATAATGGAGTTAGCCATGTAGATCATTTCTTCTACTTGAGCCAGAGCGAATGACGAAAACAACTCTTTGTTGGCACAAATATGGCTGGTGGCACCAGAATCCATCCACCACTCGCGAGGATTCCCCACCAAGTTGCATTCTGAAAACATAGCACAAAGATAACCACATTCTTTGTTGGACTCAATCATATTTTCTTGGTCCTTTTTTCTTGCCTTTCTTAGGGGCACGACAATCTGTGGACTTATGGCCAATCTTGCCACAATTGAAGCATTTTCTCTTGAATTTCTTCTTGGGTTGATTGCTTTCTTGTTCAACTTTCTTCCTTTTCTTAGAATTGTTTTGGTCATCTTCTACAATATGTGCTCCATTAATTATAGAATTCCCTTTTGACCTTCTCTCGGCAGCCTTATTATCCTCTTCAATATGCAGTCGGACAATAAGATCTTCGACAGTCATCTCCTTGCATTTGTGCTTTAAGTAGTTTTTGAAGTCTTTCCACATAGGTTGCAATGATCGTTGCTACTTGAAATGCATCATTCACAATCAAACCTACAAAATAATTTATGTGAGTACTAAGAACATTTTCAATTTGTTCAACTAAGGTATTTTTCAAAGATATACCTTTCGCTAGGAGGTCGTGGATGATTACTTGCAATTTCTGCACTTGAGAGACAACCGATTTGCTATCTATCATTTTAAAGTCTAGGAACCTTGCAACAAAGAATTTCTTAATTCCCGCATCCTCTGTCTTGTATTTTCGTTCTAGTGCCCCCCACAATTTCTTCGATGTCTTAGTTCCACTGTAAGCATTATAGAGGTCGTCTTGGAGACCACTCAAGATATAATTTCTACAAAGGAAGTCTGAGTGCTTCCAAGCCTCTACAATTATGAAACGCTCTTTGTCCGAGGTTTCTTCGGGCACCTCAGGAGCATCCTCACTACTGAAACTTTGAAAACATAATGTTGTGAGGTAGAAGAACATCTTCTTCTGCCATCTCTTAAAGTCAATGCCCATAAATTTTTCGAGCTTCTCTGCAGGTGCCATAGGTTGCGGAGCATTCACTAGACTTGTTGAGGCAATACTAGTTGCCCCCACAGTCATAGCCGCATCTTGTATTTGACTTTCGTTAGTCATTTTTCCTGTCACCACAAGATAATAAAATTTAGTATTTTCAGAATATTACTTATAAAGTTAAGCAACTTTAAACTTTTCTTCTTATTTCTAGTTAACGATGAAGTTTTTATGACTTTCAATCGTCAACCGAGTGATCTTTAACTTGTGATGAAGATTTTATGTCTTCGAATCACTAGTTAAGTTCAAAAGGAGTAGAAAACTTAAAGCTTTAATCTCCAAAAATAAGCAATACAGATTCTGCAAATTATTCCTTAAAATTGTTATTTACAATGTATTCGGGTACAAGAATCTGTATACATGCAAGACAAACTTCAACTCTAGTTCAAGTCTAAGACAAGAAACTTTTGAAGTTACTCAACACCTTCAACACTAGATTATGAATAATCTATCTAAGAAGTGTATTTATTTTCAGAAAATAGATGAAATAGAATTTCAAGGCCAAGTCCCCCGACTTCACGGAGTGTCCTTAAGGAATAATTTTTCTCACTGTACCCGAGGTTATGGAATCTTTCTCTCAGGATAAAATGACTTTCAATCTGAACAATAGCGGTACCTCAAATTGTTGAATTCAACGAACTCACTCAACAGTTTGATTGATCACACAGAATGTTTTTGAAGACAAAAAGAGAGTTTGTATTTCAGAAAATTTGTGTCTAAACCTGTGGATGAAAGCAGGTTTATATTCATGTCTAAAAGATGCAATCTTTGGACACGAGTTAATGTAGTATTCTGAAATTAAAGGCATTATTTATTTAGTTGATAAATTTGTAGTTAGACATATATTATTATATTTAGATTAATGTAATTTGTATAAGAATAATATTTTATTTTTTATTTTCCATCCGGTGTCTGATGTCCGCATTGGAGTCCTAACGAATCCGGACCACGCGTTGCAGGGCCCATTAAGGTGGCAGCACTCCCAACAGAGTTTTTTCCATACCCAGGGTCGAACCCTCGACCTCTGGTTAAGGGTGGAGCAGCCCCATCCACTGCCCCACAACCCATGTTGATAAGAATAATATTTCAAGTTGTTAATATGACACCCATAAAATTTCAAGATTCTATCAAATATTTTATATTTTTAAATTTTTTTAGGTATTTTAAGTTGTTAATTATTGTAATTTATGATACTTTTTATGTAATTTTTAAATAATATATTTTTTGAAACATATAACAAATTAATTATTTTTTAGATATTTTAAGTTGTTAATTATTGTAATTAATAATACGTTTTTGATATTATAATTTACTATTTTAAGTGGTTAGTTAATTTATAATACTCGCCTTGTTCAAACTATTGTGACATTGATAATCAATTGTATTTTAAAAATAATTAAGTTTTTAATTATTGTGATTTATAATAATTTTTCTTATATTCCAATTTAAGCGACATTGATATAATTTTGAGAGTCAACCAAATACCACGATTGGATTATCGAAGTAGGCATGTCTTAAATGACTAATAATAACTAATTAGAAGTGATATAGGAAAACTGTTATAAAAAATACTTATGAAAAAAATTTAAGTGGCCTTATATAAGATGTCAAATTAATTCAAAACATCAAGAATTAATTTATCATTTTGTATTTATTTTATCTTTTCTATTAAATGTTATTAATTTTTAATATTTAGATGACTTATAATAATTAAGTAAGAGTAACATAAAAAAATTACGATTGAAGTAGTTGAAACAGAAATATCATAAATATCTATTTTACCTTTTTTATTAAATATTATTAATTTCTTAATAATTAAATGTCATATAATAATTAATTAATTTCTTAATAATTAAATATTATATAATAACTAATTAGGTATGATATATTAAAATCACGAATAAGCAGGTGACAACGAAGGATGTCGAGGGAGTGAGTCTGCAGCTCCACGAATTAAAAGGCAGAGTAAATATGAAAAAAAAAAAAAGAATCTGAAAATTCATTTAATATGAATTAGAGAGAGGAGAGTAATAAATAAGTTAAAGAAAGAGAGGGGATTACTCGGACGGCAGCTTGGCCGTTGCCGGTGCCAACATCCCAAGCAAGAGAGTGGTGGGTGGTGAGTTTAGCCAGCATCGAAAACCATTCACGGGGATAAGTTGGCCGTACATCGGAGTAGAGCTGTGCATGCTTGTCGAACGATCCCGCCATTTGTATGGTGATTTTGTGCAACAATAATGGAGAGAAAAGGAAATGGAAATGGAGACACAACAGCCTTATGATCTATTCAGCCTTTTTGACTTAGCATGACTCCTTATCTACTGCACTTACGTGGAAAAGATCAGTCCCTCTACCATATTCCTCGTCAAGCAGCCCTACGTCCATTTAAATAAGGATTTATTTGACCATAAGTATTTATATATATATATATATATATATATATATTTTATTTTTATTTTTTTCAAAAAGTTATTTTAGAAAGTCGGTGTTTAGCCATGAGAAATTCAAATTACTTTTGAAAAAGTTAAAAAACAAATTTTACTTATTTTCACTTGTTTTTTTTTCAATTTTAACTTTATTTTTTGTTACAAATAACCCCTATTTTTTAATTTTTACAAAAACACTCCATTATCTTCACCTAACCACTAGAATTAAATGTCTAACTACTACATACAAAACATATAGTCTACTATATATAAAAGAAGCGCACGTATATAGATGATTATTTTGATAGGCGGCTATAAAATGTAAACCATTCCAAAGAAAAAAGGTACCTAGGGGACTTTGGATTTCAAATTGGGCTGTCTTGAAAGAGCAATAAGCCCACTTGGAATGGATTTAAAGCCCACGGGGACGGCGATAAATGGTTGTGACTAGGAATTTTACTTGTTCCATTACTCACCAACAAGCCCAATGGTGAATATTGGTGTTATGGTTTGACTTTTAAATAGTATACGTATGTAATTTTCACTTTTAATGTATGGAAAAATTATCCCCTATAGTATTATTAGATTTAAAATAACAAATTTTAACAACATTTTTAGATAATTGTATTAATAGTAATTTAGTTACAAGTTATAACAACTTATTAAAAGATATATTATTTTAATTGTATTTTCAATATTCGCTTTTAATTATATAATTTAAGATCAGTTTCATATTTATATGGTTGTAATCACTAATCAATATTCCCCTTAAAATGTGTATTGATAATTATGGTAAATATATATTCTCTTTCTCCATTCTAATACTCAACCTTTCAAAAATTTATTGAAAATTCTGATTCCATTAACTTACTCATATAATATTCATATTCTTCCCTTGAAAATACAAGATTGAAAAAAGGTGGGTTTCATATAATATTCATCTTCTTTCCAAAAATCATAAAATTGATATATTTATTTATTTTCATTCTCCATTGTGAATCATGTCTAAATAAAAATTCGATTCTACTCCTTCGCGCAGAAGTCATAGAATATTCAATCAACGATTTGCTCCATTGTGAATCATTATTCACGCAAAATCATTGTTCTCCTTTATTAGAAATTCTCTTTCTTCTATTTTTCCTTTTATTCTTGAAAAATAATATGATTTAAGGAGTATTGTCAATTTCTTTATTAAATACTCATTGTATATAACAATAAAAGATATGTCAATGGATATTAGAGAAAAAATATTGAACGACCAGTTTGTGTTGGTAATAACATAAATAATGATTTAAATATAGACCGTAATCTTTCATAAGAATAATAGAGTGAAAATTATCTTGTATATGCTTATTATACTGTTCCGTGTATGAATTTTGTATAAAATCAGTATGAAATAAGTATAATGATTGCAGAAGTTGGTATAGAAATTGACTTTCACCAAATATTATACGTTATTATTTATTTTAGTATATGAAATAAATATGCAAACTTGTATTTTTTGAATTATTTCATGTATGAAACCTGTATAATATCAATATTACATTCAAGGTTTATAAAATAATTTTTTACATGTTATATTTATATGGAATGAGTATAATGTGATTGTGATATTCAATTAGGAAAATATACTTAAGATTATAAATTGAATGGAATCAGTTTATAAAGTGTTTTCTTACATGTCACATTTGTATGAAATAGATATATAAATTGATATTTATGGATTGCAATATTAAATTTAGTTAATACCAATTTATGGACCAGTCCCAAAGGGAGCAATAACCATACTTCTGTGGAGGATCTTTACCGGTTAAAAGATCTTAACTTGGCGATTGATAGTCGTTGTTGAGTGTTTATATTGGTTCCTCGTTGCAATCAAAATTCATAAAGAAGGTAGTGTATAAATTTAGGTGATACCAATTTGTAACTGAAACAACTAAATGGTGTATAAAAAGAAGGTAGTATATAAAGATGAAAACTCTTAATGGACGCATTAAAATAGGAGAAAAGAAAAACGGTTAAAGGGATTTGAGGTGGATTGATATTAATAATTAAGGATAACTATATTTAAGCAAGGATTATTGCATATTAGTTATATTAAATCTTTATTTTCCTTTTCAATAATTACTTTTTTGTATTTTTTTAAAAAAGAAAAAAACATATTTTTTTATATTTTTTTTATAAGATATGCTATAAATTGAAAAAATGAAAGTTATGCTATAAATTGTAATTTTCTATTTAATAATTGCGATATACAATTTTTTTTTCCTTATGGGAAAATTATTAATTAGCCCACTTCAGTATTCATCAAGAAGCCGAAAACCATGAAAGTTAGTTAGCACTGGGCCTATTTTCGGCGCTATTTTTAGAACAAAAAAAAATAAAAATTATAGGCGAAATTTTATGTCTATCTAAAGTTTCATGTGTAAATCACTAGAGTTGGTACGGTGGTTTAGCGCCATGTCTTTTAAGCAAGAGGTCGGGGATTCGATCCCCGCCTCTGACGAATTGAGCAAACGTTGTGGCCAGTTTCCTACCGCTTAATGCGCTAACAAAGGAACGGAAGATTAGTCTCACGACTGCTGTAGGAATACCTTGGAAAACAAAAAAATAAAAATAAAATTTCACGTGTAGAATATGAAACTCGTAAGATTGGGTACCTTACACGCATTGGGGTAAGGGATAAACCAATTGGATCTTGACAAAGGAGAATACTTGTCTAAGACACATTCATACTACTAGGTTTTAAGCAAACAAAAAAAGTTGTATATGGTGCCATAGAAAAGTAACATGATACATTATTATTCTGCATCCATTAAGTTGAAATCCCCAATCAAACAGACTGCTGGATATTTAGTTTTGAACAAGTAATTCAACAATAATAATAACTGCATCTTAATCCCAACCAAACCAAGTTAGGATGCGCTACATGAATTATCACGTATTTATTTAATCTCACAACACACCCTCATTGTACATAAACAACCAGTAATCAACAATAACAATATATAACAATTACGCCTTGGTCTTGTACCAGTAATAAACAACCAAAACTCACTCGATTTGTCATTTTTTCACCCTATCAACAAGCATAAAAGCCTTAAAAACAACACATCTAATCAAATTAGGTCCTCCCCATGCCACCTCAAATTCTTTAACCAATTTTTCTGGTAACAAATCAATGTTAGTTATTGACCAAGATTTGACCCATCTCAAAAACCCATCAAATGAAATCTCTTTTGGTATGTCAACTTGAATTGTTTCACTTTCTGAACCTAATCCCACACTCTGAAAAGGAAATGGCAGCGCTTTGTACTCGTCTAAGATGAGTTTCAAATTTGGATGCCAATAAGGCTGTGTTGAATCAAGAAAACTCTTCAATATTGGATCAAATTCAGGGCTCACGCTCATCGTTGCGTAGCTCCAAACCGCTATTATGCCTCCTGGTTTCCTTAGCACACGATTCACAATCGAGTAGAACCTGTGGAAATTCGGGGAAAAAGATTCAAATTTAACCTTATACTGTATGAAACATTTGAATTTTTTACCCTTCGTAATTATTTGAGGTCATTCATATACATACTCTTGCCTTTAGCAAATTTGAGGGTCCATCAGGTCAATGTCATAGAGACTCAAATTCGTGACACTGAGGCTACATTTGTTTTTGTTTTTTTTACTTCACGTCTAACTCTAGATCTAAAAACGGAATGATTAACACTATTTATTTTTTAACATTTGAATGTGTAATTTTTTATTTTTTTTTTATATAATAAAATAAAAAACACAATTTAAATAAAAAACTAATTATATATCAGAAAAGTATGTAGTTTAATACAACAAAATTATTTATTTGATTGAAAAAAATATTTATATTTGTTAGTGATAGTGGAAATGATTTATAATGATGATTGCGATGATAATGATTGATGTTAGTGATTAGTAATGTTAGTGATGATAGTTGTGATGGTTGGTATTGTAGTGACTGTTATGATAGTGACGGTTGATAGTGGTTGTGATGTGACGTTGCTTGACGTTAGTAGTTGGAGGTGTTGATTGTGATGGCTGAAAAATGAATGCATGCATGATGATTGACGATGTGTTGGTGCTAGTCGGAGATGTTGCTAGTTGTGATGGTGGAGATCATTGCTAGTAGAAATAAATTATAGCAATGATAGTGATTGAAGTGACGGTAGAGGTGGCGTTACTAGTGACAATGGTGGTGACAACCGAAGAATGTGTGGAGGTTGTTATGTATTAGTGATAGTTAACAGTGGTGCTAGTTTTGATAGATGAGTTGGTCAATAGTAAGAATTGACTGGTAGTGGTTGATGATGGTGGTGCTTTTGACGGCGGCGGTAAATATAATTAGAATAATAGAGATAGGAGGTGTGGTAACAGTTGATAATAGTGGTTAGTAGCAATATTTTTTGTCAATGGTGGAGGTGATTGGTGGTGGTTGACAATGATGACGGTGGCAGAGGTGGTAACTGATGATTATGAATAGAGTGACGGTGAATATTATCCAACACCAGAATACTCTTCAGATCTATTAAAACTTGATTCTAGACCTGAATAATTAAAACCTATTCAGATCTATTAAGAACTGAAATGTCAATAAAAAATAAATACACTTAATGGTATGAAGTCTTAACCATTCAGATTCAGACCTCTATTAAATGCAAACAATTGAGAGTTATTCAAATTACTACTAACTAGCTAGACTTTGAATAATATATGATGAATGAGTACTTATTCATAAATTGGTGGAATCGAACCTTGGGAGGTCGAACCAGTGAAGTGCAGTAGCAACGGTGATCAAATCTACAGAATAATTATCAGCACCAACAATTGATGACACAAGTTCCTCGTCAGACATGGTGAGTGGTGTGTGGATATACTAAATTCTTGGGTGTTTCAATGCTTGGCTCAATTGATCTTTGCTCACATCTGTTGCTATTAGTTTTTTGTAATGCTCAACTACCTGTCACACCAAAAAGAAAAGAACAATACATGTATATTAACTGCTACAACAAGCTAAGATCAATCTATTTATATATATATATATATATATATATATATATATATATATATAAAAGATTATTTACGCCGATGGCAGCTTGGCCATTGCCAGTGCCAACATCCCAAGCAAGAGAGCGGTGGGTGGTGAGTTTCGCCAACATGGAAAACCATTCACGGGGATAAGTTGGCCGTGCATCGGAGTACAACTGGGCCTGATTGTCGAACAATCCCGCCATTTGTATTATTTACAAATATGTTTCAAACGTTTTTGTTGAGAATCAAAAGGAAATGAGACGAAGGCTTCTGATCTATTCACAAGTTGAAAGCCTTTTGACTTGCCTCCTCACCTTTCAGTCCGTCTATCATATTCCTCATCAACCACCCCAGCTCACCATCACCTACTACACATTCAATGGGTTTAATAATAAATGATGAGGAAGTCATAAAAAAGGTCCGACGACCTCGCCCTATAGAGCTACTTTAAAAGGTCCGACGACCCTTAACCTGGTGCAACGGCTCCTGGTGCAACAGCAAGCACCAGTTTAACTTGGGGATGGTGATTTAGTGGCAGTGAGTGGCAAGGTGGCTTTGTTGCCTATTCCATTAGGAACCGCCGATTTTTTGGTACATCACATTCATGCATTTACGATTCATGTGACGGTATTGATACTCTTGAAAGGTGTTCTATTTGCTCGCAGTTCTCGTTTGATACCGGATAAGGCAAATCCTAAGCCAGTGCTAATGCTAATACCAACCTTTTCTGAAACGGAAGTGTAGGCATGTAGGCTCTCCAACCTTTAAGAACGTCGTGATTAAGATAGCTGCCTTTTGATCCTAGTTTAGATAGCGTATTGAGAATCATGTCAAAAATGCCTCTGCCAGGGAGGTATAGAGCTTCTAACCACGTGTACCAACTGTCTAGGGGACAGCGTGTGCCCATGGGTGCAGGATTCTTCGAAAAAGCGCGGGCTGACTCGAAGACCTGGGACCTTGGCTTAGTAATGAATGAAGGGAAGCTCTTCGAGCTTTCTCCGCCAGCGGCTTATGTAGTGGTCGGCCTTATAAAGCTCGCTAAGCCTCGCTTCCCTCTCCCCTTCACTTATGTTGTGGAAAATAGTCGTCGGCATTCTATAAGCGACTTGACCGAGTCTACGAAGCTTTGCTTTTCTTGTAGTCGGCCCGTAATGTATTTGAGTTGTCTCCCTTCCTCTTTCAATCGAAACACTCGACGCAGATAGCTCCGGTGGCCCCCGCTTCTGCCTCTATCAGGCGGCGACAGCACCCCCCCCCCTCCACACCCACAGCCTTGGATAATTGAATTATGAGATCCTTCCGAACGAGCAAAGAGAATCTTATTTATTCTCTTTCGTTTTGTTAATTGAAGAAATAATTGGAAAATCAAAAAGCAAGTACAAACCATGAGCGCTTTAGGGCGTCCTCAAGATATGTTTTTAGATACCGCTATACAATTACAACCCGTTTTTGCTCAATGGATACAAAACGATTATTAAAGTATAATCTTGTTTAAAGAAAATGTTTCAATACGAGCTGATTTATGATAGGAGTAATACTTAATTATAGTCCGATTTGGAATTTTCAAGAGTTCATTTGGCCTTTCTCGACCTATCGGCTTTATTTAATTTGATTTGATTTAAGTTTTTGTTTTGATCCATACTTCCTCTTGGAGCCGACAATATGGATCAGATTCGTTGAATTGGTCAAGCTCAGCCTGTAATTTGAAAAGATTGCGCTTTGACTTTTACAACCCGTTTAAAAATAGGAGTTTTTAGCCCGATAGGAATAAGCCCGTTGGCCGTGAGGCTTGAGTAATATGGCCCCATGGGCCAAACGAAAAATGATTAACAAATAGAATAGAGTAATAAGAAGAAAAAAAAAAAGTCCAAACTTAAAGTCTATTTGAACTATCATAAATATTTATTTATTTAAATGTTAATTATGTTTAAAAAATATATAAATAATTAAAATAAAAAATACAAAATTTGGTAACAAGTAGAAATTACATGTAATATTATATTATAAATAACAGTGTGATGGGTTGGACTTGTTATTTTTTGGCATGTCATATTGATAGACCAATCCAACCTAAGAGAAAAATGAGTCTATAAACCCTCCCAAGTCTTCAATTAAAAAAAGAGGACAAATGGGTCTCGCAACCTTATTAAGTTAAAAAAGTTAAGTCCCTTGAACAACTGGAACAATTGTTCGACAACTGCATTAGTTGTCTCAACAACTTCGCACAGTTGTTGGACAACTTCTCCTAGTTGTCGAACAACTTCACACAGTTATTGAAAAACTTTGTGCGGTTGTCGAACAACTTTGATAGTTGTTAAACAACTTCGCAAAGTTATCGAACAACTATCAAAGTTGTCCGACAACTGGGAGAAGTTGATGGAACGAAAAAACTTTAAAAAAAAATTTAGTCCCTCCCACCTAATTTTAAAAACTTGAAGGATCAGGGGCGGATCTACAGTGTTAGGTGCGGTACCATAGATCCGGTAAATATATTAAAAAATAGAATAAGTCATAAAATATTATATATGGGAACCCATAAACAAAAATAGCATTAGTTTGATGGAATGAAATGGAGCTTTAAAGTGCTTAGTCTCAAGACCCTACTATAGGTGTTCTCCTTTTTATTATATTATTATATTCTACTTTATTTTATCAGGAACCCACAAATTAGAAATTTTAGATCCGCCTTTACGAAGGACCCTCACTTAATTGACAAACTTGTTTGTCCCTTTTAATTCAAAGTCCCCAACCTGATCCGTCAAACTCTAAAGTCGTGTGGACTTGCCTGAATGAATTGAGTCAACCCATTTTGACAGCTCTAATTTCTTCTTTTTCCTGATTTATTTTAAATTATTATATTTTAGATAGTCATTTGTCTTTGCATGATGTTTTTAAAAGAAAGTAAAGACAGCCGAAAATACTGAATCTAATTATCCCAACAAATTTCAAACACGATCTGCAAATGCTCGTATGATGTCAAGTTTGATATCTAAATTCGAAATAATATTTCTCATTCCATACTCGAATAAACAGAAAGTTTTACATCCACGATCCAACGTTGTGATATTTCATCATCATTGTCATAGTTTTTACCTACTCTCCATTTTTCGGGCGAAAAATGGACTATATACGCACACCCTTAATCAACCATGCACAGTACACCAAAAACTAGACTTGTTGCATGATTGAATTCGACTAAAATCCATAACATGGTTGGTTATAATTATACGTTGGATAAAACACTTCTCTTAATTTGTTATACTTTTCAAGATCGAAATTATGAGTCTTCATGAGCTTCTCTTGTTTCACTTTGAAACGTCTTTGGAAATATCCTTCAAAAGTTGGCTCTTTTGATGTTCTTAGGAAGAATCCATACGCAAGTGCAAAGTGAAGTGAAGTCACAAAGAAGCAAATGGGCTCCATAACATCCCATGTCAATTCCCAAAATGTTAGCCTCATAAAGCCCAATGTTTGGAGAACTAAGAAGCCCAGCCCAAAGTAAAGTTCTCCTTTGACAAGTGATTGGGCTTTTTGATCAATTAAGGCCTTTTGCTTTTCCATATGTTCGAGCTCTCTTCTTCTTGGGTCGTTTGGTGTTGCTATTGATTCTGAAATTAGTTTGTTCATTGATTTTGCCACCTGTAATCACATCAAGAGATTATAGTAAATTTTATTTTATTTTAAATTTAAAATAATAAAAGAATTATAGCAAACCTTACAATCTTTAAATTGTGTAAATTTGAATTACATCTTTTATCTTTTAACTAGTAAAATATGTCGAGTCAGCAACAACATACTCGGTGTAATTTGAATTACATCTTTTATCTTTTAACTAGTAAAATATGTCGAGTCAGCAACAACATACTCGGTGTAATTCAATAGATGAGTTAGGACATACTCGGTATAATTCAATAGATGAGTTGGGAGAAGTAGAGTGCACTACTCATACCTATCTCGTAGAAGTAGAAAGACTGTTTTTGAAAGACGCGTAATTCAATAGATGAAGTCAGGAGAAGTAGAATATACTCATACCTATCTCGTGAAAGTAAAGAGACTGTTTTTAAAAGACTATCGATTCAGCAAACACGCTAATTTATAATACTTTTTACTTAAATCGAGAATCTATTTGTAAGATTCATGTACACACTACTCTCCCTAAATCATTCTACTATTAGAAAAGATCCTAACTAATAATAACAATTCAATATCTTTTATAAGTAAATCAAACAATGATTATTTTTCTCTAATATTTATCGTGCATGAGTTTTAATAATATCTAAACCCTACTCACTCATGCATGCACGGTAAAGAGGTTGTTTCCGATTATTACATTGGTAAAATACAAAAGAGAATTATACCTGATGGGGACGGAGGAAAACGACGTCACCCAAAACAATGACGCTGCCAGATTCATCCAACATTTTAGCAAACTCCAAACTCTGTTCTCTACTACAACAAAATTCACTACAAATTCCAACAAATTCAGAATACGTAATCGAGTTCATCGGTATCTCTCTGAGTCTCAATTTCACTTTCTCCAATTGTGCAATTTTCAGTATCTTCTTAGCATCACTCACCGTAATTCTCCCCATCGTCTCTTCCGGAACCGCCGTTGCCGGAGCCGGTGGAGCTAGGCCTTCGAAACGAATCCTGTCTCCAGTAATATTTATCGACTTCAACTTCTCTCTCAATTTTTCTCCTACCGGAATTGACAAAAAATCCGGCAGTCTCGCTGCATGATTGATTTCTCTCCTTTGAATGAACCGCCTGACGAATTCACCGTTGAAGGAATCCGGCGGTGTCGCCGGTACTCGCGATTTTATGCCGGTTTTAGTTGCCGTAGAAGAATGAGAATGTTCTAGAAACGATGGAATCGGATCCAATTTTAGGCGTTTCAATATTATACGACGAAGCGCCATTGATGATTTTGAGTTGTGATGGATGAGTTGGAAGTGAAGGAAGGGGGTTTATATAGTGTCCTAAATTAGAGGAAGATTTTAGAATATTATGAGAATATTAAAATGAAAATTATATATTTTTTCCCTTGCTAAGTACTATAAACTATAGTATATTTATTTACTTTCCTTTTACCGAAAAAAAAATTAAAAATATTTATTTACTTTCCTTCTATGACTAATTATTAATGGTATGGTGCAAGTGATTTTATTTTTCATGTAAATCTTAAATGGGATGTATTCTTTATTTTCGGATTAATACTTAATCATGATAAATTGATGGTACTTTGTAGTATTTTTTTTACAACACTTAATTATTATTGTAAATTGAGTTTGATTTGGTATAAATTCAAAGTATAAAGTATAAACAAATGAAGCTGCTGCTTCTTTTTTTTTTTTTTTTAGGAAAAAATGAAGCAGATACATATTTGCTTTAATATATTTAGAATTTAAGTTATGCATTCACTGATAATATATAAATTGGTTTGCACTATCATTGGATTTAAACTTGTAATTGTAGTTTATCAGAATTACCAATTAATGTTTATTACTAGCCTTCATATTCATATTGTATGATTGTGATCGATATTTCATTCCCCTTGATCAATAAAATTATACATAGTTATTAAGTCTTCAAAAGATTGCAGTAAGAGTATTGTTTCCTCAAATAAAGTAAATTATTTTGGAAAAGATTTATACTATTATTAGCTCAACTTTTTTGTTTAAATATAAATCATAATTGTCTGAAATTAGGGGATAGCGTCACGACTCATTAGCAAACTATTATTATTATTCTTCATCATCATCCACTAAGCTTACTGTACAAGTGTCTAATTCATAACTATAGGAGCCATTAAACATTTGTTTATACTACAGGGTCTTTCGTGCCAAAAGAAAGTAGTAAAACTTACGTAAATTACAAGTTTACCCCTATTCACTTCTAATCCCTGGTATTTACTAAATTACAATTAATTTTTATTTTATAATTTTCGAATACATAATTAGCATTCAAATACATAATTTTGAAGCTGAGATACATAATTTTGAATTTAAGAATGTAACAGTTAATTACTCCATTTTTGCTCGGATACATAATTAGCATCCGAATACACTCAAGATATAATTCCTACAAAGGAAGTCTGAGTGCTTCCAAGCCTCTACAATTATGAAACGCTCTTTGTCCGAGGTTCCCTCGGGCACTTCAGAAGCATCCTCACTAGTGAACCTTTGAAGATATAATGTTGTGAGGTAGAAGAACATCTTCTGCAGCCATCTCTTAAAGTCAATGCCCGCAAATTTTTTGGACTTCTTCGCAGGTGCCATAAGTTGAGGAGCATTGGCTCGACTTGTTGAGGCAATACTAGTTGCCCCCACAGTCATAGCCGCATCTTGTATTTGACCTTCGTTAGTCATTTTTCCTGTCACCACAAGATAATAAAATTTAGTATTTTCAAAATACTACTTATAAAGTTGAGCAACTTTAAACTCTTCTTCTTGTTTCTAGTTAATGATGAAGTTTTTATGACTTCCAATCGTCAACCGAGTGATCTTTAGCTTGTGACGAAGATTTTATGTCTTCGAATCACTAGTTAAGTTCAAACGGAGTAGAAAACTTAAAGCTTTAATCTCCAAAAACAAGCAATACAGATTCTGCAAATTATTCCTTAAAATTGTTATTTACAATGTATTTGGGTACAAGAATCTGTAGACATGCAAGACAAACTTCAACTCTAGTTCAAGTCTAAGACAAGAAACTTTTGAAGTTACTCAACACCTTCAACACTAGATTAGGAATAATCTATCTAAGAAGTGTATTTATTTTCAGAAAATAGATGAAATAGAATTTCAAGGCCAAGTCCCCCGACTTCACGAAGTGTCCTTAAGGAATAATTTTCCTTACTGTACCCGAGGTTATGGAATCTTTCTCTCAGGATAAAATGACTTTCAATCCGAATAACAGCGGTACCTCAAATTGTTGGATTCAACGAACTCATTCGATAGTTTGATTGATCACGCAGAATGTTTTTGAAGACAAAAAGAGAGTTTGTATTTCAGAAAATTCGTGTCTAAACCTGTGGATGAAAGCAGGTTTATATTCGTGTCTAAAAGATGCCATCTTTGGACACGAATTAATGTAGCATTCTGAAATTAAAGGCATTATTTATTTAGTTGATAAATTCGTAGTTAGACATATATTATTATATTTAGATTAATGTAATTTGTATAAGAATAATATTTCTTTTTTTTATTTTTCATCCGATGTTCGGTGCCCGCATTGGAGCCCCGATTTTATCTCTGATCTTAACTAAATTATAGATAATTTTTATTTGGCAAAATGACCTTCTGGTTCCCTCTACTATGTCAGTTTTGTAAGTTGAACACTTCAACTTACATGTTTGTTATCTGAACCCTTAAACCCATCAAAAAACAACATTTCACACCCCATAGGCAAGGTCATAGTGACTAGGACAAAGAGAGTGTAACCACTCGCCTAGGGGTGCGAGTGAGGGTCAATTTTTGGCCAATTTAACATTAAAATAATTAATAAAAATAAAAATAATATTAAAATTTTTAAAAAATAATTAAAAAGGGTTCTTTTTTTTTCTTCCATCTTTTTAAATTTTAAAATATTTTTAAAAATTTAAAAATAATTTAATAATATTTTTAAAAAATTTTAAAAAAATTAAAAATATTATTAAAATTTTAAAAAAAATTAAAAAAGATCCTTTTTTTCCCTCCATCTTTTTTAATTTAAAAATAATTTAAAAATATTTGAAAAAATTTAAAAATATTTTTAAAAATTAAAAAAAAAAAACTTTTTTCCCTCCCTTCCCCACCCCACCCCAGCCCATCCACACCCTCCAGCCCCTCCGTTTTTTTCCTCCATCATTTTTATTTTAAAAATATTTTTAAAAATAATAAATTTAAATTTTTTTTTCCACCTCACCCCCTCTCCAGCCCCTCCCCACTCCACCCAGTCTCCCTTCCACCCCAGCCCATCCCCACCCCACCCAGTTCTACCTACCCCTCTCTCCCAGCCCTCCACCCCACCCCAGCCCGTCCCTAGCCCACCCAGCCCCA